>NW_026294469.1:25835255-25892755 GCF_007827085.1 Peromyscus californicus insignis | reverse complement strand
CTAGATGTCATCTTACATGTAGCCTCCTGGCTTCTGGTAGTCTCACAATTCTCTTAAAATCTGCAAGCGGGTTGGAGGGGTTTTATTTTTTAGAACTTTTTCCTCCCTCATTTCTATTTGATGAAGGGGCCATGCTATCCTCAGTTCTTGGGTTTTGTTTTGTTTTAACATGCACATTGAGAATCAGTATTCATATTTCTCACTGGATGGAGATTCAAGGATGGATTATATTGAGTTTTTAAAATTTGCTTTGGAATAGATAAGAGATATGTAGGTAACATACATATTAAGTATAAAGCTTACTTTTCATTCTTTCTTTCTCTTTCTTTCTTTCTTTCTTTCTTTCTTTCTTTCTTTCTTTCTTTCTTTCTTTCTTTCTTTCTTTCTCCTTTTGGTTTTTTGAGACAGGGTTTCACTGTGTAGCCTTGGCTGCCCTAGAACTCACTCTGTAGACCAGGCTAGCCTTGAACTCACAGAGATCTGCCTGCCTCTGCCTCCCAAGTGCTGGGATTAAAGGTGTATGTCACCACCATCCAGCTCTTTCTTTCTTTCTTTCTTTTTATTTTTTCCCTTCGTTTCTTCCTTTTTAAAGATTAGGTCCTGCTATGTAACTTAAGTCAACTTTCCTCTTAACCCTCTTGTCTTCATCTCCTGAGTTTTTGTGTTCCAGGCATGCATCACCACACCTGGGGATCAGCTTTGTTTTGGTTTTATTTTTAAAATTTAAAAATTATTTTATTTTATGCATAGGAGCATTTTGGTATATGTTTGTCTCTGTACTATGGATGTGCTTGGTGCCTTCAGAGGCAAAAAGAGGGGGTCAGATCCCCTGGAACTTGAGTTACAGACAGTTGTTAGCTGCCATGTAGGTGCTGGGAATTGAACCTGGGTCCTATGGAAGAGCATCTAGTGCTCTTAACCACTGAGCCAGCTTGCCAGACCTCAACTTTGTTTTTAAAATTGAATTTGATCAGGAGCATATTCTAAAAGAATATATTGTTTAATTTACATGTTTATTGAGTGCTATAAAATATTATCTTCCAATATTCTTTTGAAATTATATTTATTTTTAAAGTTTATCCATGTTATATAATAATAGTTTACTAGTTCTTATTACTAAATAACACCCTATTTCATGAACAATACACGATTTATTCTTCTCTTGATACATAGTAGGGCTCCTTCCAGTTCTCACCCCCCACGCACACATTATTTCAGATATTGTTGCCATACATAGTCTTTGAATACCTTCTGATCACACATTCAAGTATTTCTCTATGTAAGTAGGGTTGCTTGGTTATTGAATATATACATCTTTAATTTTGTGAGATAATTAATGCCAAATGTTTTTTTATTCTCTTACAGTTCATAAGAATTCTATATGTTCTATTAATGATTGGTGTTGTTATACCTCATAATTTTTGATAATCTAGTGAGAATAAAATGCTGTGTAACTATTTTCTTTAATACAATGGAAAGTCAGCTCTACCTAAAGCTTTAAAAATATCTTCTTCCTTTCTATATTAGAAGCTTGTACCTCATTTGCCATTACTGGGCCTGGGAGTTCCTTTTCGAGAAAGCCGTTGATTCATATGATGGTTTGAGCAAAAGAATCTAAAGCTGTAGGTGAGGAATTGGCTGCTGACCACATGGTTTGAATGCTGCTTCTAAGTGGATGATGCACAACCATGAACTATGGATACTCCAAAAATTCCTGTTAATAAACTACAGAAATAGAAATATGTAAAATTACATTCCTTACTATTCTTTACTATCACAAATTAATCCGATCTGGAGCTTACACCAATCTGCAGAACTATTTTAAGAAAAGGCTCCTTCAGTCTGTTGATCTGGAATGGTTCCATTGAACCAAGTTTAGTCAAGATATATTTGTACATTTCCCTGTATCTTAATTGTACCAAAGAGATTCAGATTACCCTCTTTTGACATAGTTACAAGGTTCGTCTCTCAATGAAATTTCAAAATTCCAGAGAGTCATCATTATATGATCAATTGACCATATGCATTAACCATAAAAACAATTTCTTCCAGATGGTTCTGTTACATTTTGCCTCAAAATCTGTTTTTTTTTTCATCAAAAAAGCCATTTTGGATATAATAATCTTTATCAATAACTAAAAACACATGTATATAGAAAAATAAGCATGAGAAATGATAATATAGATATTGATACACTCACACATGAACACATACACAAGTACAAAAGTGTGTGTGTGTGTGTGTGTGTGTGTGTGTGTGTGTGTGTGTGTGTGTGATGCCAGGGATTAAGATGAGGTCTTGCCCATAATATACATGTGTATTTAGATACAGATATATGTTTTCATATATTACATATATATTATTATTCATTGAAATAGAATTTCTACGTAGCTCTGGCTGGAACTGACCTACTCAAAATCCTCTTGTTTTAACCTTCCAAGTGCTAATTAGTATATATATACCATGTATAGCATGTCTATATATGATATACTTTTGAAAAAGATTTATTTTCATTATTTTTAATTATTTGTAGGTGTGTGTGTCTGCATGTGAATAATATGCACATTAGTGTGGCTGCTGTAAGAGGTCAGAGGCCTCATATCTCCTGGAGCTGGGGTTATAGATGGTTGTGAGTCACCTGATGTGGGTGCTTGGAATGGAATTTGGGCCCTCTAGAAGAATAGCAAGTGCTCTTAACCACCCAACCTCCCCTTTTTCTCTTTTTAGACAGAGTGTTTTGTATACCAGGCTGGCTTGGAATTCTCCATATAGCCAGGATTGGCCTTGAACTCTGATCGTCCTGTCTCCACTTTCCAATAGCTGGGATTACAGGTACGTCCTCCATGCCTGGTTTATGTAGTGCTGGGGTTTGAACCCAAGACTTCTTGCACACAGCACATGCTCTATGGACTGAGTTATAACACCAGTCCCATTTCTTTTTCTTTTTGAAACTGAAACTGTTACTATTTAGCTGTGGTTGACCTGGAACTCACAACAAAACTCCTGTTTCGGGCTGGAGAGATGGCTCAGAGGTTAAGAGCACTGGCTGTTCTTCCAGAGGTCCTGAGTTCAATTCCCAGCAACCACATGGTGGCTCACAACCATCTGTAATGAGATCTGGCGCCCTCTTCTGGCATGCAGGCACACGAGCAGACAGAACACTGTATACATAATAAATAAATCTTTAAAAAAAAAAAAAAAAAAAAAAACTCCTGTTTCAATCTCCCAAGTGCTGGGATTATGATATTGGCCACCACATCTGTGTGTGTGTGTGTGTGTGTGTGTGTGTGTGTGTGTTATGTATGTGGGGGTCAGTAGACAACTTTTGGTGGTCATATGTCTCATTTCACTGTGAAGGTCCCGGGGTAGAACTCAGGCCATCAGACTGGGCAGCAAAGGCCTTGATTCGCTGACTCATCTCACTGGTCCCTGGCTGTATACTTAAAATTAAAAAAAAAATTATGTGTATGCGTGTAGCCTACATGAGTTGATGTGCACCATTTGTGTATAGAAGCCCACAAAGGCCAGAAGAGGGCATCAGATCCCTTGGAACTGGAGTTACAAGCAGTTGTAAGCTACCGTGGGTTGCTTGGAACCAAACCTTGGTCCTCTTTAAAAGCAGGAGGCACTCTTAACGGCTGAGTCATTTCTCCTGTCCCCCAGCCACATACTTTAAAAACATTTAAAACTTTTTATATTTGCTAGGTATGATATGTGTAAGGGTGTTTTGCCTGCCTAGATATCTGTGTACCACAAGCACGCAGTGCCCATGGAGGTCAGAAGAGGGCATCAGATCCCCTGGAACTGGAGTTACATACCATTGTGAGTCCCCATGTGAGTGCTGGGAATCAAATCCAAGTTCTCTGGAAGAGCAGTTCTGCTCTTAACCACTGAGCCATCCCTCCAGCTGGGAAGTGTCTCAAACTCATGATCCTCCCGCCTTTCCTCTTCAGCATATTCTAGAGGGGTTTATTCTAGAGGGGTTTATTCTAGAGGGGTTTACCACCACAACTAGCCACCCGCTTTTAAGAAATTTTATAGAATTTTGTGTTTATTGTCCTCAAAAGAAAGAAAGAAAGAAAGAAAGAATGGCTTGTGAGTTATGTTTCCTGCCTTTATTTTAAATAATTAATTAATTTTTGAGACAGCTCTGGCTATCCTGGACCTTAATATATAGACCAGGCTGGCCTTAGATTCATAGAGATCCCCCTGCCTCTGTCTCCTGGGTGCTGTGATTAAAGATGTGTGCCACCATGTCCAGCCTTGTTTCCTGCCTTTAAATGAAAGATTTTGAGGGCTGGGGAGATGGCCCAAGCAGTTAAGAGCACCTGCTGCTCTCCCAGGGGACCTGGGTCTGATTCCGCACACTCTCCTCAGGTGGGTCACAACCGCCTGTCACTCCAGCTCCAAGGGATCCCCCAGCCTCTTCTGGCTTCCATCATCACCGCACACATGTGGATATACTCTCCCAGACACAAGCACACAAATAAAAATAAAACCTTTAAATGAAGCCAGGCGGTGGTGGCGCACGCCTTTCATCCCAGCACTCGGGAGGCAGAGGCAGGCCGATCTCTGTGAGTTCGAGGCCAGCCTGGTCTACAGAGTGAGATCCAGGACAAGCACCAAAACTACACAGAGAAACCCTGTGAAAAACCTTGAAAAAACAAAAAAAAATCTTTAAATGAAAGATTTTTAAGAGTATGTGAGTTTATTTTGTGTTTCTTTATTGTATTGTTAAGTATACTATCATATACCTAAGAGGCGTTCATTCAGAAATATTAATTAAATGCAAAAGTCCCTTTGCACCAGTACTTGTTGACTGACAAAGGTCCAAGTGAATATCCATCAGCAAAACATTTAAAAAAAATTTATATTTACTTTCTTTTGCTTACAATGGTGTCTTTTTTTTTCATTATTGTAAAAGCAGCTGGACAAAACAATCTGGGGGGGATTTATTTGGTTCATGGTTTCATGAGGTTTCGGTCCATCCTACTGGGAACAGTGTAGCAAAGCAGGGCGGCTCACATGGGGGGGGCACAGGAGGGAAGGAGGGAGAGCGATAAAGAGGAAGAAGAGGCCGTGCTCTAGTGGGCTATTCCCTAACTCCCTTTCTATTCCATCTGTGCGCTCAGCCCGTTGGGTGGTGCCACCAACGCTCAGGACAGTTTTTTCTTGCCTTGGGTAATCCTCTCTATAGACACCCAAACACCTGGAAGCGTGCTTTCTTTTCTCAATCCAATCAAGTTGACCATGGAGATTATCATCACTGTATGGTAGCTAACATGTGTCAGTAATTGTTCTCCAGGTGAGCATGTCTCTGCTCTGTGAACAAAGTTTCGACTTTATACAAAAAATGCTGTGTTTAGCCACATTGCTTCCAAATGTTAGTTTCTTTCAATGTTCAGTTTTAAAGACAAGTGTTAAGTTTCATGTCTCAATTCCTATAATGCTAGATATTCACTTCCATATTAATCAAAGGACATCAAATAGAGTCGAATTATGACTGACTCCTTCCTCTCTGTGAGTTCGAGGCCAGCCTGGTCTACAGAGCAAGTTCCAGGACAGACTCTAAAACTACACAGACAAACCCTATCTCGAAACAAACAAACAGACAAACAAAAAAGACTGACTCCTTCCAGAACTTCAGTTTCTTTGATACCACACAGTATAAGTGAGCTGTCTATTTTGTTACTTTCTGGGGAGTTATCGAAAAGTCAGAGGTTTAGTCTTTAACTATAAGGTGAGCAAGAGCTCCCTCCTGGAGCCTCCAAGATGGCTTGCAGCGATTTCTGTCTGTGACATTCACATTCTCTCCTACATCACATGAATCTTGGTCTGTTAACCGAGGGGGGCAGGGAAACAGTGGCAGGTCACCTTCAAGACTAGACTGTGAGAGGCTGCAAAGACCTAGGGACCGAAAGCTAAGTTAGAACCTCGGCTAATCGCAAAGGAAATTGTTTCTGAGGGCAGAGTACTATCCTGACAGCTGAGCTGAGGAAGTCCTGGACTTCCTAGGATGTAGAAAACTGAGAGAAAGAAAGACCTGGATATTAGCCTGGGGTAGTGGCGTGCACTTGTAACCCCAGCACTTAAGAGGCAGAAGCGAAAGGACCAGGAGTTCACGGTCATCCTTAACTCCATATCAAGTTTAAGGCTGGCCTGGGGCACATGAGACCTTGTCTCTAAATATGAGAGAGGCAGAGAGAGAGAGAGAGAGAGAGAGAGAGAGAGAGAGAGAGAGAGAGAGAGAGAGAGAGAGAGAGAGAACTAGATATGTGAGCAAAAATAAGGAATTTCGCCAGACAGGGATGAAAAACAAAAAAGAGCACCTAATAAAAAGAAATGAAGCACGGACACTACAACATAGTCAAGCTTTAAAATCATGCTAACTGCAAGAAGCCACTCACAACAGCCCAGACACTGCACAATTCCACTTGTGTGCAATACTCAGAATAGGCTAATTACGCCAAGAATAGATGGCCTAAGGTTGGATTAGGAGAAGAATCAGGGTAACGGATTATGTAGGGTTTCTCTTAGAAGTAACAGAAGTCCTTCAACAATGATTTTGGAGACAGATGCAAAATTCCAAACATGTCATCACATCTTTGACTTACAACCTCAAATAGGTAAACTTCATGGTATTTGAGCTATATCTCAATAACTTCAGCTTTTGCCTGGTACTCCATTATTCATTCTGAGGGAAGTTAATCACTGTCTTGAGGACCTTTATATAAACACAGACTGACATTTGAAGGTCCCTACTGGAAAACACAGCACACCTAGAAGGTAACTACTTCCCACATTCATTACTGACATCCTGGCACTGGTCACCATAGTTCCTTACTTAGGTTAGGATAGATTTTTTTCCTATCTGGTACAGGGGAATGAGCCAGGGCCTCGGGCATGCTAGGCAAGTACTCTGCTCCAGCTCTGATTGCTGGTTTAGAACAGACTCAGTCAGATGAGATGAGACTCTGCAGCCCCAGCACTCAAACAGGGAGACAAACGGGGCGGCGGGGGGGGGGGGGGGGGGGGGGGGGGGGGGGAAGGAGGGGAGGAGGGAGGAATGGGAAGAAGAAGGGAGCACTTTCTCACCTTGTCATCTGTTTCTACCTTTGTTTCTGAAATCAAAAATAAAATCCTTCCTTTTTTCGAGATGAGGTCTTACTCTGCAGCCCAGCCTGGACTTGAACACCTAATTCTACTTGTAATTCTTGAGAACCTCCCTGCCTCTCAAGTGTTGACAAGTATGGCCATCACACCTGACTGAGTCTATTCCTTCTATTTGTTTGATTTTTGAGCCAGGCTGTTCTACATAGCCCTGGCTGTCCTGGAACTTGCTGTGTAGACGAGACTGAACTTGAACTCACAGAGATCTGCCTATCTTTGACTCCTGAATGCTGGGATTAAAGGTGTGTGTGCCATGCTTGATTCTTTTTTTTAAATTAAGTTTATCTATCTATCTACCTACCTACCTATATACCTCTCTCTCTCTCTCTCTCTCTCTCTCTCTGTGTGTGTGTGTGTGTGTGTGTGTGTGTGTGTATTGAAAGCCAGTTCCTCAGGCTTGGCAGCAAATGGTTTACCCACTGAACCATGTTGCCAGTTCCTGAGTCTATTCTTAACAGCAATCAGAGTTATTTATGATGAAATCCAGATAATGCCAATCTTTTATTCAAAATCTTCTAGTTAAACACATGGGGAGTTAGAAGTAGGAAGACTCAAAGTTCAAAGTCATCTTCTGCGACACCACAAATTCAAAGCTAGCCTCAGCTACATGAGACCCTGCCTCAAAAAAAAAAAAAAAAAAGAAGAAAAAGAAAACAAGATCAAACTCTTCTAGCAACCATAAGACTCAGTTAGAACAAAGCCATTGTCCTTACTGTGCCCATTGGCCTTACCCATCTGTTACTCTTGCCTCCCACCTAATGTGGTGTCTGTTTTAATTTGTTTAGCCACAGTGTGATCTGGAAAATGCTAAGTGCTCTCTTGCTCCCAGGCCTTTGCAATCATCATTCTCTCGTCTCTGGAGCCCTCTTCTACATATATTCTCGGTCGGCCCCTACCCATTTCCTTTAGGTCTTGCTCAAATTTAATCTCATCAGCGAGGCTAACACTGACCACCTATATTAAACAGCACTTTCTATCATTCTCTCTCTTTCGTAGCCTGCTTTATTTTTGCCATAGCATTTACTACTACAAAATATTAACATATTACATATAATTTGTACTTACTAATTATAGATTTGATATTTTGCTCACTGTTATAGCCTTAGGACTTAATAAAATACCTAGCACATAGTGGGTTCTTAGTAAATATTTGTTGTCAGAATGACTCAATGAACCTTTCAGAAGAGAAGATATTATCCTTTTCCCTTTTGATAACATGTTAATCATTGCAATAGATTTCCTTGCATTCCTGATATGATTGCATTTGGCTGAATCATTTTAAGATGTTGTCGGCCGGGCGGTGGTGGCGCAGCACTCGGGAGGCAGAGCCAGGCGGATCTCTGTGAGTTCGAGGCCAGCCTGGGCTACCAAGTGAGTTCCAGGAGAGGCGCAAAGCTACACAGAGAAACCCTGTCTCGAAAAACCTAAAAAAAAAAAAAAAAAAAAAAAATGTTGTGGAATTTTGTTTGCTAGTAGCTCAGATAACATTTTGCATACCATTAAGTTTTCTTAGTAGCTTTTATTTACTCTGGTAGTCTTATCAGCTCTTGTTCTTGAATCTATTTTGGAGTGAAATAAAGGAACATCTGGGGGTTTTGTTGTTGTTGTTGTTATAGTTGTTTCTGTCCCCAGGTTGTCTAGATTGAATAGTAACTTTTTCTAACATGCTGGCCATGGTAGTTCTCCTGTGATCCCAGCACTTGGGAGTAGAGGCTGAAGAATGGGGAGTTCAAAGTTATCTTCAGCCACATGAGTTCTTGCGTCGCCACACCCAGCCCCAAACAATTTGTTAAAAAAAAAAAGACATCATGGAGGGTGAGTATTCTAAGCCTAGAGGCCCATCAAGACTGAGATTTAATCTCAGTTTGACTCCTGTTACCAATCCAATCTTGCTGGTAATTTATTCCTTGATAATGAAAACAGTGGTATTCACCAAGCAACTTTCACTGGCATTGTTCAGGATTTATTTCTCGTTTGTCTGTTTATTCAAGACAGTTTCCTTGCATGTGACAGAAACATCTAACAGGGTGAACTGAATGCCTGTGGGAATTTATCACTAGCATAACTGAGGAGTGTAGTCTCATGCACACCTCCACCCAGGGGTCGGACAGTGTGCCTGACACACTCACTCCTTCTTCGACTCTCAGTTCTGCCTCCCACGGTGTCAGAATCCTCTCCAGCTTCTAGCATCCTTCCCATGAACGATTCTGAAGGCCTCTGGGGAAAATGTCCGTTGCATTTTGTGGTCTGTTCCCGGGCCATCTCAGCATCCTGGAGAGTATGTGATGACTCATCGGGTCAGAGTGGCACCTTCACTCCTGCACTGTGGTAGAGTCAGCGCTACCCGAAGTTTATTTAGTTAGAGGAAAGGGGATATGGTGGTTTATAAGAGAAAACTCCGTTAGCTTCGATTCTCTGTAATGTGTGTGCACGGAAAAGATGTGCAAAGCCCACTTTAACTGTTATGGAGATACATTACTGTAACTTGCTGAGCAACTCCCACGGAGGCCCCACAACTGAGCTGTACTTGCCACTCAGTTCTTGCCATGAGTCCACTGTTTTGGTTTTTCAAGACAGGGTTTCTCTCTGTGTAGTCCTGGCTGTCCTAGAACTCGCTCTGTAGAGCAGGCTGGCCTTGAACTCAGAGATCCACCTGCCTCTGCCTCAGCCTCTCGTGCACTGAGATTAAAGGCATGCACCACCACACCAGGCCAAGTCCACTGTCCTGATGTCCATTCACATTATATTTTCCCCAATGTATTAATTTTGTGTGGCTAAAAAATTATTAGTGTGCGTGTGTGTGTGTGTGTGTGTGTGTGTGTGTGTGTGTGTGTGTGTGTGTGTGTGATGTGTGGGCAGGGATGATAAGCACCAAAGCACACTTATGGAAGCCAAAGGGTAATTCTGTGTAGTCCCTTCTCTCCTGCTTTCCCATGGCTTCCAGGATTACCTCAAGTCAGCTGACTTCCCCAGCAAATGATTTTACACACCCAGCCATCTTGTGAAACCCCCAGTTTTACATATTTTAAACATATCAGCAAGTTGGAAAAACGTTTCTTAAAACTTCACAGCTCTATTACTTCTTAGCCTACTCATATGTCACAACTCAATCCCAATAGGTTAGAATTTCCTTTATTCTTTCATTGGAATTAAGTAGATAATTAACACATATTTGTAAATGAATGAATTCAAAGATAAATTGCTGATGGGAAGAGAGATGGTTCTAGATAACTGTAGTAGCAATTTAATAACTCTATTAAGTAAAAAGGGAATTTCCCTCCATTTTGCTACCCCACAGCATTGCATTCACACTTTTATCAGACTTTTAAAAACATTCTCCTAAATGATGACTAGAGTACAGTATCTGGATCACTCCTTCTCATACTCCTGGTGTCCAGTTAACGTTTATGGAAAGAATAAATGAAATCCAAGGCACTATTTTCACCCCTGTTTAAAAAATAAAAAGGAGCCGGGCAGTGGTGGCGCATGCCTTTAATCCCAACACTGGGGAGGCAGAGCCAGGCGGATCTCTGTGAGTTCGAGGCCAGCCTGGGCTACCAAGTGAGTTCCAGGAGAGGCGCAAAGCTACACAGAGAAACCCTGTCTCGAAAAACCAAAAAATAAAAAAATAAATAAATAAAAAATAAATAAAAAGGATATAAAGTAAGGTGGTGGTGGTCCACGCCTTTAATCCCAGCACTCAGGAGGCAGAGACAGGCAGATCTCTGAGTTCGAGGCCAATTTGGTCTACCGAGGGAGTTCCAGGACAGCCAGGGCTACACAGAGAAACCCTGTCTCAAAAAACAAGCAAGCAAGCAAAAACGAAAAGGACCTGTCTCCTTCTACCTTGGATGTAACGATTTGATCAGCGTTTCTTCCGACGTACTTATTGTAGAGGTAGTGGGTAAATCTGGTTAGTTTAGACTTAAAGGCATAGATTACCATAGTCTGATAGCATAACTCTATAACAGGGCAGTCTATAGTTAATAGTTAAGACAGTAGCAGCTGTTCGGTTGGAACCTCCAGCTCGCCCCTGCATGATCCAGAAAGCCCTATTCCTGTCTTTCTCTTTCTCCAAACCCCACCGGCTCAGAGTCTCCAAACAAAGAAAAGGCGCCAAAAAGCCCGCTGCAGCATTCTTGGCGACTATTTCAACTTCCTCCTCTGTTGCCACCAGCAGCCCAAATCCCTGCCTAAGTCCTAAGTTTTGACCATACCTGGGCACAAACCCAGCTTCTGGCAGACACGTCTTCACCCCTCATCTACAACCTATAAAGTCTCTCTGCTTTAGGTCCAAGGCAGGATGGGGTGGAGTGGGATGGGATGGGATTGGGTAGGGTGGGGTGGGGTGGGATGGGATGGGGTGGGGTGGAATGGGATGGGATGGGATGGGTGGGGTGGGGTTGGTTTCTCTGGCCTCCATCTCTGGCACTGGAGAACATGCCTAGGAGTTGCTTTGCTCAAATAAACCTGTTGTCATACTTCTTCAGTTTGGCTTGATCTGGTGGTGTACTGCATCGGCAGAGAAACTTATTACGGGGGTTAGGGGCAGAAAACCTATTAGCAGCCTTCACCCATCCTTGAGCAAAGAAACAACATGATAGTAGTAAGTAGATACCATTCTGCCCGTGATAAGCAAGCGACGTAGAAAGCTGTTGCATTATGGTGATAAGAAGGAACAAGAGGCTAGTGATAAACCAGGTGGCAGTGATGGCGCACGCCTTTAATCCCAGCACTGGGAGGCAGAGGCAGGTGGATTTCTGTGAGTTCAAGGCCAGCCTGATCTGCAGAGCGAGTTCCAGGACAGGCTCCAAAGCTACACAGAGAAACCCTATCTCAAAACAAAACAAAAAACAAACAAAAACAACCAAAAAACAAAAACAAAACCAGCAAACAGACAAACAAAAAGAGGCTAGTGATGGTGATAGAGATGAGGACGATGTTCTGGCTAGCTTGTGTGTTCGCTTGTTTGTTCATTTGTTTGTTTTGTCCATTTGATACAAACTAGAGTCATTTGGGAAGAGGGAACCTTAACTGAGAAGATGCCTTCGTCAGATTGGCCTGTGGGCAAGTCTGTGGTACATTTTCTTGATTAATGGTTGCTGTAAGAGGACCTAGCCTATGTGGGTGGTGCCAGCCCTGGGCAGGCGGGCCTGGTGTATAGAAAGCCAGCTGGGTGAGCTGTGCAGAACAAGCCAGTAAGAAAAGGCTCAGTGTGCCAGGCTCTGCTGACTCCCCATGGGAGACCTTGATTTGGGGGATGTGGGGTGGCTTGGGAGGGAGGGCTAGGAGATGGGAGGAGGGAGGAGGTGGGATCTGTGGGTGGTATGTAGAGTGAGTAGAACATTTCTTAATAAAGAAAAATGGAAATAAAATAAAAATAGAAAAATAAATAAATAAATAAATAAATAAATAAATAAATAAATAAAAAGTCAAGCTAGGAAAAAAAAGAGTTTGCTTTGAGATGTAAGATTGAGAGAATTGTAACTATGTATAGAAATATTTATGTTAACCTGTTACTGGTAATGATGAAATACAGGATTCTTTAAGTTTGAAAAAAAAAAAAGAAAGAAAAGAAAGAAACATTCTTCCACGATATGTCTTTTAAATTTAGTTCCTGCCTTGTCTTTTAAATTTAGTTCCTGCCTTGAGTTCTTGTCCTGATTTCTCTTCATGATGGACTGTTACCTGCAACATGAAGTAAACCCTTTCTTCCCCAGGTTGCTTTTGGTTATGGTGCGTATCACAGCAATAGAAAGTAAATTAGAACAGAACAGAACATGATGCAGGTGTGATAGTTTACATCTGTAATCCCAGTATGTGGGAGGCTGAGGCAGAAGGATCTAAGTTTGAGGCCAGTCTGCATAGCAAGTTCCAGTATAGCTTGAGCTATGATGTGACAAGATCCTGTTTTTTGGTTTTTGTTTATTCTCTCATATATTACATTCCGACTGCAAATTTCCCCTCCCTCTATCCTCCCATTCCCTCCCTCCTTCCCTACCATCTACTCCTCTGTTTCTCTTCAGAAAAGGGCAGGCCTCCCATAGATATCAACCAAACATGGCATATTAAGTTACAGTAAGACTAGGCTCCTCCCCTTGTATTAAGGCTGGACAAGGCAACCCAGTATGAGGAAAAGGAAGAACCTGTATGTATGTGTGTATATATATATACACACACACACACATACATACGTACATATATACATATATATGGGGCTGGAGAGATAGCTCAGCAATTATGAGCACTGGCAGCTCTTCCAGAAGACCCCGATTTGATTTCCAGCACATGTATGGTGGCCTACAACTATCTGTAACTCCAGTTTCAGGAGATCTAATGCCCCTTTTCTGGCTTCCATGTGTACCAGGCATGCACACAATGCACAGACATACATGCAGGTGAAACATGCATACATATAGAATAAAACAAAATTTAACTATTATAAAGTGGGCCTCAAATCCAATCAGAAAGTAGTTGGCTACTCCCATAACATTCATGTAAACAGACGGTTCTATCCCGCCCACCAGTTCCCGAACAACCACACAGAGGCTTAATATTAATTATAAATGCTCGGCCAGTAGCTCAGGCTTATTACTAGCTAGCTCTTACACTTAAATTAACCCATAATTCTTATCTATGTTTAGCCATGGGCTTGGTACCTTTTCTCAGTACAACTTTCTCATCTTGCTTCCTCTCGTCTGGCTGGTGACTCCCGACTTTGCCCTTCTCCTTCCCAGCATTCTCAGTTTGGCTTTCTCACCGAACTTCCAGCCTAGCTACTGGCCTGTCAGGTTTTTTTTTTTATTAACAATGAGAAAAATCCACAGCACACTCATGTCACTATCATACCAGAAGATATACCTTACCAGGTCAGTTATTATTACAGCTTGCAGGGATCACAGCTGGTTAAAGCTGTTGATTACCTTTCTCTCTGAGTTTCAAGCATAGAACTTTTCAGCACCATGAAAGCTTCCAGTAGGGATGAAGCTTTTGGGTGGGTACCAGCTTCATTTCTCCATGTCGTAGGACTTAAGTGTGTGTTGTCTTCAGTAATAGGTTCTTACCCTCAGATTCTTGTGGATTTTTGCCAAGAGCAATGACAATAACTTCTAATGTTGGGGGAGTGTCTATGGACCATACTAACCAACAATTTGAGAAGAGGTAACCCATACCTGCCATGGGAATTTTTTATAGCCTATGGTATAGAGCTTCTACAGTAGTAAATTTCCATATGGCTTTTTAAAATGTCTTTAGGGTTAGTTATTCCAACCCCCTACTCTCTCCTTTTCCCTGCCTTTCCACCCCCACCTCATTTAACCCTTCCTGTTCAATGATGTTTATTTCTGCCTCTACACCACCTGCATTCTATCCTCTCCCTGATGAAATCCCTACAACGTTTCTTACTAGTTTTTTTCTATGGGTCTTCTGACTTCTATGGGTCTTTCAATTTAAACATACATATGTAAAGTTATAAACTAGCATCCACATACGAGAAAGAACATATGGTATTTGTCTTTCTGTGTCTGAGTTACCACTCAGAATGATTATTTCCAGCGCCATCTATTTACCTGAAAATTCAATAATTTCACTTTATTTTTAAAGTTGAATAAAATTCTATTTTATATATAGGTACCACAGTTTCATTATCCACTCATCAGCTGATGGCCATTTAGCCTGCTTCAATTCCATGGCCATCGTGAATAGAGCAGCAATGAATATGGATGAGCAAGTGTCTCTGTAGTAGGCTGGAGAGTCCTTTGGGTATGTAACTGAGGAGTGGTGTAGCTGGGTGGCATGGTAGATCTATTGCTAACTTTTTGAGGAACCTCCATGTTGTAGAATATTATTTTAAGGTGTGTTACTTTTGTTTATGTTGCATTTGTTTAACTCTGTGAAGTCGAGTTGCTTTGTCTTTCTAAAACACTAGATGATCTAATAAAGAACTGGCTGAATAGCCAGTAGCAAGAGAGGAGAAAGTATAGGCAGGGCTGGCAGGCAGAGAATATATAGAAGAAGAAATCTAGGAGGAGGGAGAAGTAGCCAGAAAAGAAGCAGGACTTCAGGGACCAGCCACCTAGCTACACAGCAAGCCATGGAGTAAGATTTACAGAAGTAAGAGAATGGGAAAAGCCCAGAGGCAAAAGGTAGATGGGATAATTTAAGGAAAGCTGGCAAGAAACAAACCGAGCTAAGGCTGGACATTCATAAGTAATAATAAGACTCTGTGTGTGATTTATTTGGGAGCTGGGTGGCGGGCCCCCTCCACACTGGTTTCTATAGTAGCCACGCCAGTTTACAGTCCCACCAACAATGAATAAGAGTTGCTCTTTTCCCACATCCGTGTCAGCATCTGTTGTCATTCACAGTTGTTGCTTTCCTTAATCTTAGCCATGCTGCCTGGGGTAAGATGAAATCTCAAAGTAGCTTCAATCTGAGTTTCCCTGAGGGCTAAAAATCCCACCCCTAGCTGAGGAGCCACGGGCAATTGATGGCTACTAAGAAGAGAATTGGCTTTCTTCAGGGATGCAGCCCTTGAGGAGCTGTCCATGCTCCAGTAGACTGGCCCTACATCTATGCATATGCTGGTGGCACTAAATGGACTCAGTGAGTTGTTGTTTTTTGTTTTAAAGAACATATGAATTTGGGAAGGAAAAGTGGTGGTGGTAGTGGACAGGGGAAGGATTGGAGGAGAAGGAAAGGGAGGTAGGTTTGATCAAAACACATTATATGCATGTATGAAATTCTCAATAGAAAGAAGAAAAGCTTTAAAAAGTGTGTGTGTGTGTGTGTGTGTGTGTGTGTGTGTGTATGCATGCATGCACATGTGCACATACATGCCCATGCACTAGAAGTGTGGCAAAGTGGTAGAATGCTTTCCTAGCATTGTTGTGGAATAATCCTTTTGTACACTGTGAAGATGTATCACTCAGATTGGTTTAATAAAAAGCTGAATGGCCAATAGCTCGGCAGAATTTTCGGGGCAGAGAGAACGCTGGGAAGAAGAAGGTGGAGATGCCATGAGACACAGAAGAAGCAGGACATGCGGGAGGAGAGATGACAGTCACGAGCCATGTGGCAGGATGTAGATTAATAGAAACAGGTTAATTTAAGTTAAGAGCTAGTTAGAAACAAGCCTAAGCTATAGGCCAAGGTTTCATAATTAATAAGGAGTCTCTGTGTCATTATTTGGGAGCTGGTTGGTGGGACAGAGAAAGACTCACTATGAAGCATATATAAGGTTCTGGGTTCAATATCTAGCAATGAAATAAGTTTGCATGCATCAAAGGATATGATCAAGAGAATGTAAAAGCAGCCCACAGAATGGAGACAATATTTGTAAATAATGTATTAGATAAGGCTTAAGTATTCATAATATATGAAGAATACTTACAACTTAAAAATGAAAAGACCAGCCGGGCGGTGGTGGCGCACGCCTTTAATCCCAGCACTCGGGAGGCAGAGCCAGGCGGATCTCTGTGAGTTCGAGGCCAGCCTGGACTACCTAGTGAGTTCCAGGAAAGGCGCAAAGCTACACAGAGAAACCCTGTCTCGAAAAACCAAAAAAAAAAAAAAAAAAAAATGAAAAGACCAATTCTAGCTCATATAAGCCCTCCTCTTTCTCGCTAATTGGACTCCCAGAGCTCCACCCGGGGCCTAGCCATGGATCTCTGCATCCAGATCCCTCAGTCATTGGATGGGGTTTCTAGGACGACAATTAGGGTGTTTGGCCATCCCATTACCAGAGTAGGTAAGTTTGGGCTGTCTCTCAACCATTGCCAGCAGTCTGTTGTGGGGGTATCTTTGTGGATTTCTGTGGGCCTCTCTAGCACTTTGCTTCTTCCTATTCTCATGTGGATAAAGCACAGGGACAAATAGCCAAACGAATGGAAACACATGAACTATGAACCAATGGCTGAGGGGTCCCCACTGGATCAGGCCCTCTGAATGGGTGAGACAGTCGATTGGCTTGATCTGTTTGGGAGGCATCCAGGCAGTGGGACCGGGTCCTGTGCTCATTGCATGAGTTGGCTGTTTGAAATCTAGGGCCTATGCAGGGTTGCTTGGTTCGGCCTGGGAGGAGGGGACTGGACCTGCCTGGACTGAGTCTACCAGGTTGATCTCAGTCCATGGGGGAGGCTTTGCCCTGGAGGAGGTGGGAATAGGAGGTGGGCTGGGGGGAAGGTGAGGGGGGCGAGAGGGGGGAGAACAAGGGAATCCGTGGCTGATATATAGAACTGAACTGTATTGCAAAATTAAAAAAAAATAAAGAAAGAAAGAAAAGCAAAATGAAAAAAAAATGCAAAGACCAACAGCCAGGTTTGCTAGACCGTTAGAATCCTAGTCTTGGGAGGGAGGGAGAGGCATAGAGATTGTGTGTTCTAGCTCAGTCTGGGCTACAGAATGAGACCATTGCTCAAAACAAAAGAAAACAAAAAACCTAACCAATTAGACCAGTTTAAAAATAAGAACTTTCGTGGGCATCTTCTCCAAAGAATAAGAAGTTAATGAGCATGAAAAATATTTAATATCACTATATACTGGCAAAACACAAATCAAATCTAAAATGAGATTACTCCTCTGCACAATAGGATGTCTAGTTAAAGACAAAAACAGGAAATAACAAGTGCTGGTAAGGATGTGAAGAAATGGACACTGTCCAGTTTTACTGATGGGAATGTAAAATGGCTCCACTCACTGTTGAAAAGAGCTCTGACTGTTTCTCAAGATGCTCAGTGGATAATATGATCCAATAATCTCATTTCTGGTAGACACTCCAAAGAACCGAACAAAATTTGTTTTATGTGGACCGGGAAGACATAGATGAGATGGGTGTGGTGGTACAACCCTGTAATCCTAGTACCCTGGAGGCTGAAGCTTCAGGATTGTCAGTTCTAGGACAGTCTTGATGCATAAAGAGACCCTGACTCAAAACACCAAAACCAAGCAAAAACAAAAACCCAACCAACCAACCAATCAAGGACCTTAAGACACACACCAAGCGTCATCTAGATCCTGAGGTTGAAAGTGAATTTTGATAGTGTTCATTTTTTCTTACAAGTGTTTTCAGAGTTTTCTGCTTTGAAAATGGAGTTCTTTCTTAGTCAGAAAAGAATAAATAATATTTCCAAGAAGAGCAATCCCAGAGAAAATGAAAATCATGTAGTATCCCTGGATTTAGTGAGCCGCACCAGGCTTGGCACATTTTATTTCACAGGCCTTAGTGCTTTCTCTTATACTCACTGTGTCATCTAGAATAAATATATACTCACACATGAATTAATAAATCCCTGTGAATTTAGAGTGCATCAATTCAATCATTATACACAGATCGTTATAAATTAATATTAATATTTTTTATAAAAGCGTTACACATCATTACAAAAGCTTATACTTCTATTCTCCCAATCCTCCAATCCCAGTCTATTAAGTAATTAGAAATAATGATGTTTTCCGGAAATGTTTGTTCATAAGCAAACATCACACACATATAGATATGCATACGTTAAGTACCTAAATTATAAGGATTTTTGGTGTGTATGTGTGATGTATGCACTATCAGCTCTCTTTCTCATCTTTTCCACTTTTTTTTTCTTTTTCTTTTTGGTTTTTTGAGACAGGGTTTCTCTGTGTAGCTTTGGAGCCTGTCCTGGAACTTGCTCTGTAGACCAGGCTGGCTTCGAACTCATAGAGATCCACCTGGCTCTGCCTCCTGAGTGACACAGTCTCCCATTGAATCTAGAGCTCACTGAGTGTCTAGACTAACTGATCAGCAAGTCCAAGGGGGGCCTTCCATCCCTGCCTCCTTTCACACTCCCAGTTCTGGGGCTATAAGCAAACATCACACACATGTAGATATGCATACATTAAGTACCTAAATTATAAGGATTTTTGGTGTGTATGTGTGATGTATGCACAAGAGTATAGAGGCCCAAGGTTGGTAGCAACTCTCTTTCTCAGTCCTGCCATGTCCAGCTTCTTGTACAGGTGCTGGGGATCCAAATTCAGATTCTCGTGCTCCTGTGGCAAGCACTTTACCGGCTCAGCCATCTATCTCCCCAGCTCCTTTACCTAAATCATGCTGTTACCCATCTAGGGGTTCCGTATGATTGAACTTGTTTCCTTTGCTCTAGAGCTGGTCTTTTTTTTTTTCCTTTTTCTTTTTGTGGTTTTGGTGGCCTGGGATGAGTCTCTTCCCATTAATTTTGGGTTTGTCTACTTAAATGAAGAATGGAGCTAGAGGCTGAAGGGATGACTCAATGGTTAGGAGCACTGGCTGCCCTTCCCGAGGATCTGAGTTCAATTCTCAGCACCCCACATGGTGACTCAGAACCACCTGTAATTCTGTTGCCAGGGGACCAGCATCCTCTTCCAGCCTCCTGGAGTATTGCACTCAAATGGTGCACAGACAGCACATGCAGGCAAAGCACTCCCATATACACAAAAATGTCAAAAAGAAAGAAGGGGAGGAAAAGGCAGGGAGATAACAGGCCCACAGCTCCAGGTAGATGTGCTCGAGCACCCTTGAGCATCCCTGGCCAGCCAGGACCTGGTCAGCTGGAGGGAGGGTCCTCCTGATAGGAGAAAAATCCCCCAAGCCTTCGTCTAAACTTGGAGGTGTGGAAGAAGCCGGACGTTTGCCATCGTTATTATCTACCTGTGGTCCCTCTCCCTGTCTGTCTGCCTATCATGGATCTTTCTAGCTCTTGGTCCCTTAATATAATTTACATTGCTCTAAAATGTGTTCTTTAAAAATACACCTTAGAACCTGCCACATTATTAAATATAAATCTTTGTTATTTCTTTCAATAGTGTCAATCTTATAGAGTATGTCGTGATCTGTTTAACTAGTCTCCTATTGATAGATATTTAGGCTACTTTCAAGATTTTAGGGGTCATCTATTCACAAGATTTTAGGGGTCATCTATTCAAATGATACAGCTATCTTCCTGTCCATGAGTCTCTGAATACTTGTCTTAGCATGCTATAGATGCACGTGACATTTTAAAGGAAAAAATGATAAGGTGCGGTGACAGGTTTATTAGAGGCTTGATTTTTGTCACCTCAACTAAGAGCTGAATTGAGCATCAGTTTATACTAACTAAATATACAAAACTCTGAATTATAAACCAAGATATGATTATTCTATTAATTATAAACCACTTCATTCTAGTCGTAGGTGGTACCCGCTTATTTGGAAATGGAGATTCATTGTTGGTGTCACCTTTTTGGGGGGCGGTTACCAATTATCCCCATAAGTAAATGCATCTCCAGTAACCAAATATTTTTAAATAAGGAGGCTATACACTAAAATGACTTTTTTTTTTTTTTTTGGTTTTTCGAGACAGGGTTTCTCTGTGTAGCTTTGCGCCTTTCCTGGAACTCACTTGGTAGTCCAGGCTGGCCTCGAACTCACAGAGATCCGCCTGGCTCTGCCTCCCGAGTGCTGGGATTAAAGGCGTGCGCCACCACCGCCCGACGACTTTTTTTTTTTTAAAGCTATGATGAAGGACGAAGTCACCCTTCTACCCTGAACTGTCTACCTGCCACCAGGTTGTACCTCATGTCCCCTGCTAGGCACATTTTCTCTTGGACAGTGCTGTGGGCAGGCTGACATGTTCTTACTTTCAGTTCTTTTTCTTTTTTTTTTAAATAGCACTGTGTTGCCTGGCTCTCACTATTTATAATATTGCTTTTTGTTAGGGTCTGCAGCTCACGTTAGGAGTGAAAGTGTGCCCTGTCCACAGGGTGGTTTCTCTGAAAGAAATCCAGGGTAGTGCTGGCTCCAGGATATTTCTTTCCTATCCTGGTGCTCCCAGATCCTAAAGGTGAAGTGGGGTGATCTGGAGCACTAAGTTCTCCCCTTTCTTTTAACTGGTTCTCCAGCCACTGTGTCTCAAGTAGAGGAAGCAGCCTTCTGGGCCATCAGCTTTCCAGGCTGCAAAAAGTGACCTGCAGGAACAAAAGGGGAAACTTTCCGTTTTTAGGGGCTCTTGGCTCAAATTTCTGCAGAATGGTAAAGGAAAGGGGTTGGCTCTTCCAGTCATGAGTGATTGTGTTCTTCAAGGCTAAAGCCATAAATATTAAGCGCCAATTTTAAGGCAGTAAATGCCATCCAACCAGGCTGCTTTTAAAACGACACACAGCCCTGGCAAGTATCAGTGCCGTTCTCACACTGGTATCTTTTACTTACTCTGGACTTTGACAGAGAAAGAATGGAACAAGCTTCATTTTGATTCATGAATGTTGTTTTTATTCTAAATGGCCCATGTGAGGGGGAATGCAATTGGACACAAGATATATGCAAATTCACTTGCATACTCAGAGAAGGTAAATGAGGCTGAGCTCTTACATTCCTTGATCAGGATCCCTGGGCGAGAAGGCTAAGGAAAGAGGTGTCTGTAGCTGAATTACAGAGAACGTCACTTTGAGAAGGGAGAGGAAAGAGTTTGGCTGCCATACAGCTCCCGGCATTCCAGAACCTGAATATGAAAGTGAGCCCAGCTGCCAAGCAAGTGAAGGCGTTCAATGAAAGAGCAGCCTTCACTGGCACGAGGGCGCCCAGGGCACAGTGTGCACGCAGCAGGATAAGACGGAACCTCCAACTTTTCTGCTGGAGGTCTCGACCCTGTTCCCCAATCTTTAAACCGCTGATTACTCCTTTTTCTCTGTTCTCGTAGTCAGACCAGGACTAGAGTGAGACGGAAAAGGCGTTTTAATTTAAAGAGAGTCACAATCAACTTTAGTCACAGAAATGAATGTGTGAGTGCAGTTTTTTTTTTTTAATTCATCACTAGTTAAAAACAAAACGAAACACAACATCTGAAATAAAGACAAGGGTCTAGCCTGTGCTTGTATAACCCTGTCTCTGTGGCTTCATCCTAAGACTGACTCTGCTTCCAAACTGCAGAGAGCAGCTAGGTATCAGTAGTTTGCCAATTGACTCATTAAGCTATTGTGCTAAAATATTATTTATATCAGTGACTGAGGGTTTTTTTTTAAATCTTCCTTTAATTTGATCCCTGAAGTGAGTGCTTTCCTCCTTCCAGCTTTGGACTCATTTCAACCCCTTTTATTAAAACAATGCTTTTTAGGGGTTGGAAAGATGGATTAAGAGCACTTACTGCTCAATTCTAAGCCTGGAATTCAGATCCCAACACCCACATCAGAGGTGTTCCAAAGGCTGTAACTGCAGCTCTAAGAGATCCAACGCCCTCTTCTGGGCTCCAGGAGCACCTGAATAAATTCTCACAGACATAGACATTGTATTAGTCAGGGTTCTCTAGAGGAATAGAACTTACAGAATGAATCTCTCTCTCTCTCTCCATATGTGTGTGTGTGTGTGCATGTATGTATATGTATGTATGTATGATATATATGGAGATATTTATTAGAATGGCTTACAGGCTGTGGTTCAGCTTGTCAAAAAATGGCTGTCTATAAAGAAGGTCCAAGAATTCAGTAGTTGTTCAGTACACAAGGCTGAATATCTCAGCTGGTCTTCAGAATATGCCAGAATTCTGAAGATGTAGATGCTAATGCCAGGGAAGTAATGGACTTGCCAGTGAGAGCCAGAACAAGCAGGCAAGGAGGAAAAGCTTCCTTCTTCCACGACCTTTATACAGGCTGCCACCAGGAGGTGTGGCAAGATTAAAGATAGATCTTCCCACCTCAAAAGATCCGGATCAAAGGTGTATCTTCCCACCTCAAATCCAGATTACCAGTGGGTCTTCCCACTTCAAATGATTTATTTAAGAAAAAATCCCTAGAGATCTGCCCAGCCATTTGGGTTTTAGTTAATTCCAGATGTAGTCAAGGTGACAGCCAAGAAGAGCCATCACAGGTCCACCCCTTGTCAACTTGACACACAATCATATCTCCTTACATCATGCTTAATTTCCAAATGAAAACAGCAAACAGGTCACAATCACATCTAAAATGATATAAATATCCCTCATACAACCACAAACTCATTATAAATTTAGAATAGGTGGCAATGCCCCTTGAGGAACATTCTTTCAATATCTCTAACTTAAATATAACCACTGATAGTCTCTTAATTGATGATACATTACATGATAAATACATCAAGGAAAGAAAACATAAATATCTGTACTGTAGCTAGAGTTTTCCTGTCTGGCCCACAGTCAGGACAAATCTCTGTCACCTGCCATTCCCACAGCCGCTCAGACCCGACCAAGTAAACACAGAGACTTATATTGGTTACAAACTGTATGGCCGTGGCAGGCTTCTTGCTAACTGTTCTTATAGGTTAAATTAATCCATTTCTATTAATCTATACCTTGCCACATGGCTCGTGGCTTACCGGCATCTTCACATGCTGTTTCTTATCGCGGCGGCTGGCAGTGTCTCTCCGACTCAGCCTTCCACTTCCCAGCTTTATTCTCCTCCTTGTCCCGCCTATACTTCCTGCCTGGCCACTGGCCAATCAGTGATTTATTTATTGACCAATCAGCAACACACTTGACATACAGACCATCCCACAGCACTGTACAAACACATTCTTCACAAAACAGGAAAGAAGCACTCATGTCAATTATAATCCTAGTTTCTGCAACTAGTCATGTGGCCTTAACTGGTATTTATAACTACCTTCCTCTACTACCCATTCTGTAATTCCTCTATCCACAGAAAGCACTTCAGTAAGTCATGGCTCTTTTCTAGAGGAGTGACCCTTACCTTCTTTCCTGAAGGGTCTGTGCACTTTGTCATCCTGTCTGTATTAGGTTGTTGGAGTTTCCCATTGACTTAATCACAGGACATGGTAGCACCAAGAGATGCCCTAAAGGACCTCCTGCACTCCAGACACAATCTCTCTTACCTCCACTGTGGAGGAGCAATCCAATTTCCCCTTGGTAATCTAGGTGAATCACCCTCCTAACACTGTTATTCCTTTCTTAGACTGTTGGCTTAGGGGCATCAGAAGCCCAAAGTGGACAAAGGGAACTCTGAGCTTCCAGTTCAATGGAATGTTTGTTGTGGCTCCTGGCAGGAGCACTCCTCCCTCTGGAAACAAAACTTCTAGGCAAGCAGAACTTAAGGTTGCAGGAACAGGAAGCAAACATTTTCCTAGGGGGTCACTAGAGGATAGTGAATGGAACTATTCCTCTTTGCACCCCTTGATTCCTGGAACTGTGTGTCCTGGCTATGGGAGAAATCATTCCATACATTGGATGCTGATTCAAAGCATATCCTGCCTTCTGGAGAGCCCTGCCCCAGCCCTCCATGCTGCTGCCACTTAGTTGGCACTGTAATTATGTCTTCAAAAGGCCATTTCATGTTTCTGTGAGGCCAGTTACTTCAGGATGGTGGGGAACATGGTATGACCCAGTGGATTCCATGATCATGGGTCCACTGTCTCACTTCGCTGGCTGTGAAGTGAGTTCCTTGGTCAGAAGCAATACTGTGTGGAATACTATGATGGTGGAAAAGGTATTCTGTAAGTCCATGCATAATGCTTTCAGCAGAAGCATTAGGTGCAAGAAAGGCAAATCTATAGCCAGAGTAATAGTCTATTCCAGTAAGGACAAAGCATTGTTCTTTCCATGGAGGAAGAGTGCCAACATAGTCAACCTGTCACCAGGTTGACTGGTCACCCCAGTGAATGTCGCCATGTCTGGCACTCAGTGTTTGTCTCTGTTGTAGGCAGATCTGGCACTCAGCACTAGCTGTAGCCAGATCAGCCTTAGGAAGTGGCACTCCATGTTGTAGACCCCATTCCGTCTCTGCCACCATGGCCACTTTGTTCGTGGACCCATTGAGCAACGACAGGGATGGCTGGGGGAAAAGTACATAGAATGAGTCATCCTATCTTTTTGATTATTGAACTCCTCTTCTGCTGAAGTCATCTTTTGATGAGCATTTACATGGGACACAAGTATTCTTACATCCTTTGCCCATTTGGAGACATCTATCCACATACTTCTTCCCCAGATGTCTTTCTCACCAATTTTCCAATCATGCTTTTTCCAAGTCCCTAACCATCCAACCAATCCATTGGTTACAGTCCAAGAGTCAGTGAACAATCACACATCTGGCCATTTCTCCTTCTAAACAAAATGCATGGCCATGTGTACTGCCTGAAGTTTTCTGCCCACTGTGAAGATTTCCCTTTGGTGATGTCTTTCAGGGTTGTCCCAGAAAGGGGTTGTAATGCTGCAGCTGTCCACTTCTGGGTGTTACCTACATAATGAAGGTGCAGAACCATCAGTAAACCAAGCCCTTGTCCTCTCTTCCTCAGTCAGCTGATCATAGGGCACACCCCATGAGGCTACAGGTGCATGATTGTCAGCAGATGGCATTGTAAGGGGAGCAGAAACCATAGGCATTTGAGCAATTTCTTCACGTCACTTTTTTGTACCTTTAGGGCCTGCATTGGCCCGATCATGTGTATATAATTTCCAATTGATATTAGGTTACTGCTGTGCATGTCCTACTTTATGGGTTGGTGGGTCATATAATACCCAGTTCATGATGAACTGGTCTCATGGTAATTTGGTAGCTCATTGTCAAACATTCAGTTTCAACTAAGGTCCAATAGCAGGCCAAGAGATGTCTTTTAAGGGTAGAATACTTGTCTGCAGATGATGGCAGAGCCTTGCTCTAAAATCCCAAATATCTCTTCTGTGAGACCTATAGGGGCTTGCCAAAAGGCTCCAAACAGCATTCTTGTCTGCCATTGACACGCCAAGTACCATCAAGTCTACTGGATCGTATGTCCGAAGTGGTAGAGCAGCCTGCACAGCAGCCTGGACCTGTTGAAGAGCTTTCTCCTGTCCCAGACCCCACTCACAGCGAGTGGCTTTCTGAGTCACTTGTTATATGGGCCAGAGCACACACCCAGGTGAGGAATGTGCTGTCACAGGAATCCAAATAGGCCCACTAAATGCTGTGCTTTTATCTTGGTGGTGGGAGGGGCCAGGTGCAACGTTATCTTTCACCATAGAAGGAATCTCTCTCCCTGCATGCTGCACATTACTGGACTCCTAAGAATTTTACTGAGATAGACGGCCATTAAATTTTAGTTGGATTTATTTCTCATATGTGCATGTGTGTTACCAACAAGTCTACAGTGATTGCAACCTCCTGCTCACTTGGTCTACTCATCAATATAGTGGAGCAATGTGAGTCAGACTCCATTAATCACCTGACCTCCACAAGCCCCATGTTAGCTGGAGGGCGGTGCTTCTTGGGGTCTCCTGGAACTTGGGTTAATTCACAACCAGTACCCAATAGACCCTGGAAACTCTGATTGTTTCCTTTCCTCCAGTGTACAGTTTCCCTTGTAAAAGGCCATAGGTTCCTCTGGGGAAGGAATGCATGCAGAATGGCTAATAGTAAAACTATCAGATATTGCCGGGTGTGGTGGCACATGCCTTTCATTCCAGCACTCAGGAGGAAGAAGCAGGCAGATCTCTGTTAGAGTTAGAGATCAGCCTGGTCTATAAAGCAAGTTCCAGGATAGTCAAAGTATTGCACAGAGAAACCCTGTCTCAAACACACACACACACACACACACACACACACACACACACACACACACACACACACACACACACACAAAGCCAACAAACAAAACTCTCAGGTATTTTATTAAGGTCCTTCCTCAGGGGAACCTGGCCATCCCTTCTTCAAAGGGCTCTGGATCTGCAAACTGGTTCAAGTCTGGAAATTGGTTCATGAGCCAAGATTCTCTTTTGCCATGATCCAATGTAGCCTTTCTTTCATTTGTTTGAGAATTTTTCTGGTTATACAGATCAAACAAGAATGCAGTAGGTTTTATATGTATTTCATGCCTGGAAATACCATGATTCATTAGCCCGTACTAAAGTTCCATATGAGTCATGCCACCGTAAAATCACTTTGCCTATGCTGACCATTATGAGCTAGGACATTATAGACATTGCTTTGTCTGTGCTACCCATTATGATAACTATAATCACCTTGCCTTTGGCAATTCAGTTCTACTACCTGGCCCCCGCCACCCCAGGGGCCCAATGAACCCATTCATTTAATTCATGCAACTGAGCGGCAGCATCTCCGACCCTAAGGTCCGGCACAAGGAAGCGGCCACAACAAAGCTCTTCGGATGGGCTGCTGCCCCCTTTCGCCATTCTGCATCTCACAGGGGTAGTGAGGGGCGTGTCTTCTGGGCCTTCCCATTGTGGAGGACGTGGTTTTACACAGAGTACCCACTCTAGCATTGTAGTTTCCCTGAGCCTTAAAATCCCTTCATCAACACTAAGCCAAGGGATAGCAGGCGTCTCCAACTCCTTTTCCCCAGGCCATCCTTTGACAGTGCTACAGCCAATCGCTCAAACAAACTTTTCTTTAACTGTGTAAGCTTCCACATTAAACCTAGACTCTCCACTCAGTTGGCCATATTGATAAACTTAGCTTTATCCGGTATTATGTTCCTTCCACCATTATCCCACACCCTTAAAGTTCATTCCCACATATATCTCTCAGACTTCTGCTTGAATGAATTAGCAAACTCATTAAGCTCTTTAGTAGCGTAGCTCAGCTCCTCATGGCCTACACTTTCTACCTCCCCGCTAGGAGCCTGCTTAGCCTGAAGTCTGGTTATAGGTCTAGAGACAACTATTGGTGGGTCCTGGGGGACAGCAGTATTGTCTTGCCTGGTATCTTCTTCAGAGAAAGTCATTGCTCATGTAGCAGACAATGAAGGATTAATTTCCTCAGCCAAAGGAGGAATAGGTAATATTTCAGGGGGTGGGGATAGGAGTTACATCTGCTGAGGGTGGAGAGACTACTTCCTCAGGTGAGGTAAACCCTCGAGAATCTGAGGTTCAAAGTTCTCAGTCTCCATAGGGTCTTCCCACACATCTCCAACCCAAGTTACAGGAGCTCATTCTTTACCAACTGATGCCCTAACTTTAACTGTAACTGTGGACACCCTCCAAGGCTGGGACTTGAATTTTCAAGGTAATTTAGCTAACCTTATAATGAGAGCTTCGGTTTGATTTTCTGCAACTTGAGTTCTGTGGCTTCTGGACAGAAGAGTCTCCTCTGCGGCACACTTCGAAACCCTTGGCCTGTTTATAAACATCTTTGTCAATTTTTTCATTAAGCTCATTGCTGTCCTTCACCGGAATCTGAGATCTAGAAGTTGGTTAATTAATTTTGTCATGGCATGCATTCTCTTCCTTTGTCAATTTATCTAGAGATTCTAGCAGCTACGATTCAGCATTATCATTTTCCTTAATTTTCCACAAATTGTCAAACATTTTATATACAGAGTCTCCAAATGCTTTGCCTCTCACAGTTGGTGAATCAGGATCATCCAATGCATCTGTCTCCTTAAGTTTGTATAATAGTTCACACCATGGGCTTTGAGTACTCTCCAAAATTCTAGGAGAGGCTTCACTAACTGGAGAGGCTTCAGCAATTGTAGGTGTTGACAAATTGGAAAGCCTATTCCAGATACTTTTAAATTTTACCCTTATACTTCTGTGTCTCTAGAACCACTTCTGGTATCAAAATTGTACTAGTCAGGGTTCTCTAGATTCTAGAGTCTATAGGAACAGAGTGTGTGTGTGTGTGTGTGTGTGTGTGTGTGTGTGTGTGTGTGTGTGTGTGTGTGTATGGGATTTATTAGAATGGCTTACAATACAGGCTGTGGTCCAGCTAGCCCAACAATGGCTGTCTCCCAATGGAAGGCTCAAGAATCCAGAACTTGTTCAGAGGAGGGGTGTCTCAGCTGGTCTTCAGTATATGCCAGAATCCTGAAGAAGTAGACTCCAATACCAGTGAAGGAGTGGACTTGCCAGTGAGAGCCAGAGCAAGCAGGCAAAGAGCAAAAGCTTCCTTCTTCCATGTCCTTTATAATGGCTGCCACCAGAAAGTGTGGTTCAGATTAAAGATCTGTCTTCAACCCGGTTGGTGGTGTTATACGCCTTCAATCCCAGCACTCTGGAAACAGAGGCAGGCGGATCTTTGTGAGTTTGAGGCCAGCCTGGTCTATAGAGCAAGTTCCAGGACAGCCAGGGCTACACAGAGAAATTCTGTCTTGAAAAACCTAAAAAGGTTGAGCTCAAAACATCGGAATTAAAAGTGGATCTTCCTGCTGCAAATGATTTAATTAAGAAAAAAATCCTCACAAGTGTAACCAGCCACTTGGGTTTTATTTAATTCCAGTTGTAGCCAAGTTGGCAACCAAGATAGCCATCACACACACACACACACACACACACACACACACACACACACACACACAATACATACAACATACACACACAACACACACACACACACATACAAATAGATTTAAAAAATGCTTACCAACTTATGAGGATTTTTCCTGTGAATGAGCCTTTGAATTTGGTTTAATAAGGTGAGGAAATATGCAGCACATACCGGAATTTGTGCTGTCTTCCTGTCTGTCTGTCTGTCTTTCTCAGTTTGTCTTCCTTCCTTCCTTCCTTCCTTCCTTCCTTCCTTCCTTCCTTCCTTCCTTCCTTCCTCCCTCCCTCCCTCCCTCCCTCCCTCCCTCCCTCTCTCTCTCTCTCTCTCTCTCTCTCTTTCTTTCTTTCTTTCTTTCTTTCTTTCTTCTTTTTTAGTTTTGCAACAGGGTCTTTCTTGTAGCTCACAATCCTCCTGCCTCAGCCTCCCCAATGTCGGGACTGTAGGTTTCAGCCTCAATGACCGGCTCCAAATCATTTTCATTACTCTTTCCTACCTTCTTGTTGCTTTGCCTCTCTTTTTCCCACGCTGAGTTCTGACGACTTTATTTCATTTTCAATTGATTACTTACATGATTAATATTTTTAAGACAAGGTGTTTCTATGTAGTCCTGGCTGTCCTGGAACTAAATGTGTAGACCAGACTGACCTGGAACTCACAGAGATCCAGCTGTCAGAGAATCCGGTGCCAGGATTAAAGGAGAGCTCCACCACATGCTCCAAGACTGCTTTAGGACTTGAGAGCAGCTTCTGTCATCACAAACCCCTCGATTTTAAGTAAGTAAAAGGAAAGAGAAGTTTGTTCACTTCAGACAGAGGGTCTAATCCCTAAATGCTGACATACACAAGGATGGCTAAGATGACTTTCTTGGAGATGGACACTGAGTCAGAACATCCCTGATGTGGAGACCTTTCTTCTTGAGCCGCATTTGACAAAAGAGGATTGCTGTTCCTGAAAGTGCACAGCAGCATTTATGTTCTCCTCTAGCTCTATGGTCCCGGAGAGTAATAGTAAGAAGCTTTGAACTATGTACATTCAACTTCTTCCCACCTCAGAAGATCGGAATTAATCATACCCAGCAAGAACAAGAAGCCAAAGGAAAGAGAATTTAAACTTTGATGGTGAATCCCAGCCACTTCCCCAAATTAGGATACATACCAGAGCAAACTTAAAAAAAAGATGTGAATCTGCCATTTCCCTACAAACCTGAGCAAATAGAACTGAACTTTTTGGGCAACTGAAAGGAATGTTAAGGTAACTTGTCTACAGTTATTTTTCATCTTGAATGTTAGTTTGGATAGTACCCTGCCCTTTTAGATACTTACTCCTTCGCCATATAGCAATATATGATTGTGGCTACAGTGTTTTGTTTATTTAATTATTTTTTTTTGAAACAGTGTCTTATGTAGCCCAGGCTGGCCTCAAACTTGCTATGTACCTGAGAAGGACCTTCAATCTCTGATCCTCTTAGTTGTAAGTTTTGTTCTGTAACAACATGTTTAGTGTACTTAGCGACCTGAACAATTACTAACTTCTAAAAACTATAAGGAAGAAGTAATGGTTTTAGAACACAGTGTTAAGCAATCTAGTTCACCAGCCCCCGGTAGTCGGCTAGGTTTCCAGGAGCAGGCATGATTTGCCTCTTGTTGAGAGTGTCTTAAATCTAATTAGAGAGTCAAAGTGTGCATGCCACCATTGCACCCTTAGGGATGTCAGGAACCTGTCACTGAAGAACGACCTGCTGGTCCAGGTCAGTGCCATGCTGGTTATTGTTTTAGTTCACAGGCATTACGGTAGTTTGAACGTAATTGACCCCCATAAACTCATAGGGAATGGCACTATTAGGAGGTGTGGATTTGTGGGAGTGTGTATGGCCTTGTTGGAGGAAGAGTGTCACCGTGTAGGTGGGCTTTGAGGTCTCATATATGCTCAAGCCACACCCAGGGTCTCAGTTCACTTCCTGTTGCCTGTGGATCAAGATGTAGAACTCCCAGCTCTTTCTCCAGCATCCTGTCTGCCTGCACACTGCCATGTCCCCCCATGATGATAACGGACTGAACCTCTGAACTGTAAGTCACCCAATTTGATGTTTTCCTTTATAAAAGTTGCCATGGTCATGGTGCCTCTTCACAGCAATAGAAACTCTAACTAAGACAGGCATCATAATAGCCTGGGTAGGGCTATTGATTGTGTCCCTCTCTTAGAAACATTCATGGCACCTTCTAGTACCATGAAAGATGTGTGTATATGTTTGTGTGTGTGTGTGTGTGTGTGTGTGTGTGTGTGTGTGTGTGTGTGTGTGTACACTGACAATTAAAAAATAGAAGCCATGAATTTTAGACATAGCAAGGGGTAAGGTACATGGGAAGGGTTGGAGGGAGGAAGGAGAAGGAGAAGGAGGAAAATGATGTAAATATATATGTATATATTCCATGCTGAAAACTAAAAACTCAGAAATATACCTAAATAAACTTTGGATCCTTTTAAATTTCCACTAGCAACCCTGAACTACAATTTTAGTTCTTTGTCCTGTTTCCAGGTGTTAAAAGGAAATCACCACCACCAAACAAGCTTTGCTTGTTTCAAACACTGGCTTTGACATTTGGGCTCGAAGTTTTTAGAGCAGACAGTTTTGGACTCTTTTTAAAATTTTTCTTAGTCTCCTTTCTGAAGGGTTCAGTCTTTACTCCATCAGATTTCTTCAGGAGGAAAGTCCCAGTATGCTGCCAATTATTTTGTTTCTTTTCATCTTGGCAGAAGTTTGGATGGAGATAGAAGGAGAACTTCAGCCATGTTGTATATGCCCCGATTTCTAATCAGGGGCTTTCTTGGGAGTCAGCTTTGTGGTTTGATGCTAAGAAATCCCCTAGCTCTGACACCCTTTTTCTAATTATTGTTTAATATCATTATAAGTGATTTTTCTAGAGCAAGTAACAACCCATAGGGCCGTCACCTGCTTTTGTAATCAACGTTGTATTGGAACACAGTAACGCCTGCTTACCTCCTCTCTGTGGCTACTTTTTTGCCATAGTGATTGAGTTGAGTAGCAGCAACAGAGATCATATGGCCCAAGATGTCTACCTCCAGCTTTTCAGGAAAAAGTAAATTTTCTAAAGCATCTCTAGGTTCCAGTTTTGTTTTAGTCATCTGTTGCTGAGTAGCAAATTACCCTGAAACCGAACAGCTTAAATATTTATTATCTCCAGTCCTAAGAACTCAAGAGAGGTTTACTTGGAAAGTTTATCTCAGGGTTTCTTATGAGGTTGCAGTCAAGGTGCTATCCAAGATCGCAGCTGTCTGAAGACTGGACCTGGTAGAGCTCCCACCTCCAAGATGGCTCACTCTGTGGCCCTTAGTGCCTTACAGGCTGTTGGCAAGTCTCAGATCTTTGCCATAGAGACCTCACCACGGGGCCACTTGAGTGTTCTCACAGTGTGGTGCAAGGGAAAAATCAAAGGAAAAGCTATGCTGCTTTTTATGATCTGGTTGCCAAAGTCAGACACCTTCATTTATCTCATATTTTCTTTACTAAAAGAAAGCCATTGAGTCTAACACATAGTCATAGAAAGGAGAATTAAGCTTCACCCCTTTTTACAAGAAGGAGTATTAGAGTTTATGGTCATTTTTACTTATTATTTTTGTGTTTTTTTTTTTTTTTTTTTTTTGGTTTTTCGAGACAGGGTTTCTCTGTGTAGCTTTGCGCCTTTCCTGGAACTCACTTGGTAGCCCAGGCTGGCCTCGAACTCACAGAGATCCGCCTGGCTCTGCCTCCCGAGTGCTGGGATGAAAGGCGTGCGCCACCAACGCCCGGCTTATTTTTGTTATTTTTACTAGTTCTGAGGTTGATTTTTTTTTTAATGAAAAGTTGATTGTCTTTTCTACCAATATGCAAATCGAAGATATGCTTGTGTACCTGTGTTTGATGTTAGGCATTTAATTCAGGGCCTTGTGCATGCTAACCACATGACCTACTGCTGATATACACTTACAGCCCAGTTTGTTAATTAGCATTTAACAAGCCCATTTATAGAAAATGTCTACTTCAGAGTAAATGCCGAGTAATCATAGCAAAATTATCATCGTCACTGTCGTTATAATCATAATACAGTTCACACGTGGCATATGTGAAACTCAGTGTCAGGCTGATAGAATCTAGAATCATCTGGGAGAAGGGACTCTGAGCATGCCTGTGGGGAATTATCTTAATTACACTAATTGAGTGGGAAGACCCGCCCACTGTGGGTGGCACCATTCCCTGACTGGGATCCTGAACTGTATCAATGAGAGAAGGAGCTGAGCAGCATCCTGCATTCATTGCTATCTGTTTCTGATTACGAATGTGATGTCCCTACCCGCTTCAAGCTCTTCTTGCCTTGACTTCCCTGCCACAGTGGACTATAATTCTGGAAATATGAGCTAAAATAAACTGTGTCCTAAGTTCCTTTTGTTGGGATATTTTTTTTACAGCAGCGGGGAAAGAAACTAACACAGTGTAGTCCTACAATATATGGATATACGTAATATGTTGGACTAATGGCTACTTAAGATGTGCATATGTCTATTATAATATAGTACACATTCTTTTTACCTCTGCTTTTCCAGTGCACATGATAGTTCCTGAATCACACCAAGTTCTTAATTAAAATTTGCTAAAAGAGCAGCTTAAATAGGCACAGTGGCACCTGCCTGTAATCCCAGTACTTGGGAGACAAAGAAAGGGGGGGGGATCAAGAGTTCAAGGCCAGCCTTGGCAACAAGTGAATTTAAAGTCACATATAAGGAAGCTCAAATCATTAGCTTTTCCCCAAAACCATGTAAACAGTGCCTGGATACAATAATCATCAGAATAATAAGTCAACTTGAACTTAGTTTTTAAACTATCATGTTTACTGACAAGCAATATTTTTTAAAGGGATGGTGGGCCTCATATTTCCCAGGCTGTTCCAAACTCTCACATTCAAGTAATTCCCCATCCTTGGCTTCTCTTGTATTTGAGATGATAAGGCATGGCATGTGCCACTGTGCAGGGATCCCAGACTATTTTTTAATAGTATTGCTTAGAATGGGGGTTGGCAAACTTTTTGTATAATACATATTTTGGCTTTATGCACCTTGTAGACTCTGTAATTACTCAACTCTGTATAAAGAAGCAGATACAAAAACATTTAAACCAGCGGGTGTGGCTGTTTTCCAATAAAACTTTATAAAAATAGGCAGGATTTGAATTTGACCCATATAAAAGCTGCAGTTTGCAGAATGCCTATAGTGTAGTTGCTATTTATTTCATACTTGCTTATTATGTAATAAGTTCATAGTATTCCCATGTGTGACAATTCTGTACTAGTTAACCAATGTTTCTTATTTTGTTAGTACAAATGAGCTTCAATAAATAAGCTTCTATATACACATATTTATGCTCACTACGAGTATATTTTAGGAAAGGTTCCCAGAGGTACAGTTGCTGAGTAAGATTATACCATATTTTTAATCTGATAAGAGTTTAAAACTAAAGTTCCGTTTATTTCTTTACAATATATGTACAGTGTGTCAAAAGAATTGATGTGTTTTGAGCTTTATTTGTGGGTCATATTTGCTGTCTTAACTGTAGAATTGGGTGTAGCTAGAGTTTTCCTGCCTGGCCCACGGTCAGGGCAAATCTCTCTCACCTGCCAGTCCCACAGCTGCTCAGACCCAACCAAGTAAACATAGAGACTTATATTGCTTACAAACTGTATGGCCGTGGCAGGCTTCTTGCTAACTTTTATTACAGCTTAAATTAATCCATTTCTATAAATCTATACCTTGCCACGTGGCTCGTGGCTTACTGGCATCTTCTCATGCTGTTTGTCCTGGTGGCGGCTGGCAGTGTCTCTGACTCAGCCTTCCACTTCCCAGCTTTATTCTCCTCTCTGTTAGTCCCACCTATACTTCCTGCCTGGCCACTGCCCAATCAGTGATTTATTTATTGACCAGTCAGCAACACTCTTGACATACAGACCATCCCACAGCAATTGGGTATGCTCTTCCTACAAAAAGTAGTATGATTGGATACTGAGGACTGAAATACCTATTGATGTGGTGGGTTCTGGAGGTCCAGAGAGCAGGCAGAAATGATCCAGAAACTTCTGAAGGTACATCACGGGGCTTCAGGATCTCTGATCCTGAACACACAGTAGAGGAGCCACTACTGGCACTGGCTTTTCTGCATCAAAAATTTCTGCCTGGCAGTGTTTGCTGAAACAGCTGTGCTCAGGAGGCTGCGTGTCCCCAGATCACTACTGTCAGTGTTTCCTAGGGACAGTGACAAGGGCTTAGCCCTGCGTAGGTGTGCTGAGAAAGAGCAATGTCTCTCAGCTGAAGGAACTAGTGCTGGGGATGGAGGAAGGGGCAGTACTACAAGGTGTCAAGTATTTACTAAATAAATGATTCTTTCCCTGTCTTCCCTTTTAAGGTAGATATTGCCATCTTTTCTGTCACAGACAGGAAATACACTTGTGGAAGTTATTGGCTTCCTGGTCATGCAGCTATTATGTTCCGTTTTTTCTGAGACAGGGTGTCTTAGTTTTCTATTGCTATAACAAGACACCATGACCAAGGCAACTTATAAAAGAAAGCATTTAATTGGGGGCTGGCTTATAGTTTCAGAGGGTGAGTCCCTGATTTGTCATGGCAGGAAGCTTGGGGGAATGGTGCTGGAGCAGTAGCTGAGAACTTGGTGTCTGGTCCACAAGCACGTGACAGAGGGATGTGGGGTGGAAGGAAGGGAGGGAAGGAGGAAGAGAGAAGGGGGAGGAGAGAGGGGAAAGGAAGGGAGGAGAGAGAGAGAGAGACTGGGCCTGGTGGGCCTTAGAAGCATCAACCACCCACCCCACCCCCGGCAGTGACATACCACCTCCAACAAGGCCACATTCCCTAATCCTTCCCCAAAACAGTTCCACCACTTGAGGACCAAGCATTCAAACATATGAGTCTATTGAGGTGATTCTCATTCAGATAACCATATATGGTCAGTCTCATTATATATCCTGGACTGGCCTTGAACTTGCCTCCACCTGCCTCTGCCTCCTGCATGCTAGGATTAAAGGTGTTTGTCACCATGCTCTGCCTGCCCCTTATAATCTCATTTTGCTAGGGGTAGGAAATGGTTTTATCAATTTTACCATATTTCAGTTTCTTTATCTTATAAAGATTAGATTGTTTTTTGATGTTTTTTTTTTGTTGTTGTTGTTTTGTTTTGTTTTTAAGTGACTCATGTAGCCCAGGCTGGCCTCAAACTTGCTATGTAGTTGAGGATAACCTTGAATTCGTGGTCTTCCTGCCTTCATCTCCTGCGTGCTGAGACTATAAGTTGCATCATCACTCCCAGCTCTAATAAATATTAGAAAGAAACTTTATCACTGGATATGGAGGCACATACCTGTAATCTAGCACTCAGAGCTGAGGCAGGAGGATTGGGCCAGACAGAGCTAGTATGACCCAGTTTCAAAAGAAAAAGAAAAAAAAACCTGTGATTCTACAACTTCTCTCCCAGGTTTATGTTTCTTCCAACTATATAATACAGTTATAATATCATAATGAAAATATTAGGGTGAAATGTCATTCATTTGGACTCTAGAAATGCAGCATTTATAATATACATTGGCCATAGGATGCACTGAGGTTTCTGTCCCTGGTAATATAGGCTTTAAAACACAATGTTACCATTGAACAAACAATAGTGCTTTTTAAGTAATGTAAGTTGACATGTAAGTTAACTACTTTTTAAAATATTCATTGCTTCTTTCTGAATTTAGAACAAGCCTGGATTCACTCAGCAAAGAAGCTCTTGTTCACATGGCATTAAATGGCAATTGAATTGATTCCGAAGAAAATAATAACCAACTTTAGATAGGCTTTTGGGGGAATGTTCAAAGTGAGTGGTTGAGAGACGATTTTTAGAAGCAAATCCATCAGCTATTGTAATTGCCAGAAGGAAGGAGAGGGAGAATCATGGTCTAGAAATGTTTTACTGGAATCGACACGTAGGAGGTTTTTTGGTGACATCAAGAGGTTAGTTTTGGTAGTGTGGTATGAATGGGAGCAAACTTTCAGGGATGTAAGGAATGACTAAATAGTAATGGAACCTTCTAGAACCCACTCGTCCAAATATTTGTCAGAGGAACGAAGGAGACAAAGGACAGACGATAATGAACCAGGTGGTGACGATAAATACAAGGGAAAGTTTTGCACCAAGTGAGAGGATTCTGCATGCCTCCAGGCAGCGCCACAGCAGTGCTGGGAAAGGGCGGGCAGGATGGCATCAAAAGGCCGGATAGAAAAGAAACAATATTACAAACTGGCATTGTCCAAATAGAGTCTTTGTGTTCCTTTTTTAAATATATGTAAGAAAATGAGAAGATGAGCCACATACTGGGAAGAGACATTTTCAAGCCTGTGTATGAAAAGCATTTGTAATATGAATGTATAGAGCCAAAAATGAGAACAAACAGCCCACTAAATGAGAAAACAGGCAAAAGATTTGACAGATGAGTCACAAAAGAAGACGTAGAGATGATAGAAAAGGACACAAAATGATATTTAACATCATTAGTCATCGGGAAAATGTAAAATAAAATAATGGTGAGATACTACTACATCTACATAACTATTAAAATAGCCCAGATTTTTTTTTTTTAAAGACAGCAGAACAACACGCCTTCTCATACATTGCTGATGGGAATGCAAAGTAGTGCAGCCACACTGGGTAAGAGAGAAATAATTTCCCACAAACATAATTTTACTCTATGACCTAAAAGTCCTGCTCCTGAGTCTGCACTGGAGAAATGATAACACACACACACACACACACATACACACACACACACACACACACACACACACACACACGCACGCACGCACGCACGCACGCACGCACACCCACGCGTCACACCAAAAAAAAAAAAAAAAAACTTGTAATGGATATTTGTAACAAGTTTGTATCTTTCTTCAAATGGATACATGTCAAATGTTCATCAGTTGATGAAACAAGTTGTGTTACATCTATGCAGTGGGATACTATGTAGCAACAAAAAGGAAGAAACTACTGTATGCAACTGTGTTAGTGACTCTCAGGTATGGTCACAGTCCTTATGCTCATGAGGCCGAGGCAGGAGGATTGCTAGTTTAAGGCCAATTTGGGCTACTGTGGCAGTTTGGATGTAATTGCCCCCATAAGCTCATAGGGAATAGTACTATTAGGAGGTGTGGTTTGTTGGAATAGATATGGCCATGTTGGAGGAAGTGTGTCACTGTGGAGGTGGGCTTTGAGGTCTCATATATGCTCAAGCCACGGCCAGTGTATCAGTTCACTTCTTGTTGCCTTTGGATCAAAATGTGGAATTCCCATCTCCCTCTCCAGCACCATGTCTACCTGCACACCACCATGTCCCATCATGATGATAATAGGCTGAATCTCTGTAAGTTACCTCAATTAAATATTTTCCTTTATAAGAGTTGCCATGGTCATAGTCTCTCTTCACAGCAACAGAAGTCCTAAGATGACTACCTAACAAGATTTTGTAACATGTAAATAAACAACAAAAGTGCTCTGCCTTATGAAAGAAAACAGACTTAAAAGACTCCACTCATATTACATTCTAGAAAAGGGGGAAAAAAAAAACCCTAACAGTATTTGTCAGGGACTGAATGTAGAGGCCAACGTCTACAAAGAGGTACGAGGAACTTTTATAGGATTTTAGAGATAAAGTTATCTTGATTATGTTTTCTAAAGGTCATGGATGCTGCTACAACTTAACACGGCAAATTTTAAGGTGGGAGAGCTGACCCCAGGGTCACGAGAGTGGGAGAGCTGGCCCTGCCCTTCACTGGCTGCAGCACATAGGAGAGCGGACCCTGCACCTCACTTGAGCAGCACACTAGAGGTGGCCCCGTTGGCAGGGGGTTGGGGGGAGAGGGACATCGGTGCAGGTGAGCTGGCACTGAGGATGTGAGAGCAGGAGAATTGTCCCCCTCCTTACTGCCTGATGCAGTAGATGAGCTAGCCCGGACAATGCTGGAGAGCTCACCCTGGTGGTGACAATGAGAGAAAGCTGGCAGACTGACCAATCCAGCTACCACCCAGGCCCATAACTTCGACTGAGTTGGCCCACCCCAATATCCACCTCTTCTATGAACGGCTGGAGCTTGTGAAGAGGCTGGACCTGCAGATCCAAAGCTGCAGCATCTCCATGACACAAGGCAACAACAGGATATCCAAGAGGAGTCCCAGGGAGGGCCCAGCATCGAGGGTGTAGCAGAGGACAGGGAGGCCTCAAACCAGACCAATGACCCATTGCAGTGAACACTTACAAGTAAAGATGTATGGACGAAAGAGTATACTGTGTGATTCACTGTGTCACACTACAGCTTCCATGCTGAGACTTTTTTGTTTGTTTGTTTTTGCTTTTTTTATATTTTGTTTTTCTTTTACATTTTATTTTATTTTGGTGGGGGAAGTTGCAAGGGCAGAGGGCAGATATGAAGGGGCGGGGAGATGAATGGGATTGGGATGCATGATGTGACATCCACAAAGAATCAATAAAATGTTTGAAAAATGGCGAATTTTACTGTATATAAATTAGACCTTAATCACTGGGTGTGGTGGCTCATGCCTTTAACTTTCTCCCAAGTGAGGCTTTCTCCTATTCTCTGTCCCTATAATGTCACTTACTCTCCCTATGATGTGGCATATCTTATTACATCTGCAATAGCCTCTCTCTTAGTTAGCTACAGCATCCCTCCATTTGTTACAGAACAAGGAATAATGTTTTTAAATGAATGGAGAGATCAAAGAAGGTTTGGAGTGGCTCAATGAGAAATCAAATATTAAACTGATAAGGAATGAAAACTATATTATTTCCACAACTATTTTCCCAGTGCCAGCTACCTACTTAACCTCTAACACCATAACTGTTTTAACGTTCTTACCTGATTTTACTTAAGCAGACATTTATGTGTGTGAATCTTCATGGGGCTACCAGCAGCTACAGCTATAATTCTTACGGTCTGTGTGATGTCTGCACACCAGTGTCCTGCTGTAACTTGTGCCTTAGTAATCCCAGACAAAAGTCATTTTCTCTCCCCAGTTCCATCCCCACTAAATTCTTTCTCTCATTGTTCATTTCCACTAAGAGGAGGAAACTCCTTTGTTCTAGGTCCTTCTTTTAGAATGCTTTTCCACCCCCCCACCCGCCCCGATGTTTTACCGTGCAAATCTGGTCAGAGAGGCAGGCACTACGCAAAAAACAACAACAACAACAAAAAAAAAACCCAGATATTCAGATGTGTGGTCAAAGAATACTTGTCTGAGAAGATTCCATTTATGCTGAGAACAAGGAGAGAAAGCCAGTAAGAGAGTGACTAGAAAGAGCACACTGTGTAGCAGGAAAACACAACACAACACAACACAACAAAACAAAACACATGCATAAGTTTTGGGGTGGAACAGAAAGCTGGTGCTCATCACAGTGTGCTCCAGGAGCAGAAGGGATGTTCCTGCAGTCACCAGCTTCTGGCAGTGGATAGCAAACATGAAGGGAGACTGGGGCAGCAGAGGGACCAGATCAAGCTACGCGTTGTGAAAAAGACATCGGGTATTATAGTTTCTTTTTCACTTTTCTGTATGGGAGTGTGCGTGCGTGCGTGTGTGTGTGTGTGTGTGTGTGTGTGTGTGTGTGTGTGTGTGTGCGCGCGCGCGCGCGTGTGTGTTTAGGCTAGAGGTAGACATCAGCTATTTCCCTCAATTGCTCTCCATCTTATTTTTTGAGATAAAGTCTCTTACTCAACCTGAAGCTCACCAATCCCACGAAGCTGGCTGAGCAGCAAGCCCCAGCATCCCCCTGCCTCTGCTTCCTCAGTGCTGGGATTACAGGCATGTGCCACTGTACCAGCTTTTATGTAGGCTCTGGAGATCACACTCGGGTCCTCTAGCTTGAGTAGCAAACAGTTTACTGGCTGAGGCACCTCCCCAGTCCCAGAAAATATGCTTTCCAAGGTGAAACCACTGAAGGATTTTAATCAAGGGACTAGCCCGATGGAGGGGGTAATGGTCGGAGAGGGCTGCTAAACAGTAGTACCTCTAAATGAGCATCATCTGTAAACAGCATCGGCAATGACAACTCTGTCTAAATTGAGATGATGTTAAAATTAAAATACCAGGCCGGGCGGTGGTGGCGCACGCCTTTAATCCCAGCACTCGGGAGGCAGAGGCAGGCGGATCTCTGTGAGTTCGAGGCCAGCCTGGTCTACAGCGCGAGATCCAGGAAAGGCGCAAAGCTACACAGAGAAACCCTGTCTCGAAAAACCAAAAAAAAAAAAAAAAAAAAAAAAAATTAAAATACCAGGTAACATTAACGAGCCAGAGAAAGGGAGGGTGAGACAGACTCACTACATAGCCCAGGCTCATCTTGAACCCCAAATCCTCCCACCTTGGTCTCCCTAGTGTTGGAATCACAGGCATGTGTCACCACTCAGCTAATTACATGTTTAAAATGGAAGAGCTGGGTACAGTGTTCTATACAGAAGTCTTCTCTAGTGAGATGTGGAGGACTGAGCCTAGGAATCAAGGCCAGCATGGGGACAATACTAAGATCCTCATCTCTCTCTCTCTCTCTCTCTCTCTCTCTCTCTCTCTCTCTCTCACACACACACACACACACACACACACACACACACACACGCAAAGAGAAGAAAAAAGTTTAAAAGATGGAAACATGCCGGGTGGTGGTGGCAGGCACCTTTAATCCTAGTACTCGGGAGGCAGAGGCAGGCGGATCTCTGTGAGTTCGAGGGCAGCCTGGTCTACAGAGTGAGATCCAGGACAGCCAGGGCTACACAGAGAAACCTTGTCTTGAAAAAAAAAAAAGATGGAAATAGTCTCTATTCTCAGCCTTTTTACATGACTCAAAAAAGTCTTGGTCTGGCATGGTGGCTTATACCTATAATCCTAGCACTTGGAAGGCTGAGAAAGGAGGACTGTTATGATTTCAAGGCCAACTTGAGCTACACAGTGAGGACCAGGCCAGTCGGGATAAATAGCAGGACTCTGTACAAAGCACAAATAAGGAGCCTAGGGAGATGGCCTCAGTGTGCAAGCATGAAGATCTGAGCTTGGATCCTACATTAGATTAGTCAGGGTTCTCTAGAGGGACAGAACTCTCATATATATATATGTATACACACACACACACACACACACACACACACACACACACACACACACACATATATGTGTGTGTGTGTGTGTGTGTGTGTGTATACATATACACACATACATATGTATATCATATTATATATTGTTTCATATATACTGTTTTGTGTATATGTGTATATACATGCACTGATATGCATATATATATTATATATATACATATCAGATTTATTAGGGTGGCTTACAGGATGTGGTCCAGTTAGTCCAGCAATGACCGTCTACCAACAGAAGGTCCAAGAATCCAGCAGTTGTTCAGTCCACAAGGCTGGATGTCTCAGCTGCTCTTCAGTATACACCAGAATCCCAAAGAAGTCGGCTCTAATGCCAGGGAAGGAATGGATGTGTTAAGCAGAGTAAGAGCAAGCAGGCAAAGAGAGAGCAAGTTTCCTTCTCCTACATCTTTTATAAAGGCTGCCCCCAAATGTATGGCCCATATTAAAGGTGTATCTTCCCATCTCAAAGACTCTCACAAGTGTGCCTAGCTACTTGAGTTTTAGTTAATTCCAGATGTAGTCAAGGTGACAACCAAGAAGAGCCATCACAGGTCCACCCCTTGTCAACTTGACACACAATCATATCTCCTTACATCATGCTTAATTTTCAACTGAAAACAATAACCAGGTCACAATCACATCTAAAATGATATAACTATCCCTCCTACAACCACAAACACATTATAAATTTAGAATAGGTGGCAATGCCCCTTTAGGGACGTTCTTTCAATATCTCTAACTTAAATATAACCACTGATAGTCTCTTAATTGATGTTATAGTACATGATAAATACATCAAGGAAAGAAAACATAAATATCTGTACAAACACATTCTTCACAAAATAGGAAAGAAACACTCATGTCAATTATAATCCTAGTTTCTGCAACTAGTCATGTGGCCTTAGTGGTTATTTACAACTACCTTCCTCTACTACCCATTCTGTAATTCCTCTATCCACAGAAAGCACTTCAGTAAGTAATGGCTCTTTTCTGGAGGAATGACCCTTACCTTCATTCCTGAAGGGTCTGTGCACTTTGTCATCCTGTCTGTATTAGGTTGTTGGAGTTTCCCATTGACTTAATCACAGGACATGGTAGCACCAAGAGATGCCCTAAAGGACCTCCTGCACTCCAGACACAATCTCTCTTACCTCCACTGTGGAGGAGCAATCCAATTTCCCCTTGGTAATCTAGGTGAATCACCCTCCTAACACTGTTATTCCTTTCTTAGACTGTTGGCTTAGGGGCATCAGAAGCCCAAAGTGGACAAAGGGAACTCTGAGCTTCCAGTTCAATGGAATGTTTGTTGTGGCTCCTGGCAGGAGCACTCCTCCCTCTGGAAACAAAACTTCTAGGCAAGCAGAACTTAAGGTTGCAGGAACAGGAAGCAAACATTTTCCTAGGGGGTCACTAGAGGATAGTGAATGGAACTATTCCTCTTTGCACCCCTTGATTCCTGGAACTGTGTGTCCTGGCTATGGGAGAAATCATTCCATACATTGGATGCTGATTCAAAGCATATCCTGCCTTCTGGAGAGCCCTGCCCCAGCCCTCCATGCTGCTGCCACTTAGTTGGCACTGTAATTATGTCTTCAAAAGGCCATTTCACGTTTCTGTGAGGCCAGTTACTTCAGGATGGTGGGGAACATGGTATGACCCAGTGGATCCCATGATCATGGGTCCACTGTCAAACTTCTCTGGCTGTGAAGTCAGTTCCTTGGTCAGAAGCAATACTGTGTGGAGTACTACGATGGTGGAAAAGGCATTCTGTAAGTCCACGCATGATGCTTTCAGCAGAAGCATTAGGTGTAGGAAAGGCAAATCCATAACTGAAGTAAGTATCTACTCCAAAGCTGGGCGCAGTGTCTCAAACCTTTAATCCCAGCACTTGGGAGGCAGAGGCAGGATGATCTCTGTGAATTTGAGGCTAGCCTGGTTTACATAGTGAGTTCAAGGACAATCAGGGCTTCATAGTGAGACTCCGTCTTAAAAAAACAAGTATCTACTCCAGCAAGGACAAAGCGTTTCCCTTTCAATGGAAAAAGTGGTCTAATGCAGTCAACCTGCCACCAGGTTGTTGGCAGGTCACCCCAGGGAATGGTGCCATATCTGGGGCTCATTGTTAGTTTCTGATGTTGGCAGTTCTGGCACTCAGCAATAACTATAGCCAAGTCAGTCTTGGTGAGTGGCAGTCCATGTTGTCAAGCCCATCTCTGCCACCATGGTCACTTTTTTTCATGAGCCCATTGGGCGATGACGGGAATGCCTGAGGAAAGAGGCTGGCTGTGCATAGAATGGGTCATTCTATGTACTTGATTATTGGATTCCTCCTCTGCTGACATCACCTTTGATGAGCATTTGCATGGGACACAAGTATCCTTACATCCTTTGCCCATTTGGAGACATCTATCCACACACTTCCTTCCCAGATGTCTTTCTCACCAATTTTCTAGTCGCATACTTTCCAAGTCCCTAACCATCCAACCAATCCACTGGTTACAGTCCAAGAGTCAGTGAACAATCACACATCTGGCCATTTCTCCTAAACAAAAATGTATGTACTGCCTGAAGTTTTCTGCCCACTGTGAAGATTTCCCTTTGGTGATGTCTTTCAGGGTTGTCCCAGAAAAGGGTTGTAATGCTGCAGCTGTCCACTTCTGGGTGTTACCTACATAATGAACGTGCAGAACCATCAGTAAACCAAGCCCTTGTCTTCTCTTCCTCAGTCAACTGATCATAGGGCACACCCCATGAGGCTACAGGTGCATGATTGTCAGCAGATGGCATTGTAAGGGGAGCAGAAACCATAGGCATTTGAGCAATTTCTTCACGTCACTTTTTTGTGCCTTCAAGGACCCCCATTGTTCCAATCATGTGTATACATCTTTCAATTGATAATAGATTATTGCTGTGCATGTCCTACTTTATGGCTTGGTGGCTTGGATAACATCCAGCTCATGACAGGCAGCTCAGGTCACATGGTTACTTGGTGGCCTGTTGTCAAACTTCCAGTTTCCACTAAGGTCCAATAGCAGGCCACGAGCTGTCTTTCAAAGGTAGAATAGATGTCTGCATTAGTTGTTTGCCTTGCTTCAAAATCCCAAAGGTTTCGTTTGCAATTCACCTTCCAAAGGCTCCAAATAGCATCCTTATCTGCCACTGACACCTTGAGTACCATCGGATCTGCTGGATCATATGGTCCATGCCATAGAGCAACCTACACAGCAGACTGGACCTGTTGAAGAGCCTTCCCCAGTTTCAGGCCCCACTCAAAGCTCACAGCTTTCTGAATCACTTGTGTATGGGCTGGAGTAACATACCCAGTTGAGGAATGTGCTGTCTCCAGAATCCAAATAGGCCCACTAAATGTTGTGCCTCTTTCTTGGTGGTGGGAGGGACCAGGTGCAATAACTTATTCTTCACTTGAGAAGGAATATCTCTTCATGCCCCACACCACTGGACTCCTGAGAATTTCACTGAGGTAGAAGGCCCTTGAATTTTGGTTGGATTTATTTCCCATCCTCTGATGTTTCCCACAAGTCCAAAGTGGCTACTCCTCCTGCTCACTTGGTCCAATCAGTATAATGTTGTCAGTATAGTGAACCAATGTGATATTTTGTAGAAGAGACAGAGAGATAAAGACCCCCTTGGACTAATAACATGGGGCTGGATGGATGGTTCAGCTGTTAGGAGCACTGGCTGTTCTCTCAGAGCTCCTGAATTAAATTCCCAGCACCCACATGGCAGACTACAACTGTCTACAACTGTAGTCCCACATGATCTGAGGCCCTTTTCTGGTGTGCAGGCAAAACACCCCACTTCTGGCACCAAAATCCATATTGTATTAGCCAGGGTTTTCTAGATGGACAGACTTCTGGAATGAAGTTGCATACAAAGGAGATTTATTAGAATGGGTAGTAGGCTGTGGTCCAGCTAGTGCAACAATTTCTCAGTTGTTCAGTCCATGTGGCTGGATGTCACAGGTGATCTTTCATACACGTCAGAATCCTGAAGAAGTAGGGTCACTAATGCCTGTGAGGAAACGGACTTGCTCTGAAGAGTGAGAAAAATCAGGCAATGACAGAGCAAGCTTCCTTCTTCCCTGTCCTTTCCATAGGCTGACAGCACAGAGTGTGGACCAGATTAAAGGTGGATCTTCCCACCTCAATAGATCCGGATTAGAAGTGGGCCTTCCCACTTCAAATGATTTAATTAAGAAAGAAGTACCAGCTAGGAGGTGGTGTTGCATAATCCCAGCACCCAGGAGGCAGAGGCAGGCAATCTCTGTGAGTTTGAGGCCAGCCTGGTCTATGAAGAGAGTGCCAGGACAGTCAGGACTACACAAACAAGCCCTGTCTTGAAAACAACCAACCCCACCCCACCCCCCAAAAAAAAGGAAGAAAAAGAAGAAAGAAAAAAAAAATCTCACAGGTGTGCCCAGCCATTTGGGTTTTACTTAATTTTAGATGTAATCAAGTTGATGAGCAGGAACCCATGCAGAAAGCAGTGGTGTGCATCTGTAACCCCTGAAGAAGGGAAATACTTACCATCAGATCCCAAGATCTCAGTGGCCGGCCAGTCTAGTGGAAACAGTGTCCTTCAGTTCCAGGGAGAGACCTTATCTCAAAACATAAAGCAAAGAGTGATGGAGGAAGACACTCAATGTTGACCTCTGGCTCTCACATGCGTGGGTGTGTACACACAGAACACACACACACACACACACACACACACACTCGCAAAAGAAAACATATGGGCACCAAGTTCCTCTTTAGCTGAGGAGCTATTGGCAAGTCATAGCTGCTGGGAGAAGGGTAGTTTTCTTTGAGAGTGATTTTGACCAGGCTCCAGCGACGGTCCCAAACCCAACAGCACAAATTGGACTTGCTGTGTTTAAAGAAATGAGGTCAACAAAGCTGGGTGGGTAGCGAAGGGTAGGTGGGTTTGGGAGGAGTTGTGGGGGGAGGGATAAAAATGATCAAAACACAATGTATAAAATTTTCAAAAAAATAATAAAAGTATTTTTAAAAAATAAATAAAAGTTTTAAAAATATTTTTGGAAAAAAAGAGAAAGAATGAATGAAATAAAGAGAGAGACAGAGAGAGAGGGAGAGAGAGAGAGAGAGAGAGAGAAGATAGGCCAGGCATCATTTGAGAGGTAGAGATAAATGGATCTCTGTTATTTCCAGGTTAGCCTGGTCTACATAGATCCTATCATAAAAAAAAAAAAAGGGCTGGAGAGGTGGCTCAGAGGTTAAGAACACCGACTGCTCTTCCAGAGGTCCTGAGTTCAATTCCCAGCACCTACATGGTGGCTCACAACCATCTGTAATGAGATCTGGCACCCTCTTCTGTATACATAATAAATAAATAAATCTTTAAAAAAAAAAGAGGAGGAACAACAAAAAGGAGAGACACACGCTTGTGTAAAAGTAACATCTTTGTCAAAGTTGAAACAAAAAGCTCAACCAAACAGAACACCCACAGATCTCTAGTGTTAGGCAAGTACTCCATTACTGAGCTATGTTCCCAGCCCTTCTATTACATTTTACTTTGAGACAGGGTCTCTCTAGTCCATTGCCTGTTGTTGCTACAGAATATCTTAGCCAGGGTCATTGGTAATGATCAGCTATGCCCTGGTTTCTGATTCAGAAGGATGTGGCATTCAAGCCAGAAGGGCTAATGTCTGCTATGGGCCTCTGTGATGCATCATCCTTGGATGGTGGGAGGGCAAAGGGGAGGGAGAGGTGAGCTGGAGGGACTCACCGGCTTTTATAACAGACCCACTGTCTCCGTAATGGGCCCACTCCAGTAAGAACAGCATGAGCCTCATGACCTGTCACCTCCAAAAGGTCATGCCTCCCAATGTGGTCTGATCACTGCTGCACTGGGGACTGTAGTTTTAACCCACAAACCTTGGGGGATATATTCAAACCATTGCAGGTCCAAACCTTTATAAATATGGCAATAAAGTAAAGCAAAAGGGATATAAGAAGCAATTCCAGTGAAAGACATGGAAGGAGAAGGATTGTAGAGCTGTGTAAATAAAAATACATTAAATTACACAGAATTAATATATAATATTAATATATAAGTAGATTAAATTTGTGAGTTAAACCAGAACATCTCAGATTGGAAATAAATTTAGCGCTGGGAGGTGGTGGCGCACGCCTTTGATGCCAGCACTTGGGAGGCAGAGTCAGGCGGATCTCTGTGAGTTCGAGGCCAGCCTGGTCTACAGAGCAAGATTCAGGACAGGCACCAAAGCTCCATAGAGAAACCCTGTCTCGAAAAACAAAACAAAACAAACAAACAAACAAATAAATAAAAGAAAGAAATTTAGCCATATATTGTTATCCATAGATATAGACAAAACACAAAAGCATAGAAAAATAGAAAACAAGTATAAACATTATAAACATGTATAATGAGTAATTATTTCCCCCAAAGAATGCTAGTGTAGCAACAGCAAAGCCAGACTAAGCAGAACCTCAGTTAGGAGTAATCCTCATTGTCAAACAGTAAAGGGATGTGCCTTAGTTACTTTTCTATTGCTGTGACAAAACACCATGACCAAGGCAAGTTAGGAAAGAACGTGTTTAATTAGGGACTCACAGCTGAGGAGGATTGAAGTCTAAGACCGTCATGGCGGAGAAGCATGGCAGCAGATAAGTAATGGCATTGGAGCAGTAGTTAAGAGCTTAAGTCTTTGTCCACTAGAAGGGGCCAGAGACAGCTAACTGGAAATGATGTGGGCTTTTGAAACCTCAAAGCCCTCCCCCACGACACACCTCCTCCAACAAGACCACACCTTCTAATCCTTCCCCAGCAGTTCCACCATACAGGGACCAGCCTTTCAAACATAAGAGCCTGTGGGGCCATTCTCATTTAAAACACCACAGAATGGCCAGTCATTGTGAACATGAATGTCCAATTCCTCTCACCATATATAAAGCAAAAATGTCATTGATGGGACTGCAGGAAATTAACAAGAACACAATTAATGTGGGAGGTTCTTCCTCACCATGTTTCCCCCAGAAACAGAAAAAAGCTGACAAAACATTAAGAAACAACAGAAGGTACGAGAAACATCCATAACACTTGTCTATAGCCAGAATACTTCACCCAACAGAGCTGTTGCCTCCCCCCTCCTTCCCCTGCCTCCTGTTCCATGGGAATCAAACCTAAAACCTCACTTAGGCTAGGCAAACAGTCTACCACTGAGCTATATGCCCAGCCCTACATGTCCTTCTTAAGCATGCAGTGGAAACATAAAACATGTCACAAAGCCAAATATTTACCAAGAAATATTGAGTTGGTATAATTCTCCCTCCCTCCCTCCCTCCTTCCCTCCCTATTCCTTCCTCTCTCTCTCTCTCTCTCTCTCTCTCTCTCTCTCTCTCTCTCTCTCTCTGTCTCTCTCTGTGTCTCTCTGTCTCTGTCTCTGTCTCTCTCTCTCTGAGACAGAGTTTCTCTGTGTAGCCCTGGCTGTCCTGGAACTCACTCTGTAGACTGGGCTGTCCTCAAACTCACAGAGATCTATCTGTCTGTCTCTGTCTCCCCACTGCTGGGATTAAATGTATGTGCTATCACACACAGCTATAAGACCACATTCTTTAAAAGAAACAAAGCAAAATACCAAAACATCTAATAATATAACAAAACTAAAAATCAGCAACACAAAGCTCTCTACTCCACAACAGAGTGGCTTTTAATTTGTGACCTGAGCAAGTAAGAGGATGTGCTAATGCCACTTACTAAGATGGAAAGAAATGAAAGAGAAGACTGTTTTCTAAGCTGGGGAGGAAATGGGCCAGAGGACAGACGAAGCCGTCCAGAGAAGTCTGGCCGAGGAATGAGTGAGGTCGTGAGATAGAAATACCTCAATGGATTCACTAGTCATGGGTTTATGTGTCTGCTATGACCACACTTCTCTTCAGGTAATTATTTTCTATTTTGGGATAAATACAAGTTTAAAAAAAAACAAAACACGATTTATAATAACAGTGCCAATTAATTGGTCATGTTGCCACCTAGTGGTGCATTTTAAGATAGCAAGCTATGTATAAATGAATTCCTGACCATGCTTTTTTAAATCACAGAGATTTAAGGGTGGCCCTGCGTCTGCACAAGCTTGTAATCCTCGCACTGGGGAGGCTCACAGAGGAGGGTGGCTGTGCATCAGAAAGACTCTGGGTACAGTGTGAGGCAGGCACTTACAGGTGATACCATAAACCTTTATTTTTAAGTTTTCAAAGCATATTTGAAAATCACTTCAAATTTATAAGAAGTTGCAAAAATATAAAATATATACATTTATTTACTCTTTATAAATATTCAATTATTGCTAACATCTTATCCATTTCTTCTCCCATTTATTACATACACACACACACACACACACACACACACACACACACACACACACACTTTTTTTTCCCCCTGAACTCTGAGGTAAATTATGTGTCATGGCTCTTTACACTTAAAATAGTCCAGCATAGATTTCTGAAATTTGGGGCTTTTTTTTCTATTAACTGCATCAATTACATTAATATGGTGCTTAATCCAATTTACTGCCCATATTCTAATATTTTTAGGATCTAGTTATGCCCTCCATAGTTTTTTTTTCCTTCAGCCTATGTAAATTTTGGGGTCAGTTACTGCCTTTAGCAGTCACATTTCTGAATCTTCCTTAAATACATAGCATTTCCATAGTCTGCATTCCCTGACCTCTAGTGACATTGACATTTTTTGAAGAATATGGTTCTCCCACTTAAAAGCAACCCAGAACACTTCATCTTCTGTTTGCCTGATGTTTCCTCATGATCAGACTGAGTTTATCTCTGCGAGCAGGGATGCTGCTGCATAGGTGATGTTTGACCTCACGAATTGGAGTTTGGAAGCACATGACATCTATCTGTTCCTCATAGGTAACATTAGTTTTGATCACTTAGTCAGGTGATGCCTCAGCTCTCCATTTTATTAACATTCTTTTTTTTGTAGTTAGTAAGAGGTCTATGAAGCAAGCATTTTTTTGTTTCTTTTAAAACATTTAAGTGTGTGTGTGTGTGTGTGTGTGTGTGTGTGTGTGTGTGTGTGTGTGTATACTATGTGCATGCAATTCCCAAGGCAGCCAGAAGAGGGCATAATATCCCTCTGGTTCTTGAAATACAGGCATTTTGAGCCTCCAGATGTGGGTTCTGGGAACTACATTCAGGTCTTTTGCAAAAACAGCAAGTGTTTTTAACTGCCTAGCCATCTCTCAATCACTGTTAGTTTTTGAGACCTGGGCTAGTCTGGAACTCCCGAAGATCTCTGCCTCCTAAGGGCTGGGAATTAAGGATGTATGCTAATATGCCCGCTCCTGGCCTCAAACTCTTGATCCTCCTGCCTCCACCTCCAAAGTGCTGGTATGTACCTGGCTAAAATAACCTGTCATCAAGTTTTCCTTCTGTTGATGATTCTCACTTGATCTGATCTTTGCCATGATGGTTGCAAATGACTTTCTAGCTCTTGCCTGCTGTCTACATTCACAGTCATCCTTCTTGGGTCTACATTATGACCTTCATGGACCATAGGCATGCTCACCTTCATGGACACCTTCCTCCAAAGATGGGATTTTAGGATTATGTTTATGACTATGTTAACATAAACACAAATATAACTCAAGATGGATGTATTGTTATTACATTTTACCCCTGATTTCTTTTTAAAGAAACTGTAATATAAACATTTTTTCATGGGCCTTCTAAAGTATCCATATACTGCCATGCATAGGGACATCTGCCTGGAATCCCAAAGTGAAGGTGTCTATCTATTGCATATCTATCAATAAATCTATCTTTCTATGCATGTGTGTCTGCTGGTTAGTTTTAAGTCAACTTGACACAAGCTCAAGTCATCTGGGAGGAGGGAACTTAAGAATTAAGAAAATGCCTCCATAAGATCAGGCTGCAGGCAAGTCTGAAGGACATTTTCTTAATTAGTGATTAATGGGAAAGACCCAGCCCATTGTGGGTGGTACCATACCTAGGCTGGTGGCCCTGGGTTCTATAAGAAAGCAGACTGAGCAAGCGATGGGAAGCAAGCAACAGACAGCACCCCTCCATGGCCTCTGCATCAGCTCCTGCTCCAGGTTCCTGCCCTTTTGAGTTCCTGTCCTGACTTCTTTCAATGATGAGCAGTGATATGAAAGTGTAAACCAAGTAAATCCTTTCTTCCCCAAGTTGCTTTGGTCATGGTGTTTCGTCACAGCAATAGAAACCCTAAGACAGTATGTATGTATTTATCATTTATGTATGCATCTATCTATCATTTGTCAATCACTTATGTATGTATATATGTATTATGCATGTATGTGTGTCATCTATGCATGCATTTATACATCATGTACATATATGTCAATTGTGCAATTATATATGAATCTATAATCTATGTATATCTGTATGTATGCATATATGCATGTGCAATTTTGTTTCTGTCATTAATGTGGTTTCATGGGTTGCTGTCTTTCAACAATTTCTATTTAATTTCTGTAGTTACTTAGTTTAGTGCTCAGATTGTCTCCGATTTGGTTTAAGGATGCTGTTAATGTTGTTTTCCACATCCCTGCAGTGTGTTCCTGAATTTTTATTTTTAACACTTCCTTATTTTCTGGCTCCACCAAGATGTTCTAGGCTCCAGGGCACCTACTCTGCCCAGCCCCGGAAATGACCACCCTTGAAGGAAGCCAACTTCCCCTAGCGAGGACCACCAGAAAGTGAGATGGGAGCACGAGGGATCCTCATTGACACGGGGCTGCATTTGCTTCTTGGACCTTTGAACAGATGACGTAGGAAAATTAACACATGTACACACACACACACACACACGTGTGTGTGTGTGTGTGTGTGTGTGTGTGTGTGTGTGTGTGTGTGTGTATGTTTATATATGTGCATGTTCTCATACACACACATGTAAACGCACATTTTCATGTTGGGCAATCATGAGCTTATACCAATTCCTGTTTCCTCACTTCCTGTTCCTGCCTTCCTCCCTTCCATACTTACACTTGTCTTCTTCCAAGATGAAGACCCTGGATCTCTTTGTTGTTGTTGTTTTTCAAGACAGGGTCTCACTGTGGAGCCCTGGCTGTTCCAGAACTCGATCTGTAGACCAGGCTGGTCTCGAACTCAGAGATCCTCCTGTCTCTGTCTCTCTGCTGGAATTGAAGGAGTGTGCCACCACTGTTCAGCAGGGGATTTTTCTCTTGAGTACATATTGTAACTATTTTTTACTTACACTGGACCAATCCATTGCATTTAATGGTGCAATGTAAATAATGATTCTGGGGAGACTATTATTGGTTGTCAATTTGACTACATCTGAAATTAAATGGCTAGGTACACCTGTGAAGGGCTTTTTCTTAATTATGTTATTTGAAGTAGGAAGACCAACTTTAAATCCTGATCTTTTGAAGTGGGAAGATACACCTTGAATCCAGGTCACACCTTCTACTGGAATCCTGTATAAGGACATGGAAGAAGAAAACATTTGCTCTTTGCCTGTTTGCTCCCTCTTACCAGCAAGTCATTCCTTCCCTGGTACTGGAGCCGACTTCTTCAGGATTCTGGCATCTACTGAAGACCAGCTAAGATGGCTGACTTCAGGAACTGAACAACTACTGGATTCTTGGGCCTTCCATTGGCAGACAGCCATTGTTGGACTAGTTGGACCACAGCCTGTAAGTCATTCTAATAAATCTCCTTCACACACACACACACACACACACACACACACACACACACACACACACTCATGCTGTAAGTTCTGTTCCTCTAGAGAATACTGACTTATATAGTGTTGTAGCCTGGTCTAGACCAGACAAAAGAGTAATTTATTTAATTCTATTTCTTAGCTCTTCTATCTAAACTCCAAACAACTCTTACACATATCCCAGTTTTAATTGGGAAATTAAACATTAATCATATACTTTTGCAGACGGGAGCATAAAGACTTAAAAAGTGAAGGAAACAGTTTAATGTTTAAAATTTGGGGCTCTACCTTTTCCCAAAAGAAGCTTAAGCATTTATTGCATTTTGCAACTCGAACGTTTATATAGATAATTTTTAGGTAAATGTACAACAATTCAATACTGGCTATGTTGGTTGGATTTTGTCAATTTGTTTTAAACCTAGACATATCCAGGAAAGGGGTCCTAACTGAAGAAATGCCTCCATAAGATTGCTCTATAGCAAGTCTTTCAGGCATTTTCTTGAATAATGATGGATGTAGAAGGGCCCAGCTCACCGGGAGTGGTGGCATTCCTGGGCAGATGGTCCTGGGCTGTGTAAGAAATCAGACTGAGAAAACTATGAGGAGCTCTCTCCCAGTGTGCTCTCTCTCTCTTTCTCTCTCTCTCTCTCTCTCTCTCTCTCTCTCTCTCTCTCTCTCTCTCTCCCTCCCTCCCTCCCTCCCTTCCTCCCTCCCTCCCTCTCTCTCTCCCTCCCTCCCCTCTCTGCCTCCTACTTTCAGATCAAGATGTGAGCTCTCAGCTGTACCTGCTGCCATGCATTTGCTGTGGACTATAATCCTCTGAAACTGTAAGCCTCACGTTAAACATTTTCTTTTATGAGTTACATTAGTCATGGCACTTTATCATAACAGTAGAAACCTTAACTAAGACACTGGCTAATTGCTAGGTACTGGTCATGCACACCTTTAATCCCAGCACCCAGGAGGCAGAGGCAGGTGAATCTATGAGTTCGAGGCCAGCCTGGTCTACAGAGTGAATTCCAGGATAGCCAGGGCTACACAGAGAAACCCTGTCTCAAAAGAAAAAAAAAAAAGGACTGGCTATACATATTCATGTATAAAACCTCAGGTTTAGAATACAGTGTCTTTTTTTTTTTTTTTTTTTTTTTTTTTTTTTTTTTTTTTTTGGTTTTTCGAGACAGGGTTTCTCTGTGTAGCTTTGCGCCTTTCCTGGGACTCACTTGGTATCCCAGGCTGGCCTCGAACTCACAGAGATCCGCCTGGCTCTGCCTCCCGAGTGCTGGGATTAAAGGCGTGCGCCACCACCGCCTGGCTGAATACAGTGTCTTTTTAACGCTAGCTAAACTCCTTCCCTTCCTCAGATCTAGTGTTGGCTGCTTCACTGTTGTGACAAATTCCCGAGAAAAAAAAAATAACTAAAAAGGAAGATTCATTTGGTTATGAGATTTCAGTCCATGCTCACTTGCTCCATTGCTGTGAACCTGTTGTGAGGAAGAAGCGGGGGTGGGGTGGGGGTGGGGTGCAGTGGGAACAAAGCTGCTCACCTCACTCAGTCCAGGAAGCTAAATGTTAGATTGGAAAGAGTCAGGGTAAGACATGCCCTGCAAAGACATGTTCCTATTTCCTATAGCCAGGCTCCACCCCAGAGTCCATCCAGTATGAACTCATGAATGGGTTAACCCATTGATAAAGTTAGTGTTTTCAAGGTCTAATCGTCTCTGAAGGATTAGATCTACTAGCTGGGGACCAAACCTTCACATATAAGCCTTTTGGGAGGTGGATGGGGAAATATTTTATATACGATCTCTAACATCAAACTAAAAGGTTTTTTTATATCATTTTATGTCTTTTTTTAAAAATATTTTTTGTGTTGTGTTTTTTAAAGGTGATCAATATCCACAAAAAGTTTTATGGAGGTAGACATAGCATGCGTTATCCAGGGAGCTATAGTCCCATTGGAACATCACCTACAGTTTTCTTTGCTTGATATATGTCTCTCTTCTTTATCCTAATGAGTTTCAATTTGTCACTTAGAAACCTTACTCATTATTATCTTCTTTGTGATACATTTCTTTTAAAAATTAATTAATTAATTTATCTATTTTATATCTCGGCCGAAGTTTCCCCTCCCTCCTCTCCTCCCAGTCCCTCCCACCACCCCTCTTCTGTTTCCACCACTCCATCCACTCCTCCTCCATTCCTATTCAGAAAAGGGCAGGCCTCCCATGGTAAAGGCAAAGCATGGCATATCAAGTTGCAATAAGACTGGGCAAGGAGACCCAGTATGAGAAGTAGAGTCGCAAAAGCCAGTAACAGGGTTAGAGACAGCCCCTGCTCCCACTGTTAGGAGTCCCACAAAAGGACCAAGCTACACAACTGTCACATATATGTAGAGTGCCTAGGTCAGTCCCATGCAGGCTCCCTGGTTGCCAGTTCAGTCTCTGTGAGTCCCTACGAGCCCAGGTTAGTTGATTCTGTGAGTTTTCTTGCGGTGCCCTTGACCTGTGGCTCTTAACAATCTTTAAAGTCTGAAATTACTTCAGAGCATTGCAATTTGGCTCATTTTGCATTTCCACTGAGTCACACTGCTATGTGATGTGTGTAGAGGTGACAATGTAGAAGAGCTCATGATATGTTTCTTTTAAGAACTATTTTTCATTATGATCTTATGTGTGTGGGTGTTTGCCTATGTGCTGTGCTCTACATGTATGCAATGCCCTTAGAGGCCAAAAGAGGACATGGGATACTCTGGAACTGAAGTTATAGATGGCTGTGGGTCCCTACGAAGGTGTTGGAATTTAACTTTGATTCTCTGGAAGAGCAAACAGTGCTCTTAGCTGCTGAGCCATCTCTTCAGTCCTGTGAGATGTTTCTTGACACAATGAATTAGTCTTCGTTGTGTCTGTGCCTTGCACATACTTCTGTGCCTGCATTTATTATGTTGCGTTGCATTTACATATTTACAGATAGGCTCCTCTAGCAGCCTGCTAACCTGTTGGTTATACAACCACATGCTCAGCTGATGCTTCACTGGCCTGGTAATAGTAAGGGATTCCAGGGGTCCGGGAATATCGGCCTGGAAGAAATGTTAAGAGAATCAATGGGCCACTACTTTT
>NW_026294469.1:25760255-25830255 GCF_007827085.1 Peromyscus californicus insignis | reverse complement strand
TGATGAGTGTGTCCTACCATATGATTTTGCTTTTAAATTAATTTTTTTTTTTTTTTTTGGTTTTTCGAGACAGGGTTTCTCTGCGTAGCTTTGCGCCTTTCCTGGAACTCACTTGGTAGCCCAGGCTGGCCTCGAACTCACAGAGATCCGCCTGGCTCTGCCTCCCGAGTGCTGGGATTAAAGGCGTGCGCCACCACCGCCCGGCTAAATTAAATTTTTAATTAATGTACAAAATTATAGGTTCCATGGTGACCTTTCTAGACAAGTTTATCAATGTGTCTTCCTTTTATCCCCTTCCCATTTTATTTTGTTTTGAGACAAGGTCTCACCATGTTGCCCAAGCTTGCTTGAAACTCACAATCTGCCTCCTGAGTGCTGGGATTACAATCATGTGCCACCATGCTCAGCTTTAATATAGTTTTTATCTGTAATAATTTGACCAAAGTTCATATACTGGGGACTGGAACAATGGCTTGGTGTTTAGGATCACTGTCTACCCTTCCAGAGGACCCAGGTTCGATTCCTAGCGCCTACATGAGAGCTCACAATGACCTGCTGACACTTCCTTCTGGCCTCTGTGTGCACCAGAGACACACGTGACATGCAGACACGCAGGCAGGAGGAACACCCACACACATAAGATAAAACAATAGCAATTTTAAAAGTAGCCATGTTGCTAAGCAAACAGACAATGTTTGTAGGCTTTCCTGGATTACAAGTTCTTTTTAAAACTACGTTTATTTGTGGGTGCCTGCATGTGCTTGGGGTGGGGTACAGGGAAGAAACCAAACCAAGTTTGAAGAGAAAGTTGGCTGCATAATATTTCAGAATCAGAGAATTAGCTTGATTAATAATAAGGCTCTCCTTAAACATTTCCCATCTGCTGGGTGGTGTCTTCGGTACTTTGCATGAACTAGTCCCGTGAAGAGCTGCTATTTACCCCCTCTTTACACGAGTCACTTACTCAAGGTCACACAGTTAATAAGTAGTAAAGCAGACATTTAAGTCCCAGCAATCTGTGACTTGGGAGCTGGCCTTCTTAACCACGACGCCCTATTGCTTTCTATTTGATTGTGCCCATATGGTGACACGCGCTCGGTGACCTCAAATGTCTGTCTCTAGCTTTTGTCTAAATTTAAGCTTCTATAAGCCAGCATCTCCGGGGGGGAGGGGTTGGTGGTGGCATTTCCTTTCCAGTGCTTGAGGAAGGTGGGGTAGAAGTACGGAGGCTCTCCGGAGAGGAAAATCTGCGTCTTTTTCTCAGAGAGCCAAGCAGATATTCCTATAACTAGGGATGTTGCTTCCTAATTACAAAAGAAAGGTGAAACCCTTTTCCCCCCCTCTCTTCTTTTTTTTTCTCTCTCTCTTTCTGCTTCCCGCCTTCTCTTCCTTTCCTCAGCGTCTTGCTATGTTGTTCAAGCTGGTTCCAAACTTAAGACCCTCTTCCCTCAGTCCTCAGTGGGCTGGAATCACAGATATGTGCCACTCGGCCCTGCTTAAAGGCAAAGCCACACGCAATCGATGTCTTCCTCTTGATCTCTTGTGAAGGGAGACCAGGAAAGAAAGCTGAGTTACTGTGTCTTCCCATGACTTAGTTCTCTGTCTCCATCTCTTGTCTCTATCAAGTGTTTAATGCTCCATTGATAGGCCATAGCTGACAGCGGTCTTTCCTTTCTTCTTGAATTGTTTTGTGAATGGCTATCTTATCTGTGCTGGTTAAACTGTGTCCTTACCTCCCCCGATCCCCAGGTTTACTGACTTTTTCTGCCCTGCTCTATGCCCAGAAGCACGGACCTCCATGGTTCCACCAGCAGTTCCCTCGTGCCCTGGCTTCCCATGGGCTTAGGGGATGCTTGGTATGAGAGCAGGAGGAAGAAAAGGAGACTGGAGAGATTTCTTCCCCCACTTCCTTCCTGCTCTGGTACTGCCTTCATGCAGTAGCTGTCCAGCATCCAGCCTCCATGGCCTGAGCAGGCGACCCTTTCCTCATCTTGTCTCTGTGTGCACAGGGACAGAACTCACCTGGGGCCTCTCTGTACCTCGTGTTTCCCTTAACGCTGCTCTCATCTTTGTGCGTAATGCCTTTAGTAAATCGCTTTAAATCAACTCTTCGGAGCAGAATGTCCTTTTCTACTTAGAAGCCTATTCCTCCAGTGGTCTCAACTGTTTTAAACTTCCAGATACTTGCAGTATTAATTAGGTCTTAGGTAGATTGTCCCGCAAATCAGATTACGAGACTTCATTACTTCATTTACAACATGGGCGGAGTGCACAAAACTCTTGAGGATGACCACCCTGGACTCTGTTAGACACATCAGAGACACTGGGCTTTATCACGGCATGAGAGAAAGCCATTCTCTTCGCCCTGTTCTCCAGTGGACCCGCTTGCTTCTACCTTCACATTATATCTTGAAGTCCATCACTTTTTTCTACACCTGCACTCACCCACGAGTAAGCCACGCCCTCCTCTCACATAGGCCACTAAGCAGCTTCCTAACAGGTCTCTTTGAGTTTCCTGTTTGTCTCTCACAGTCTTTTCTCCAGCTCAGAAGCTGTATTTTTCAAATATAAGTCACAACATGTCATTCCTCTATGGATCCCCTCCAGTTGACTCACAGTTACTTCCAGTAAAACCAAACCTGCCATAGCTCTGAAGGCAGCGTGGGCCTGAGAAGCAGACTCTACTCTCCTAACTACATCACACACCTCCCTCCCATCACCTCCCTTCTGTGCATCTATCACGTAAGACTACTGTGAGCCCTTGGTGAGGTCGTCTTCCCTCTGCATCAAATACTCTGATCTCAGAGTTATCGGGAGGGAGAGTTCATTCATTCTTCAGTTCTTGGCTCAAACATTTTCTCCTTAGTAGTAGCTTATGCTAGCAATTTTCAACCCAATTCCCCAATCCCTGATTCTGAAAAAGTCATCTGTTCCCTTTTTGGTGTCTGTACCTTTATGGAGAAAAACTTTTCAAGAACAAGTGTCTTATGTTTCTTTTTTGACACTGTGTTCTCAGTGTCTAGGACAAACCTTGGTCCAGAGCAGTATGAAAGCAGTTTTGAGTGATAAGTTAATCAATTTGCATATTTATTTATTTAGTACTTTTGGGGATCAAACTCAGATCCTTGAACATTCTAGGCCAATGTTCTCCCACTGAGCTGTATCCTTAGCCCCAAATGGATGTTTAAAAAGAAAGAATAAATAAAAATACTCCTGAAAGGAACATATGTATTGGAATACAACAACAACAACAACAATAAATAATGCCTTAGAAATGTAGGTCTGATTTAAAGAGCCATGCGCTAGTCTATAACAGATGTTTTAACATCTTACTATTACTTTGTCCTATCAGCAAATACAGAGGCTCACTGTGCCTGCCTTTAGACTTGGGAGAACAGTGGATTGTGAACCCCTAAAAGGCACAGGGGAGGTATGGTATCAAAGGAGGAAGATTGTGTGTGTGTGTGTGTGTGTGTGTGTGTGTGTGTGTGTGTGTGTGTGTTTGCATGCAACCTGAGCAAAAATTTGTAAGGTTAAACAGCAAAAACATCCTCTTGAGGACATCTCACTTTTCCTCCCCGCCCAAATTCAATATGCTCCAACATATCAGTCTATAAAGAAGACTGAAGCTGGCACTGTGCTCGAAGGCCTTCTGCGGTAGCCGTCCACACGAGGCGGATGGATAGCTGTGTGTCCACCATGTACTTCTGCTCTAGGCTATTTTAAGAAGCTTCTGGATTCTAATCTAAAAGTAGTATCTGGAAAAGAGATACTGGTCTGTGCTCACATAGCAGTTTTCATCCAAAGGACTTAAATCACCGCACAAAGAAATAGGTATTATTATCCCAGATGGAGGCAGTCAGACAGAGGGGCTACTGCCCCTGTCAGCAGGTTGGAGAGAAGAAGCCCCTGGGCTCAGAACACTGCCCAACACTATAAATTACTGAGTCGTGGCCTCTCTTGATTGGGGGCTGGACTATTAAGGATGAGTTTTTTTTTTTTCTTCCTTTAATCAGGCCTTAGAATTAAGAATTTTAGCATATGCCCAAAATACGAAAATGAATGCTTTTAAAACTGCTGAATCTGGAGCCGCATAGCTATTTAAAAATAAGAAAACTGGTAGATCAATGTGCTAAGTGTCATTCTAAATGGATGATGTGTATTATTTATTTATTTACGATCCATGACGAATGGGATGAAGCAGGAACAATTTCTGTTTCCCCCATTTTTGTGGTTGAGGATAGTATAGTATGTGAAAGGAGTGAAGCAGAACCAGAATTCAGAGGGAGGCAGCTTGATGCTACTGCCCTTACAGTTAGGGAGTTCCTCTGTGTCTGTGTCACGTACCTTGTGAGACATTCTGGCAGTACTAGGGTTTGAACCTAAGGAATCACTCCTGTGAAGTAAGCATTCTACCATGGAACTACAGCCTTGGTCCTTGTGTGAATCCATACACGTTATCTCAGTGTTCATTCACCAAATCCTAAGAGGCGGAGAGATTGTCAACCCAATAAAAGTTTGCAAAGGCAAAGTTAATCTGTCTGAGCTCATGCGACGCTAGGATTTTAAACGTAGACCAAAGATCGGTAGGCAAGGAGACGAAGTCTTAGTACTGGTTGTGTGACCCCGAGTCCATCTGCAGATTTCACATCTTTGTGTCTTCCCCTGTAAAGGAGGATACACACTGGGGTGTACTGGTTCTGAACTTCTGCCCCTGCTAAAGTTCTCGTGCTCCATAACTGTTTTCTATTTAGTCCCTTGTTTGAAACCCTTGGAGGAAAAGAAATGAACCACACCGAACCTGAAAGTGACTCTGGCAGCCAAATTTAGAAAACAGATCTCAAAAGGAGAAAAAAAAGAAGTTTACAAAATATCTTTATTTAGAAAGCGAGACTGTCCTGCAAAGGGTTTGTCTCAATTTGTGACTCAGTGACCAGACACAGGCCACACTCCTCCCCCTGCCTGGCCACTTCTCCTGGCTGCAGCAAGTCATGTAACCTAGGTCAGGGGTCCTTTCTGGCCCTGGATCAGCCCAAATTGGAAGAAGCCCATCTTGTGTGGGAGAGCCCTGAGAGAAGCGGCCAAGGTTTTCACGTGGGTGTTCTATCTTGAATGTAGACTGCCTGTATCATTCTGTCTACCTCTGTTTTTGTTCTTAGTGATTATTTTATAGTGACACAACCCACCGCTAACATGAACCAGTTTTCTCTTCTCCCACAACCTTATTATGGTGAGCTATGGAGACATGAGCAAGGCTAGTTTCCACATCTCTGTGTGGCTTTTGTTCAAAAGCATTAGTTTGGGTTGTTGAGATGACTCAGCTGATAAAGGTACCTGCAATCAAACCTTATGACCCAAGTTTGAGGCTTAGTGCACACACATTAAATAAGTTAATAAATATGCGATTTTTTTTAGGGTTGGTTTGAATTTGTGGTAAGTCTTAGCAATGAAAATCACTTATGAGTCAGGCTTGATGGCACACGCCTTTAATCTCAGTACTTGAGTAGCAGAGACAAGTGGATCTCTGTGAGTTCAAGGCCAACCTGGTCTACATAATGAGTTTTAGGACAGCCAGTTTTAGGACCCTATCTCAAAAAGAAAAAGAGAAAGAAAATTAGTTACGTTCTCACACTGTCTCCATTTTCCTCATCTTTTCGTAAAATGATGCTTGCACTATACCAAATAGCGTATTGTTCATAGAAGTCATTTGGATAAATTAGAGTCTCTGTGATTTTAATGAAAGGAGAGCTTTGATAATATCTCTTCCCCTGAGAGACTGGTAGGGTTGTACATAATACCAGTGCTTCGGCAATGGACGGTCCTTAATTAGAGTCCTGTCATCTGGGCCCGCTATTCCGTCTCTATAGGTGTTTTCAGTTTGTAAAAGGCAAGATTGTTGAATCATGGAAGACTGGGCATGAGGCAACTGACACAAAACAGCGCCACTAGTAAAGGGAAACCATCATTGTAGTTATCAATTATTAAATCATGATGCAGAGTTGTGAGGTTCAGAGTACCAAGGCTAATTGTCTAAGACAGGTAACTAATCACTTTGAATTCTAGGAAGGGCCTGTATAGAAATGAGCTGCCTCAAGACACCATGCACCCTGCTCTTCTCTACTCAACAGAAGCCAATTCTGCAAAAACTGTCCTCATACACACCACACCCTGAGGAAAGTGGGACATGTGTCTTTCTTCTCTTTAGACACCCTGCCCGAATCTGCATCTTTTGTGGCCGTAGGAATTCGGTCACTGCTAGGACACCAGGACTTTCCTTTCCTTTTGAAGGCTCTGAGATGGTTGTAATTCCAGGAATCGTTTCTAATACTTTTAGCAGTCAATTTTTATTTTTCATTTTTGACATTGGGTCTCCTGCATCCTGGGCTGGCCTTCAACTGGCCACGTAGCCAAGGATGACCTCAAACTTCTGACCACCGTATTTCCACCTCTCAAGTGGTAGGATTACAGGTGTGTGCTACTACATCAACTCTATGCAGTGCTGAGAACCAAATCCATGCTAGGCAAGCATTCTACCAACTGAACTACATCTTCAGCCATATATATGTCTTGGTGTATTTATACTGCTGTGGCTCAAACCCAGGACCTTGCACATGTAAGGCAAATATTGTACCACATCCCAGTCCTGCACTACATTTTTCTTTAGATTTATTTCTTTAATTTTGTGTGTCTGAGTGTATTGCTCGCATGTATGTGCACCACACACATGTCTGGAATCCACAGAGGTCAGAAGAAGGCACGAGATCCCCTGGAACCAGGACTACTGTGCACGATTGTGAGCCAAAGTTTTGGGAATGGAACCTCATTCCTCCGCAAGAACAACCAGTGTTCTTAACCTCCATCTCCCCAGTACTCCCTCCACCCCCATTTTTGTTTTAAACTAGATTTTCTTTCAAGCTTGTTTGTTATGAGACAAGGTCTCACTATATATCCCTGGCTGGCCCAGAACTTGCTATGGGACTCAGACTGGCCTCGAATTAACAGAGATCCACTTGTCTTTTCTTCACAAGAGCTGGGATTAAAGGCATACACCACCATGCCCGACTGCTTTTTTTTTTTTTTTTTTTTTTTTTTTTTTTGGTTTTTTTGAGACAGGGTTTCTCTGTGTAGCTTTGCGCCTTTCCTGGAACTCACTTGGTAGCCCAGGCTGGCCTCGAACTCACAGAGATCCACCTGGCTCTGCCTCCCGAGTGCTGGGATTAAAGGCGTGTGCCACCACCGCCCGGCCCGACTGCTTTTTAAATAATTATTTAAAAATTTTGTCGGGAGGCAGAGGCAGAGGCAGAGGCAGGCGGATCTTTGTGAGTTCGAGGCCAGCCTGGTCTACAGAGCGAGATCCAGGAGAGGCGTGAAGCTACACAGAGAAACCCTGTCTCAAAATACCCCCCCCCAAAAAATTTGTGTGTGCATGTGTGCATAGAGGTCAGAGGACAATTTGTCAGAGTTGGTTCTCTCTACCGTGTGAGTTTCAGGAACTACACTCAGGTCCTCAGTCTTGGTGACAAGCACTTCCCCCTGCTGATCCATCTTGCCAGTTCACATTATTTTTAATCCTAGTGTGCAATAATTCCTTACCACGTGGAGGTTCTGATCTCTTTGCCTGGGAATCACTAGTGTAAGTCAATTATCAATCTCATTCAACATAAATGCCCTTACTTTGTCCCATGTATTGTTCTAAGTACCTTAGACACATCATCTCGTATCAGCCACATCCCCCCACTCTCATTTTAAATGTTATCTCCTCAAAGAAGCCTTCCTTTATCCAAGTTGACCTGGTCTCCACCTTTCTATTATTCTCTATCATTTCATCCTGTTTATTTCCTTTGGAATACTGATCACTATAAGCAATTAGTTACCGATTTCACTACTTGGTTGCTGCTGTCCCTCCAGCCAGACTCAGCTCTGAGAGCAGGGACGTTGTTGATTTGGCTTTTCTCAGTATACCCAGGAGCAAGGGCCGTGGCTTGTCGTGTGGCACAAAAGCATGGTAAATCGATTATTTATTGAATAAGTACGTAAACATAGCAGTATGAAGTATGCCCTATTATTTTCTCCACTACTCTGATGAGGAAACTGGGGACTAGAAAGTAAAACGAACTCATAGTCATTTATAAAACTGGTTGAAAAATCCTGCTCTCCTTGACCTCAGAGTTCAAGCTATTTATTTCTCTGGCCCCAGAAACAAAAGATTGAACCGCTGCTGCTGTGTGTCCTCTGAAGTCTCTTTGTCTCTCTGGAACTCTCCTTTTCGTTGAGAAATGAGAAATGAGAAATGGAGTTAGCCATCCTCTTTATAGCAATAGTTTGTGACTTATGGTATCTATGACTGAAGGAAGTCAATGAAGGGACTGTGAAGACTGGCTTGAGGCCTTTAAGAGTATTGATCTTGGGGCTGGGGAGATGGTTCAGCAGTTAAGAGAATGTACTGCTTTTGCAGAGACCCCAGGTTAAAATCTCAGTATCATATCAGGGATAAGCCTCTTCAAGCACCTCCGTTCAGGAGCATGTTACCCCCCCTCCATGCATGTAATTATAAAAATAAATTTAAAAAAAGAATACTGGGCCCAGAGGTGGTGGCGCACACCTTTAATCCCAGCACTTAGGAGGCAGAGGCAAATGGATCTTTGCGAGTTTGAGGTCAGTCTGGTCTACAGAGTGAGTTCTGGGACAGCCAGGGCTACACAGAGAAAACCCTGTCTCAGAAAACAAAACAAAAAAGAATACTGATCTTCAGTCCCCTCTTTTCCTCTTTCCTTAACTGAAGATTTGCTGATTGTGTTTTATGTGTTGGCTGTAATAGGGATCCAAAGTCTCGTAGAGCAGAGACCTTGGCCTTACAGCTGCTAGAAGTCCTGTGGAGTCAATACTGTAACAGTGAGCTTTGCAAGAAACACATACAACATGGGAGGATGGGATTAATTCCATCAGGTGTGTATGTGTTGATCAGAGTGGGGATGAATATGCATTTGTGTGCAGAGTGGGGAGGGGGGGGGAGGGTATGCCGTTGACCCGAGCCTTAAGGAAAGAATAGTTCTCCAGATGGGCAAGCTAGAGGTGAGGCTTTCTGGACACTCAGAAAGAGCAAGAACAGCCCAGACTGTCTTAAGGCAAAGGGTCAACTACCAGGCTAGTGACGCAGAAGGAGCCCCTGAAAAGTTTGGCTTCTACTCTTTTTGGCTTCTACTCTTGGGTATGGCTACATCCTTTCCCTTGATTTTTAGAAAGCTCACTGGCTGTGGTCTAACCGGAAGTGTGTAATGAGGCAAAAGGTGTGAGTACCGTTAGGAAGCTTGGCCGTGTTCAGACGATTGACGATGAGGACTGGGGCCTAAGGTGTTTGTAGCATTTGTAGTTTGGAGAGGAAGGAGATGGATTAGAGGTTTTTAAAGGTAGAGCTACAGGGTTTGGTGATTGAACAGTCGATGGAGACTAGGGACTTATCAGAATGGGTTGGTTCCCAAGTATGAAGTGTTACCATTTAGAAACAGAGGGAATTTGGAGTCAGGTGGGAGAGATACTGCTGTTGGTTTTGGATATTCAGTTTGAAGTGTCACTTAAGGGAGCCAAGAGCCCAGTACCCCCCTTCTTCCCGACCCCAAGAGCTGTCCTAGCCCAAGTCAGTCATTCTTGGGCTAATTTCCACCGGCAATCAAATTCTCCGAGGGCTTCACTAGCATTTCTGAGCTTAACATCCATCAAGGATAACAGCAGCCTATGGAAGACTTCCTGGGCACCCACTGATAAAAGCGTGGATTGCGGAATACATGTTTGTATTCGACACTGACTTTTGCAAGCACCAGATTACAAAAAACCATTTCCATGGAGCCTTCTCTGGCCCTGGCAGGCTCTGGTTCTAAGCTGGCTCCCAAGAGCGCCCCCCACCCCCCACTTGGGGAGCTGATTTTTAAAAAGGAAATGGGGTTGTATAACGTGCAGCCTGGTTCCCCTTGACAACTAGAGAACACCCTAAGTTTGGGCGGCTGGATCCACTTCCAGTCATTACCTCTGGAGACAAGACTCCTTGTAACCCTGATCCTTTAAAAATGATGGGACTGGAATCATCTATCTCAGCTCGAATATCCAGCGGTCACCAGGCGGTGGCAGGGTCGAGCAGGTGGACTCTTGGGGCGGGGGTGGGGTGGGGGGAGGCTGTTTCCAGGGTCCTCTTAGGGAAGAAGACCGCCCTGGAGGCAAGAAGCAGCCGCTCCATCCCGGCCCTGGCTACCTCCTTGATACAGCCTAGGGCTGAAGGCAGGGGCACGCCCTGTGTCCTACACCCCTGTTCCTGGGATGTTATCAGTAGCCTCTTCGTTTCTCCACCCTCTCCTCACGGCGCTAAACCCCACTGTCATGCCTATAAATCCCAAGAGCAAAGGGTGGCACGATTCCCCCCGCGCCCCTGCGGGCTGAAGGCGGGCACTAAAGCAGTGCAGTTCCAAGCTTCCCCTGCAGAAGCCACGCTCCTGACTTGGTCCGGTGATAGAGGGGGCGCGAGAGAGCAAGTGGGCGGGCGTCCCATCCTCCGCATCCTCCTCCAAGTCCTGGCGCGCAGGGAGGGAGCGCTGCGCTGCGCCGGGCTGCGCATCGCGGCCCACTTGCCGCCTGTCCCCTGCCCTGGCTGGGCCACCTCCCCGGGCTGCCGGTGGAGGACTTCGAGGCGCTAACGTTACGCTGTTTCCGGTTTTCCAGAGGGCTCTGTTTCCCCTCCCAAGGCGGCGGCGGCTGAGCGGCGGAGCCCCCCAAATGGCCTGGCCAGATGCGGCAGGTTTGCTGCTCAGCGCTGCCGCCGCCACTGGAGAAGGCTCGGTGCAGCAGCTACAGCTACAGCTACAGCGACAGCAGCAGCAGCAGCAGCAGAAGCAGCAGCAGCAGCAACAGCAGCAACAGCAGCAGCAGCAGCAGCGAGAGCGGCGGCAGCAACAGCAACAGCGGCAGCAGCAGCAGCATCTCCCGTCCCGCTGCGCCCCCAGAGCCGCGGCCGCAGCCACCGCCGCAGCCCCGCAGCCCCGCAACCCCGAGAGCCGCCGCCCGCTCGCGAGCCGCAGCCGCCGGCGGCATGAGGCGCGACCCGGCCCCCGGCTTCTCGATGCTGCTCTTCGGTGTGTCGCTCGCCTGCTACTCGCCCAGCCTCAAGTCGGTGCAGGACCAGGCGTACAAGGCACCCGTGGTGGTGGAGGGCAAGGTACAGGGACTGGCCCCGGCAGGCGGCTCCAGCTCTAACAGCACCCGCGAGCCGCCCGCCTCGGGTCGGGTGGCGCTGGTGAAGGTGCTGGACAAGTGGCCGCTCCGGAGCGGGGGGCTGCAGCGCGAGCAGGTGATCAGCGTGGGCTCCTGTGTGCCGCTCGAAAGGAACCAGCGCTACATCTTTTTCCTGGAACCCACTGAGCAGCCCTTAGTTTTTAAGACGGCCTTTGCCCCGGTCGACCCTAACGGCAAAAACATCAAGAAAGAGGTGGGCAAGATCCTGTGCACGGACTGCGGTGAGTCGCCCCCTCCTTCTGCTGGAGAAAGGGGGGGGGGAGGAGGGAGGTGGTGGAGGATGGGGGTGGGGCGGAGAGGTGCCGCAGGTGCCCAGGCCTGGCAGCGCTCGGCCGCCGGGGGGTGGGGCCGCCCCTGGACAGGGCGCCGGTCGCGGGTGGGTGAGGGTGTGGGCTTGGGGAGGAGGAGAAATCAGGCTCAAAGTGTGCGCTAGGGGCGAGAGCTGGTGGGGAGGCGCTGGCCTGTGCCAACAGGGATCTGCGGCTGATGTATGGCATGTGGGGCTGGAAAGCTGCCATCATAGCCCAGTAGCGGAAGGGAAAACGGTGAGGTCCGGGCGGCGCTGGCCTGAGGCTCAGTGAGTCAGGAGTGACCCTCAGAGGCCTCGCCCGCTCCGCTCCCGGGGGCCTGCCTTGGCCAGGCTGGCAGGGTCTACAGGAGCAGCTGGGCAGACTCCCAGGCTGTGAAGGCCTCCGCTTACAAGTTCTCCTAGGGAATGATCGCCCCCGCCCCCTCCTTCCTCTCCCGGCTCGTTGCTCTGCTCATCCACACCGCTGGCGCAGGCAGAGTTGGACTTTTTCTGCTACTGTTTTCCGTTCTCCGTGTGGCTCTGGGCTCCAACCCCCCCTCCCCTCCGTCGTGCTTCGCCTGTCTTTGCTAAGAGAGTAGCCCAGCCTTCCCTTCTTAACCCCCAGAACCAGCGAGCAGACGCTCTTTCAGCCGTTTGTGAAGTACCTCACCTGGTCTTGGTGGTGGTGGTGGGAGAGTAACTTGCTTTTGCTGAATGTTTGAAGTTCAGCTCTAACATCTTCCTGGCGGGATGTATTGACCGCATCTATCTTCACAATACTGAGGGCTGTGCAGGAATGCTGGTGATTATAAACGAAACGCAAGCCTGCACATCTGTGCGGGCCCCAGGGTGAAGGGCTCCCATTCGGAAGTCAAAGAAATGATACTTTAGCAGCTTTTTCTTGTTGTCTCCAAGTCCCACTGATTTCTCAATAAGATACTTTTTTTAAAAAGGCTGAATCTGCGATGTTTAGCGTAATTCAGGACTGTTGGATCCCTGAATTGTGATCAATCTCCTGAACTCTCATAGAAGTGGATGTTCAGTCAGTTTATTGACTGAACCTGGGTAGTGTAGACAGGTTTGAGTAGCAAAAAAAAAAAAAAAAAAAAAAAAAAAAAGAGTAACAACTAGTTGGAAAATCTGCTGTCATCTTTCTAGAGCAATCAATGCCTTTGACTTTTGGAAGCTTCCCTCCCCTGCTCCTCTAAGAGACAAATTTTAGGCAGTTAGTTGTGGGAGTGTATCTAAGCACCGTGCAAAACCCTGATCACTTTAATGAGAAGAATCTTGAAAGTGTTTTACCATGGAGAGGAAAAACTGGGGAATGAGGGCAGTTTACAGTTCGGTTATTATTCTAAGCAATATTATTGCCTGCTTTTTAATTTGGGTTTTATGCTCTGAAAAGTTTTATGATGACAAGTTGAGGCCAGCTAAGAATTTCTCTCTCTTTCTCTTTTTTAATTCTATTAAGTATTTTATCTGAGATCCCTTGGGGGAATTGTGGAACTAACTGTATTGTGCAGTGGGAAGTAGATAGTAAAAACATGCATTGAACCTTGTCCAAGGACAGCTTTTGTTTGGGTTCTTGGTGAATTGCTCCTGAATATGCACAGTGTATGTGTGCACACGATCCCTCCTCAGGGTCACTGAGGACTGATAGCTATTGTCAACCCCTATCACAACAGGCACTCCTGCCCTTTGTCCCCATAGTGTCTCCGTCCTCGCACCTTGGTTGTTTGAGTGAGCATGTCACAGTTTCAACAGTTTCATGCAGAGATCATGAGAGATTTGAGGTCATGAATATACTCTGCTTTTAGACTTTGGGCATCTCGTATTATTTATGTGTAGTATAGTTCTTGCCGAGATAAATTTAGGACTGCAATCACTTGTAAAGGGAAGGCCCTCACACATCATAAATTATCGAGGAGCAGGAATGAGTATGGCAGCAAATATTTTAGAATTAAAAAAAAGTGCCTTGGATGATAGTGTACAGATAGGCATCAGAGAAGCTTTACATAAGAGGATTAGAAACTAAAGGGCATTTTTGTGAGAGGAGACTTAGGGAATTGGAGATAATATGATAGAAGAATATAAACTATGTTTTCTTATTTTCTACTATGCAGTTAAAGAAAACATGTGCTGTAATGGCATATTAAATGAGGAAACAAAATCACCCTAACTAACCACAACACCTTCCTTGTGCTCAGCAGGAAATAGCTAACACATTCATTTTCTGTTTTCTATTCTAAAGAAAGCCCTGTGGGCCACAGGGTCATTGGGAACATTCTCTCCTTGGAGCAGATTTGCCCATTGCAAAACAGGGAAGCTGGCACTTGGAAACTGTCATTGTAGCCGTTATATTGAGCAGCTAGGGGTGAATTGTTACTTTGTTCAGGCAGTTTCTGCTCTGAGCTGTCTGGGCTCCAGAGGTGTGGTTCCTGGAGAGGTCTTCTAGAAACTATGTTTGGGGAGGGGACTTAGGGGCGATGCGCCATATGGAAGGATATATTGTGCTTAAAAGCACATTCCTCAGTCACATCAACCCAAGGATCATCCTGGATCCCTCCTAGAAGGTCCTCATAATGGCTAGTTGCAACTGTGAAGTGTGGTCTGAGAGTCTGGGATCTAAGGTAGAGTGGTAGCTAGGGGGTCTGTCTGGAAGAGCCATGCCTAACCAAAGGGGCGTCTTTTGTAGATCCGATGTATAGCATTAATCAAAAACGACTACCTCTAGTGGTAAAGAGTAAAATCTTTGCATTTCTAAGAAATTTGCATATATGGAGATGTTTTCTGAGCCTTCTGTGGAAAGGAGAGGTGGAGCTACAGAGGCCTTATTAGGGCCGGTGTAACTCTGCCACGCTGCAAGCTGGTCCCATTCTTGGCACAGTGCTCTGCTGTAAGGGGTGCTCACACGTATTTGGTGCAATCACAGCCCATCTTGTTCCTTTCTCAGATAAATGTTGTTTTTAAGCCATTTCCTAATGGAATATGTTCAGGACACAACAGGAAAGAAGGCAGAGCCTTCCCTTTGGGACTTGCTGACTTGTAGTCCTCCGGTGTGAGGTGTGCTTCTGGAGACTTGGAAACCAGTCTGGTACCCAGAGTCACATATCAGAGGAAGGCGGTTCACAGAACTCAGTATAGCAAAAGTGGCCGCATTATTTTTAAAACGCTGTTTATTTGCAGACTCTTTTCTTCCCCAGCCAGCTGGGGAACCAGCTGTGCTGCAGCTTGAAGATGGGAAAGTGAAACCAGTTTAGAAGCTGACCAGTCCCCGGGGGCTTGGTTATAGGTGCAGGGGCTGAATTGCCACCCTAATGCCATTATTTCTTGGGTGGCTGCTTTCCTTTGCAGAGTGCAATTTGTGGGACAGAAGTCACATCTCGTCTTTGAGATCCTCTTTGTCCTCATCCCTGGCCCCTCAGTGTTTGGTACTATGTCTAGCTTAGACACTCTTTTGAGTGGATGAAGTCAAGTTCATAAAAGGCACTCCCGGATCCATGTTGAAATGATCTCAACTTTCTGATCCGTGACACCAAGTTTTGTGCGGGAAAGCTGAGTCTGATGATAGCCTTTACCTGTCACCATGGGAACCCATTTTTCTTTTTTTCTTCTCCCTGCTCCAAAGGAGCCCTTATCAGTTAGAGTACTTGGCCACAATCTGCTTAATCACTGTGATGATTAATGGGATCTGAGAGGTAGGGAAGAAAGGTCTTGCTGGAGAAGATGCTCTCTGGGGTTGGGGTAGGGGGTGGGGAGGAGGGAGGCTACCACACCCCCTCCCAAATTTAAATGCAAATAAAAGTATTAATTTGATCAGCAAATGTTTTGGGATCTCTCGAGTCTGATTAACAGTCTAACTGACTAACTTCCTCTTAGCTACTAATCAAGGCATTTGTAGCCTTCTTACCATCCTTTATTACCAGGGCTTTTAAATTTAATTCTCTAGTAACAGCTTATTTTTAAAATGAAGCTGCTCTTATGTTTTTGTATAAGGAACATATTTTTTATGGCTCAAAATTCAGCAAGTACATCAGAATACAGAGTGCAAGTTTTCCCCTTCCTTGTCCTGCATGCCCTCAGCTACCCTGCTCCAAAGCAATTGTAAAAATAGTTTAGTTTTGAAATGTGTCTTTCCCTAAAAAGAATTTTTTCATAGTGTTGAATTCTTCTCTCTTTCTTTTTTCTTTCTTTTTCTTTTCTTTTTTTTTTTTTTTAGTAGATAGAGAGTGTTAACTTTGTCATTAAGACAATTTTACAAACTGGTGGTGGTGGCGGCGGCGGCCCACACCTTTAATCCCAGCACTCAGGAGGCAGAGGCAGGTGGATCTCTGTGAGTTTGAGGACAGCCTGGGCTACAGAGTGAGTTCCAGGAAAAGCTCCAAAGCTACACAGAGAAACCCTGTCTCAAACAAACAAACAAACAAACAAAAAACCAAAAAAGACCATTTTATGGTAAATTCTTCCCAGGTTACAACCCAAGATCTTAACTATCTGGATTCTGCTGCTTTTCTGAGTCCTTTTCTTTCTTTCCTTCTCTCTCTCTCTCTTTCTTTCTTTCTCTTTTTTTTGTGTGTTTTTTGTTTTTCGAGACAGGGTTTCTCTGTGTAGTTTTGGTACCTGTCCTGGATCTCACTCTGTAGAGCAGGCTGGCCTTGAACTCACAGAGATCCGCCTGGCTCTGCCTCCCGAGTGCTGGGATGAAAGGTGTGTGCCACCTCCACCTGGCCTGAATAACTTTTCTATGTCAAGTTATCTAGTCAAAGATCTTTCTTTTCCACTTTACCCACACCTTACCTCACAAATATATCTTATACCTAGGATAAGAAACTAAAATCTCGCTGGGCATTGGGGGTGCACACCTTTAATCCCAGCACTCGGGAGATCTCTGTGAGTTCGAGGCCAGCCTGGACTACAGAGTGAGTTCCAGGAAAGGTGCAAAGCTACACGGAGAAACCCTGTCTCAAAAAACAAAAACAAAAACAAACAAAAAAAGAAACTAAAATCTCAACTCAGTTTTCAGATGCTTTGCCGTTAAAACATTCCATGGCCAGGCCTGGTGGTGCATGCCTTCAATCCCAGCATGGTGAGTTCCAGCCAGCCAAGGCTACATAGTGTGCTGTTAAAAACAACAACTATGCCGGGCGGTGGTGGCGCACGCCTTTAATCCCAGCACTCGGGAGGCAGAGCCAGGCGGATCTCTGTAAGTTCGAGGCCAGCCTGGGCTACCAAGTGAGTTCCAGGAAAAGGCGCAAAGCTACACAGAGAAACCCTGTCTCGAAAAACCAAAAAAAAAAAAAAAAACAACAACAACTATGTATATGTAACATATATTCTCTATGACAGTGGACTTTGTGAGTCTTTATTGGGATGCTCAAGAGAGCCACCCAAAGGCTTGTCTCTGAAAATGAGGCTGAGACTCTGTCCACGGGTACTCAGCAGAGTCCCTGTGTGAAAAATTTCAAGATTCCATATCTGTGAAGAATTTGACCAGGCTTGTATGTTGATGATTCTAGAGGGATTTAGTTACCTGAGAACTGTTAGGATGTCCACTGAGGAAAAGATTAAGAAAGTTTGAGAGGATCAGGGAAATGCCTTTCGGGTAAGTAGAGGAGAAAGTAAATTTGCAAATATCTGAACAGTGGGACTCCACCCCCTGAGCTGGCTTAGTGGCATTTGGTGTTTTAAATATTGACTTGGGAAAGGAATGGTGACATCAATATCAGTCTGTGAAGTCTTTTTAAAATTTCTCTTCCTTTTTTTGAGACATGGTCTCACTATGCAGCCCTGGCTACATGCCCAGCACCCTGTGAAGTTTTTAACAACATGTTCTTGGGTTTTTCTTTTTCAAAGGTTAAAATGTTGTTAGTATAAATTTTACTAAAGATATGCTCCCATCCACTCTTGAGTTTGGTTGGCTAGATGGATGTGAAATGAGTATTATTTTCTTCTCTGTTTCTAGTGAATTAAGCCTCTCATCCCATTTACTTTTTAGAATCTGTACACAGAAATAAATCTAGTTTATGAGTTTCAAGGGATGATGTAGGCAACTCCAGAAAATTGAGGGAAGCAGTTGAGTTGATTGTGAAAGTACTATGATATCATGACAAAGCTGAAAATATCTCCTTCTCATGTTTACAATTAGTTTTGATGACAAAGCAAACTGTACAGCTAAAATTTAAAACTGAATATCACCTTTTTCCTTTCCAGTGGGGGGAAAATAAAAAATAAGATTACAAAAGAGAATGCCAATTCCAAATAAAATCCTTACATGATCTGTTGATTTCTCCCTTGAGTGGCAGGGTTCAAGTCATCGCTAGGAGAGAATGTTTTGAAAGTGTCAACATAAACTGTAAGGATGTCTGTTAAACAGGATAATTAAACACACTAAAGGGGAAGTCATGTTGTCAAAATGCCCAGTTAATCCACCCAAACATCTCAAACTCACTCTTTGCTGAAATGTCTAGTCTTTTTATGAAATTAAAGTAGACTCTTTTAATAATAACAGTACACAGGCCTAGCTAGCAAGCTGACTCAGTGAGTGAATGTGCTCGCTGTCAAGGCTGATAACCTGAGTTTGATCTCTAGCATGTACGTGGTGGAAGAAGAGAATTGGCTTCTGCAAGTTGCCCTCAGTCTTCCACGCACACACCATGGCAGGCACACACATACACCAAGTAAATAAATTAGCTAACTCGTAAGTGTAAGAAAATAACAATGTAGACTGGTTAATCTTGCCCAGCTAGAATGCCATGCAAGGGCTGTAAGAAGCTGGGCAGACATGGAGGACAATCAGAGGGCATTAGAATAGCATGAAGAAGACATGCTAGAACCCAGACAAAGATCTGGGGAGCTTTTGCCAACCTGGGGTCAAAAGACAAATTGCACTGATTGAAGTCAGTTGCTGCCAGTCAGCTGTGATGCTTTTGATAATTAGGAAATGAAGTTGAAGCCAGGACTTTTTCCCCAGCTAGTTGCTTCAAGGAGAGTGTGGCATATGAGCTCAATCTCCAGTCACATTCCCCTCCCACTCTGTATATGCAGCGAGAGCCAAATACCTCTCCAGGGACCTTTTCTGGGACAGAGGTACAGCTTCTCCAAAGCAGGTCCTTCTGTGAGTCTCTGCTCAGGACATGGCTGTGCTGCTAGCCTCCTGAGGTGGGTGAGAAGTGCTTGACATTTCACTTCCCCTTGCAGATGTTTCCACAAGGGCAGAGGCACAGGTATCCCCAGGGTTTCTCTGTCTACTAGCAATACAGACCCCTGCCAGGATAATGACACTCAAGTTACCCTCTGTGCTCTTTCTGGATGCAAACTCCTTTGTCTTTTTTTTTTTTTTAATTTAAATCATTCATGGATTCTCTACCTTGCTCTAAGGACACTGCTCCCCCACTCACTTCCTCTTTGTCTGGTTTATGAAGACTGAGAATGGACTGTCCTTCTCCCTTAGGCTGGGATGTTTTACTTGGCCTTGATCTTGGTATTGGCCCATCTAACCAAACCAAAATGAACTAACTCAGAATTGAATGAAAGGAAGGTCACCACATGGCTAAATACCTAACCCAGCCTATGTAACCATCAGGGCAGCATTTAACTCTGTTGTGACAGCAGTGGATTTGTGTCCCAAAGGTTTTGTTATTTAAAGGGAATTTTAAAATTGTTTATCCTTTCGATGTTGATTTCAACAAATTGGCTACAGATCCTGTTGGTGGTGGATTTTCAGGTCTGAAGTATGCATCTGTAACTTAGACTATATTAAGTGTAGCTAATGACCACCCAGTGCTCGGAAGGGAGGGCTGAAGAGTATCATAAAGGGAAAGACGGCCATATCTGTTAGAGAATTTCAGAAATGTCTTGGAGCAGTTGGAGATGTGATTCCAAAAGTGAGAGATAGATGAGGTGGGAGTGGTTTGAGGATAAAGAGAGATGAATCAGTTAATTCAAGTCAATTCTATGCAGAGAGCAGCATTCTCAGTAGTAGAAGGTCACGACTATGGTTGGCAAAAAGACAGGAAAGAAAGGAAGAAATGATTAAGGAGCTTAGACAGGTAGACTGGGGTGATAGTGATAGTTCCCTGTTCTTAATTATGTAAGCAGCATTTGAAGTCTTGGTTTAAAAACAATTTGGTGGGTTGGAGAGATGGCTCAGTTGTTAGGAGCACTGGCTGCACTTCTAAAGGACACAGGTTCGATTCCCAGTGCCCACAGGGTGGCTCACAACCGGCTATAACTCCAGTTCCAGAGGATCTGACTCCCTCTTCTGGCCTCCATGGGCACCAGGCACACACAAGTGGTGCATAGTGAAACATGCAGGCAAAAAAATTAAAAAGACAAAACCAAAATCAACGTATGCCAGTCATAGTGGCACACGACTTTAATCCCAGCATTCTGAAGGCAGAGGCAGGCAGATTTCTCTGAGTTTAAGGTTAGCCTGAGTGAGCTTCATGATATACAGGGCTATGTAGACATACCCTGCCTAAAACAAACAAACGAAAACCATCTTGGTAATGTTTGGTTATCCATGAATGTGGCAATGTGGCTTGTATATATTTTGTCAAATTTAATGTGTTTCATGTTTGGGATGGTATTATAAATGGTATTATTAACTCGATTTTATTGTCCACTTACTCATTTGTCTCTTAGTATCTAAGGGACACTGTAGCTAGAGTTTTCCAGTCCTGCCTGGCCCACAGTCAGGACAAATCTCTTTCACCCACCAGTCCCGAAGCCGCTTAGACCCAACCGAGTAAACACACAGAGACTTATATTGCTTACAAACTGTATGGCCGTGGCAGGCTTCTTGTTATCTAGTTCTTATATCTTAAATTAACCCATTTCTATAAATCTATACCTTGCCACATGACTCGTGGCTTACCAGTTGGTACTCATGGCGGCGGCTGGTGGCGTCTCCTCACTCAGCCTTCCTGTTCCCAGAATTCTCTTCTCTGTTTGTCCTGCCTATCCTTCCTGTCTGGCTACTGGCCAATCAGCGTTTTATTTATACAGAGCGATATCCACAGCAGGACACCAGCCCCATGACCCTTCATTAATACCCAAATCTGTAAGTGCTCAAATCCCTTATGAATGCTCTAATGTTTGTATATAACCTGTGCATACCCTCCTAGAGTCATCTCTCGATTACTTATAATACCTAATACGATGTAAAAGCTGTGTAAATAGTTGCTGACCTGCATGCATTGCTTAGGAAGTAATGACAACATGAAAGCTTGCATGCATTCTTTACAGAAGTAGCTATCATAGGCATAGCTATACCGTACACAGATACAGAGGGCTGACAGAATATTAAATAGCAATTCTCGGTGGGGGGGGGGGGGGGTGATGGCGCACGCCTTTAATCCCAGCACTCGGGAGGCAGAGCCAGGCGGATCTCTGTGAGTTCGAGGCCAGCCTGGGCTACAGAGTGAGATCCAGGAGAGGTGCAAAGCTACACAGAGAAACCCTGTCTTAAATAACAACAACAACAACAACAACAACAACAACAACAACAACAAAGCAATTCTCTTTGAGTGTGATGATGGAGACTAAAAGCCAGGCCTACGTGAATGCTAGACAGCCATGCTACCATTGAGCTGTAACTCATACCCTTCCTTTTTTAATGTTGATTTTACATCCTGCGACCCTAATCAATTTACTTTTTTTTTTTTTTTTTCCGGTGCCAATAAAAAAAGCTTTTCTTTTTTGGATTGGTTGGAACTTTCTATGCACGTGATTATGTTGTCAGCAAAAAAGTTCGATTTTTCCTTTCTGTTTGCCATTTCTTTCTTTCTCTTTCCTTATTGCACCAGCCAGGGTTGCCAAGTACAATGTTGAATAGGAACGCTGAGAGCAGCCAGCCTTTTCTATTCACGGAGGAAAACATCCAGACTTTCACTGTTAATTGTGATGTTAGATGAGGTTTCTGAAAATATGCCCTTCCTGTGAAACCAGAAAATCCTACGGAACACAGTGTAATGACCTAGGGCTTCAGTCTCCCAGTCAGGCGGACCTGGGCTTGGAAACCATCTTGTGCGTATTTCAGATGGGAGGTGCTGGGCAAGTTACTCTCTGTGTCTTAGTTTCCCATAAAGTGGGAATGGTGGCCATTTAATGGGATCGCTATGAGTAATGAAAGAGATAGTGCACATAAAATGTAACACACCACTCCTCCTCCTCCTCCTCTTTTTCTTCTTCCATGGCTCTCCCTATGTGGCCCTGGCTAGTCTAGACCTCCCTGTGTAGACCGGGTTGACTTTGAACTCACAGAAATCAGTATGCCTCTTGCCTTCAAAGTGCTGAGGTTAAAGGTGCGTGCTATGAAGCCTGACCAAATACTTCTTCTTCTTAACCTAGACCAATGTCAGCAGGAGGAGTGAGTAAATAAAAATTTCAAGTCCTAGAAGTATGCTGAGTGGAGGGAAGTGTGCACAAAGCGATAGTTTCCACCCAGATGTTTCTATTAATCTGAGCTTGAGAATTACGGGGCTGGATTTGCGGTGGCATAATGAGAGAAAAGCAGGTTTGTGTGAGTGTGGTCTTGTTTTAGGATAGCCCATAGGAGTCCCTGGGTATGGGTGCTAATCTTATGGAGGGCCCCAATATGCTACAGATCTTGCTGGGCTTGTGAGTATGTTGTGGTCACTTTGGGGGGACGTCTGTAGTAAACACTGTTTTCCTCTGTTTCACAGAGAAGTCTAAGAAGTCAGGCTTGTCAGCGTGTCCCCAAACATCTCATCATGCTCATGGGGTGAATGAACTGTTGTCGCCCCGCCAGGTCCATGCTTTGACGGCAGCACATTGTCGATTACATTTTACAGCTGTCGGGAGGAGCTACTGAAAGATCCTGGGACATGAATGAAAGCTTCTGGACTTTTCAAAGCAGGGTCCCCAACTCACCCTGATTTGATTTGGGGTTCCAAGACGTAGGGACAGGCTCCTTCAGGCCTAAGTTGGGACAGCTCTGATAGCTGCCCATAGTCAGAGGAGTAATGAGGTCATGTCACAGGTGACAGTTTTAGAGTCTGTGCATTTAATTTTATTCCAATTAATTTGTTAATTGGTGTGTAGAGCCTGATGGAAGTACAAAACTTTGCTTCTTAGATACTTACAGGTCAAGACTTCTTGCTTGAGTTCTTTCTCTGTTGGGTACTGTTAACGTAGGGGTCCTTGGCTGGCCACAAATCCTGAAGAATTATTTAGGTCTTATTCTTGCAGTCTTAGTATTCATCACCAGCATCACTTACTGACACATCTCTGCCCGTTTGCTTTTTGGCCTAGACACATTTTGAAACTACTCAGATGACGACAGTCCAGGCCAAGGGAGCAGAACACTCTGGAAAACATCTCCAGCTGTCTCCACAAGGGCAGCACTTTGGCCCTCAGTCATCTTTCAGTTCAGTGTTTTTCTGGGAAGCCCACAGTCTTCTCATAGCGTCATCATCGCTGGATTTCACTGTGTAGCTCTGTCTAGCCTGGAACTCACTGTGTGTGTACCAGGCTGCCCCCAGGCTTGCATCCAGCCTCCCACTTCTGTCTTCCAAGGGTTGGGATTGCAGGTGTGCACCACCATGCCTGGCTAGTTTCTTCATATTCTTGCAAGCAGCTCCCCATTTCCCACCCCCCTGAACTTTAGAATTCTCTGTTGTCAGTTTTCTTCACACATGGCAATATTTTGGCTTGAGTTTCCTTTCTGACTTGGTTAGTTGGCATTTTGAGAGATCTACCACTTTCTCTTGCTACCTGAGCTTTCCAAATAGTCTCCACTCTGGTCTCCCACAGGGTGTCTAGTGGTACTTGTTCAATCTCACTTGCTCATGCTCCGGGATGAGTGTGTCAAGAGGCATGGCCAGGCACCACTTCCATAGTAAGCTAAGGGCCTGAGTTCAGAGTTTACTGTACCTTTTTTTTTTTTAAACCCAGTAGGCAGCTTGGGGACTTCTGGAAACCATAGTTTCTTAGAGCCATCCTTTGATTTTAAGTAGGAGCACATTACCTATGTGTCTTGTTAATGTTTCTCCTTGGGGTATCCCTTCTTCATTTCCTGAGTGAACCATCCTCTCTGTCTGCTTGGTTGAAGTATTGGATGGGAAACAATGGGGAACTGGTGTAGTTTCTTTATGGGGAACTCTCTTCCACCACAGCACCAGGTTCTGAGGACCCCTGGTCTTGACCTCACAGGAAGCTCTGTTTTATGATCAAATACTGCCATTGATGTTCTATGATCAAGTACCTTGAGTAGCCCTGGCTGTCCTGGATCTCGCCCTGTAGACCAGGCTGGCCTCGAACTCACAGAGATCCGCCTGCCTCTGTCTCCCGAGTGCTGTGATTAAAGCCATGCGCCACTACCACCCTGCAAAAATCACTCTTCTTTTTGAGGCAGGGTCTCAGATTCACTGTCCTCCTGTCCTAGCTTTCTGAGTGCCGAGATTGCAGATGTACACCACCATTCCCAGCTCTAAAATGACTTCATTTGTCATTCTAAGTTCTGAAATAATTTCAGACTTACAAGAACTTTGCAAGCACAGTAGATTATCCACAAATATCCTTTGCCCAGCTTCCTCAGATTATACAACGATTAAACAACGGAAACGCTCGAGCCAAGAAGTTGACAGTACTGATACAATGCTGTTAACTAACCTTCGGATTTCATTCTGATTTTGCCGATTGTCCCGCGAATGGATTTCTCCTAGTCTGGGTTCCAGTTCAGTCTCCACATCCCCTGCAGTGGTCATGTCTTTCCCTTCTCCCTAGAGTAGGTGTTTCCATTTAGGAAAGCGAGCATCTGCCTTTAGCTGAAGAGCTGCTCTGCTGTGCAGCTGACATCTGAGCACAGCTCTGCCACCTGGAGTGACTCCCACTGTTAAGGTTCTACCCCATGGGCTCCTGGTTCTGCCCATGCCTTCTTTCTCCACAAATGTCAACTGTGTTTCCAACTAAGTCGTTTCTGCAGTCTGTCCCTTTTCTGTCAAGGCTGATGGCATTCCTGCTGATATGATTCTTCCCTAGTGTGTGTGGCTTTCCAGACGTATTGCTGTAGACCACTGTATCAGAAAAAACCACAACTATAAGCCTTACTTGCCTTACTTTTTTTTTTTTTTTTGGTTTTTCAAGATAAGGTTTCTCTGTGTAGTTTTGGTGCCTGTCCTGGGTCTCTTTAAAGTGTCACTGTATGTGACACTTTAAAAACAAGCAATGCTTGCATTTTAAAATCACTCTTTTTGTGAAACCCTGTGTAGCCCTGGCTGTCCTAGATCTCACTCTGTAGACCAGGCTGGCCTGAAACTCACAGAGACCCGCCTGCCTCTGCCTCCCGAGATTAAAGCCGTGCGCCACCTATAAGTCTTATCAAGATAAACTGTTTTCTACATTGAGCACCTAGTGAGGCAGCTGGATGGGTGGGGTAAGGGTGGGGTGGACAGTACTTTTCAGGTTAGTAGGATTCCTACTCTGGGAAGAAGTGAGACAAAAAATCCTAAAAATCTAGATGGACCTTTTTGTCTGTCTGAAGTTTCTTGAAGACATTACCTTTGATCTTTTGGAGGTCTTCAGTTGAGCCCAGCGGATTCTTATATCTTATTGTGTTTAGGGTACCCTCACCTTCCACAACAATTTCTATCAAGTTCTGCAAACTACCACAAACATCAGAATCTTATGTGGCTTCCTTTTCACATCCATCCCCTGAATGCAACCCATTGACAACTCGTGACAGTTTTTAGGTCTGTGACATGCCCTCAGTACAGTTGTTATTCTCCATGTTCTAGCTGGGTATCATATCTCATCCAGATTGCCATTAGAGCTGCAAGCAGAATGCCTTGTCTCTTTCTCCTCTATCTACTACCTATTGTTAGAATTTGCTTTCTAAAATAAGATCTCTCTTTCCAACCCAGAAATCTTAAATAACCTCTTCACACTGCCTATGGAATAAAGTAAATCTTCTCTATAGGGCATGCAGGGCTTCCACAATTTAGCTCCTACCTCCCTAAGCCTTTAGCTCACTCTTTTACCCTCGAGCTGTTATAGCCAACATGTACTGCTTGGGAATTCCAAAATGTTCATTGTTTTTTCTTTCTTTCCTTTTCGTTTGGGGGCTCTGCTCTTTCTGTTCCCATGACTTGGTACATCTCTCCCTATTCAGTCAGCTCCTAGCTTCCACACCCATGCCCCGCTCAGATCTAAAGCACCTCACGGCATTTTCAAGTCTATGGCAGTTCACGGCTTCTCCATACCGTGAGGGGAGGAAGGCAGTGTGTGTTCTCTGCACTGTGGGCCTCTTCGGTGCAGACTGGAGCTGCAGCTAAGGGTGCATTGTATTTTGCTTTTTGTTCCTTAAAATGTCTTAACAACTGCTTGGTGACTTAAAGAGTTCCCTTAGAATTTCACCTTAGGCTTAGAACCGGCCATCAAGTGTAAGCCTAATGCACGTGGAAGGAGATGGGCATAGGGTGACAGGTGACGTTAGCAGATCTACGACATCAGTTGAGATAGTCACTTTCGATGAAAGTAGTTACAAAGTGCTGTGCTAGATTTTTTTCCCCTCCATCATTGTAGCTGCTCTTTATACTATTACTAAGCACCAAGTCTCTGATATATGTTTCAGGTTCTTTCTTATTAGCTCCTATGGGCAGCATCTTAACTTTATCCAGGGGGCAATAATAACTTCCTGGTTTTGTATACCACTGTGTCCTTCATGGTGATGCTACACATAGGAGCCCGGTAATTATGAGTTGAGGTGAAAGTGAAGGATGTGCCTCTGGGGGGCACCTACATGGTTTCCCACCCAAGGAAACACAGCCAAGGAAGCTGGTCCAAATCACCTGGCCATCCCTGTGGTCCTGGCTGCTCAGGGCGCTGAACAGGAAGAGCACTTGAGGCTAGGATGAGCGATACAGCTGAGACCTTGGGGGTGGAGTGGGGAGAGAGAGAGAGAGGACAGTGCTGTCCAAGGTGACAGAAGGCTCATTCAGCCCAAGTGATTTATCCAGCCCTCTTGAGACTCTGCACTTCCTGCTTCACTATAGAGGTTGGGGCACGTGTGGACGGGGCCTGGTAGCAAGTGGATGGCAGATTTGCAATCTGGATCAGGCCACCAGAAGTGGCAGTATCTGACTTTACGGCACCAGGCTACAGGTCCTTAGTTGAAGAAGAGGAGACTCCTCAGGCCCTGACAGGTTTGTTTTTTAAGTGACAGCAGTCCTTCCCAGAGACCTGCCTCCCTGGTCCCTGTCTCAGCCACTGAATTCCGTGTGACCTTGTGCAGGTTGTACTCACACGCCAGGCTTTGTTTTCAGCAGACAAATCGTGGCTCCTTCTTCAGCTGTGAGAACTGGGGAAGAGAGTGTTTTAAGCCAATTAGGTAAGTGGCATGGTACCAAAATAGAGCCCACATGGGCTTATTGTTTTTCCTTGAAAATTTTAGCAAAATCCTAGGCTGGGAGATACTCTGGATATCTGGAATGCTGCACTTCTTGGTTCCAGGCTTCCCCTTGTTCCATTCTGAGTATCAAACACAAGCAGCCTCCGTGAGTCTGGGATAATTGCATGGGAAGGGTTGGGGTAATTTAGGAAGATGATGGGAGCCTGACCTCCTCCTGCCTTCAGAATCCACAAAGGAGGGAGAATGGGGGGAATGACAAATAGTTGATCAGGAAGTGGGGACAGTCCCTCCTAAATTGGGACAGCCGGCTCCACGATAAGACTGATTTACTCCGTCTGCAGCCCTCAGGACTAGACACTATGGAAAGAGAAATTAAACTCTGACTTTGGCTGCTCTCTGCACATGGCGAGGGTAGAGCACCTCTCTCTGTCCTTGCCTGCTGCATCGTCGGGGGGGGGGGGGGGGGTCTCGAGAGTGTAGAAAGAGGGCATTTGCCAGGTCCATGAGGCTGGATTCTAGAGAAAGGGTAGATTCTGGGGACATGTGTTTCTGAGGACGTTGGATATGCGTCGAGTTGGCCTTTGGTTCGTCCTTGGAGGTTGTGTTTCTGCTAGGGCCAGCTCAAGGTGACCTGCTTGTACTCTGTAGACAGGAGAGTTAGCCTGCCTGATCTCTCCGATGTTCCTGAGAAACTGATTTTCTACGGGGCTGAGTGAACCATATGGCAGCTAGATTACAGAGATTGTTGGCGTTTGTCACAGAAAGAACAGGCTTTTTGGCTATAGCAAATCCCCCCAGGTAGAGGTGCCACACCATCTGTGATCACAGCATATAGGAACGGGCTAGGGAGGTATGCGGTTCCTGCCTCCAAAGGGAAGGGAGAGGCAAGTTCTAAATCAAATCCCGGTTAGCCTAGGAGGGGTTTTGTTTTCTGTTTTTCTCCTTGGTTGCTGTTTCTTTGAAGGGTACTGGGGGAGGAGGGATCTAGAATTTGCCTTTCTCAGTTTTGAGAGGTTTAAAGTCTACTTGGGGATATCAGGCTAATAAAGTGGCATTAGAAGCCCAAGGTACGGTAGTGGCAGGAAGTTGAAATGCTCTAGAATTCAGGGAAGCTGCAGGGCAAACACAGCAGGAAAGTCTGTAGGAGGGAGCTAGCCTTGGAGGATGAGCAGGCGGGAGGGGCTTAGGAGGACGGGGGCTGCCAGAAAGAACCGTGCAAAGGGAAGCAGAGCCGGCAAGAGACCTTCACAAGACCAGGAGGAGGGCAATGTGGTTGAAGTGAAGATAAGGAGAGATAAGATTAAGACAGTGGGGTGGGACCAGATTAAAGAGGGTCTTTAGGGACAGACAGAGGAATTTAGACCTGGCTCTGAAGGTGATAGGGCACCTTTGTAGGTACTTGGGCTGAGATATGATACAGAGAAAGGAATGCTTGGAGATGCTTTGTACATACAATTCCAAGCAGATTGGTACTGTGTCCTGGAGATTAAACAGGAAGTTATAAAGTTCTTGAAGCCATGAGGAAGAGATGGTAAATTAGATATTTTCTTTCTTCCTCTCCCCCCACCCCTTTTTCTCTTTTTCAAGACAGGGTCTCTACATGTAATCCTGGCTATCCTGAAATTCCCTTTGTAGACCAGGCTGGCTTTAGCCCTACAGAGATCTGCCTGCCTCTACCTTCTGAGTGCCAGGATTGAAGGTGTGTACCACTACTCCTGGCAGATATTTCCTTTCCAGAACCTGGGAGATTTGAGCATGAGCTGGGCAGCAGACACAAAGGAGATTAAAAAAAGGTCAAAGTTCTGATTTTGGAAAGCTGGAAGTAATAATAGGGCTATTAACAAAAATGGAGTAGTTACAAGGAAAGGTAATTTTATGGGGGAAATGATGAGTTTGGCAATGACTTTATTTACTTAATAAATACTTGCGTGACATTTGTTACATTCTTGGCACCATCCAAATCACTTTATAAAAGATAACTCATTTAGTTCTCATAATAGCCGTGAGGAATGACTATTGTTATTATCCTCTTTATTACAAAGGTAGAAACTCAAGTATAGAAGTGTTAGTAATTTTCCAAGACCAGTGTACATAGCAGAGCAGGATTCTGAAGCCAGGCCATCTATGCTGTGCTCCCTCTTGTTGATGGAAGACTCAGGTGCATGAAGAGTCCACGAAGGGTTAAACAGCTGTTAGCTGAATGCTTCCTGCATGCACAGCCCTTCACAGGAAGTGAACAGGGTGGCATCTGTCAAATCCTGCTCAAGCATGCTAAGTTGTGTACTACAAAGGAGGGTAGCAGGTAAGAGAGAGGGAGAGTAGATACATATCCAGGTAGGGCTATCAGAAGAGGCTTAAGGGAGAAGGAGGTGGGATATAGAGAAACCATGAGAGATGGGTCAAGGTGAATTTGCGTAGCTGGTGGTAGGGGAAGAACATTCCTAGTAGACACAAAATCCTGAATAAAATCATGGTGTTGGGGGGAGTTCAAAACATATTTTGGGACTAGGACTTAGCATAGCACCTGACTCAGTACCCTACTCTGTCAGTGTGAACTAGAATGGGATGTGGCGTTAGTTAGGCTGCAACAGGAAGTGTGAGTTGGTAATGCCGGAAGAGGGAGGGCTGAGACCCCTTGATGGAGAAGCAGGAGCCTGAGTGACAGGATTTCAAGGCACACAAAGGATTCCGAGAATGGTGTCAGGATAGAGGACACCCAGAAGGATGGAGGAAGGAGAGCTGAGAGAGGGGAGGAGCCTTCCGTTTTGTGCACACAGATATATAACAATACTATTCTTATTTCAACATGAACCTGATGTCCCTATGATAAGGCCTGTGGCTTCTGGGTTGATGTTTGGTCATATGCTGTACTGGGAGGCCACTTCTGCCTCCCAGCCTTCCCTTTTCAGGGGTCTTCAGCCTCCTGGGGGTATGGGAAGCTCTCACTGAGCTTGCCTCCTCTATATTTAGGAATCTTGGTGCCCTTCTGTCTAGACTCCAGGACTTGACAAAACACCAGCGCATGCTCATGTCATTGGTTCAGAGTCTATTGACTGACTCTTCTGAGCCTGTTTTCCTAACTGTACAATAGGACTAACAATATTTGCTTTGCTTCCCTGACAGGGAGCTTGGGAGGATCAGAGGAGGTAATGTCTGTGAAGGAGCTAGACAACTGCAAAGTGCTGTATCCAAGCACACCCCTGATCTTTGTAGCCACTGGCTGTGCTCACTCTTAAGGTGAACGCTCTGAAAGTGTCTTTTGCAGAACCTGTTCACAGTCCCTCTGCCAGGACCTTCAAGGGCAAGGCCACAGAGCAGGAGTTTGGGGGAGAATAATATTTCCTTGGGCAGGTGCATCTTGTTTCACTGGCTCCAAGATGAATCCAAGGCCCCCTCCCCCACGAAGTTGGCATCTCCAGAGTCTGTCTATGTGCCTTGCAATTGACATTGGGGGCATGAGATGGACGAAGATGCCTTTGTTCTCAGAGGCAATGGGCTATACATGGAAATTGTCTTTCTTCCTTTCCATCACTGAAAGCTATTTTACTTCACACTTAGCGAGCAGAAATCTCACTAAAAATGCTTCGGGAGGCTTCTGTTGCCCTGTAAGTATGGAATCCAGTCTGCTTTTGAGTGTCTTGAAATATGTCGTGGTCACTTTTTCACTGTACTGGAAGCACAATGTTGGCTTGTACATCGAACGTCCTGATCTCGGAACATACTCTGGATATTGATTTTTTACAGTCTCTATTGGCAATTTTAGTGTCATTTTCTCTGTCCTACTAGAAATGGAAGGCATAATACAGTTTGATGACAGGTAACTTTGTCATCCTGGGTTTGACTGTTTAAGGCTCTGGGTGTTATTCGGGAGCTAGATCCCTCACTCTGTCCAGTAAGCTCTGAATATCAACATCCTAAGCGACAGGACAACCAGCTAGCCTTCTGTGCGGCTTCTTTTCAAGAAGAATTCTGTTCTTGTTTTCTTTTACCTTTTAAAAGCTCTCAGATGCCAATCCAAATCCAGAGCCTCTTACTAGGGTTCAGTTCTTACCAATTAGGTAAGTCTGTCATTGACTGTCTGAGTGCGGACTTTCCATTTCAGATGTCTGGCCAGCGCCTTCTGACCTACTGGCCTTCCTGCTTCTATATAGAAACATAAAATTTATAATTAAGAATGTGAAACCGCCAGGCAGTGGTGGCACACGCCTTTAATCCCAGTACTCGGGAGGCAGAGGCAGGAGGATCTCAGTGAGTTCGAGGTCAGCCTGGTCTACAGAGTGAGTTACACAGAGAAACCCTGTCTCAAACAAACAAATAAAAAAAGAATGTTAAGGTGTGATGGCACACTCCTGAATCCCAACATTCACTCAGGAGGCAGAGACAGGAGGGTTACCACAAATTCCAAACCAGCATGGACCACAAAGTGAGTTCTAGGGCAAGGAAATGATTCAGCGGGTAAAGGCACTTGCCACCGAGCCTGGTGACCAGAGTTTGATACCAAGAAACCGCATGGTCGAGGGAATGAAAGGACTCCAGGTTGTCCTCTGACCACCACACATGCAACATCCCTCCCCACCCACTCCCCCGCCCCCATAAGGAAGTTTCAGGGTAGCTAGGGATATTTATACACAGTGAGACTCTGTCTCAAAATCCCCTCCCAGCCGAAGGGATCGTGAGCTCTCAGGTAGTGGGTTCCTCTGAGAGGGGCACTATCACGTATTGAACAATCACTTTTACAGATGTTAGTTAATTTGTTTGATTCTCCCAACAGCCAGGAGGTGGGCTTGCCCTTCCCAATTATACATCTAGGAACTTCAGGCCCAGAACGAGTGAGTTCCTGGCGGGTTTTACTAGTTATAAGCAGTGGAGCGGTTCTGAAGCCCCACTTTCTAGGAAGAATGAGTGTGAAAACAAGTCGCAAGCAGCTGATTAGCTCTTTCTGAGCACTGGGCTATTTCTCGCGATAACGAGGATGGCTGGATGTGGTTTTCTAACGGGTTCTATGGTTTCTTTCTTTGCATTTTCCAACTCTGGGAACAGGAAGGTTCCCAAGGCCTGCTGGTTGGAGCTGTGCTGTGTTTTGCAGACTCTGGGCCTTCTGTGGCCTTGCTTCTAGTGGCTCCTGATTCAGGTCAGATGCAGCATGGTGCCCTAGAAATAACCGGGTTTCTAGCCCAGCGTGACTCCCCTGAGCCCCTGAGCCTGTGAGGGCCGCACTGGCAGCACCTCTCCCCAGAGCTGTGTTTATCTCTATTATGTCATTTGCTTATTATAGGCAGCCTGCTAAGTGCTACTTGTCACCTCCCTGTGGTGCCCTGCCTTTTCCTCTCCGGCTGTCTTCCCCCGATGTTGGGGGGATTGGGGATGAGAGGGACCTGGGAGGCAGTGTTCTCAATGGGCTCCTTCTCTCTCCTTCATTTACAATTTAGCTTCTCTGCTGATAGCCCCTGCAGACTTTGGTAGGAACGCTGGCCCTGGGAGTGAGAGAACTGCCTCTCTGTGGGCTGAGGAAGGAGTGCCTCTTTCCTTGGAGTGGAAGAGAAGAACAGACAGGGTAGAGAAGGCCTGAGCTGAGCAGGGATGTTGGTTTAGATCTGCAGGAGTCAAGTGCTTGGATTTGGCAGGCTTTGTGTTTGGATGTTCTGCTTCCTGTCACCTTGGCACGCACTTGTCCCTCTTAAATCTTTATACACAAGGGCTGTTTTTGCAGGTCAGGCTGGGAGATGCTTACGAAGTCCGGTCCTGGAGTCACTGTCCATGAGACAGCAAGTCAGAGACATAGCTCTAGATCCCAGTCATTGGGAGCTGTGGGGTAGGTGACAGGCAGGCAGTGGCAGGCTGACACTTTCCTGTCTGTCTGTCTGTCTGTCCTCCCTTCATGTCACCATGAGAAGGATGAAGGCTGTTCTTCCACTAACACAGCTGTCTCTACTGCATGCCGGTGCCTTGTGACTCCCACTTCAATGATACTTCAACCACTTTCCCAGTTTGACCTGGTTATACCCTAGCTGTTTCCCAGAGATCCCCTCCCATCCTCATGGAGAGCTTAGCTTGGGGGCAGCTCTCCTACTTTGTCCTGACTCAGGAGTAGTGCAGAGAAGGCAGTGCCATCTTGAACTGGTGCTGAGACAGGCCTGGGAAAAGCTGTTGGTCTGCTTCTCCAGACCCTGTTGCTCACCAAGAGTGCTGAGGCCTGTTGCTTTTGAGATGTACTCTGAAAATGGAAGAGTTAACTTCTCGGTTTTGCATTCTTGGAGAGATAAATATAAGCTGACCTTGGTGCGGAGCATCCTCTCCGTCCCTATGGTGGCTTGAAGGAGAGTGACCCCCATAGGCTCATATATTTGAATGTCTGGTCGCCAGGTGGTGAAGTTGTTTGGAAGGATTAGGAGGTGTGGCCTTGTTGGAGGAGGTGTGTCACTGTGGGGTAGGACTTTGAGGTTTCAAAAGCCCGTGCCATTCCCAGTTAGCTCCCTCTGCCTCCTACTTGTGGATAAGGGTATAGTTTTTAACTGCTGCTCCAGCACTATGCCTGCCTGCTGCCATGGTCCCCACCATGATGGTCATAGACTCATTCTCTGGAACTGTGAGCACCCAATAAATTCTTTCTTCTATAAATGGCCTTGGTCATGTGTCTTGTGGGGGGCCCTCCCACCCCCACTTTTCCCCTGGGTACTCTTGAGCAGGAGCAGCAGGAAATATTAGACAGAAACTTAGAGGGGAGAGAAACATATAGAAAACACAGGATAGCCCGGAGAGGGCCTGGATCCTAATCCATTGGGTCCCAATTGTCGCCGCCGCCGAAGGGCTTTTAAAGGAATGCCAAGGGGTGGAGCCAAAGACCTCCCCCCAGCATAGCCAAGTGCAGACCATCTCGGACACCTGGTACTCAAGCCCGTGGTCCAATCATCCTTGTATGCAGACCTGCTGGGTAAAGCCACTAGGAACCCTAAATGGGCTTCAACAGTGTCTTCTCGTGAAATAGAAAAGCTACTAAGACATCCCCGTGAAATAGAAAAGCTACTAAGACATCCCCACTCTTGCAATAGCCCTCGTCTGAGGTCAAGTCTTCCTCCCCTCCTGTAGTCAGCCCCCACCCTCCTTTCTTCTCAGGCATCTAACATCATTGGTTTCCTTCCTTTCTGTTGTCATGACCCTTCTTTATCTCTGCCCAGTCCTTCCAATACCCTCCGGCACCCTCCTCTGAAGTTGCCTCCTCTCTTTTCCCTTCTCTCCCATAACCAAACTTCTTGAAAGAACACCCCATACTCCTTGTCCCTTCTTTCCAGCTCCAGCTTCATCAATACCATCTGAAGTGAACTTCCAGGTTCTAACCCAATGGACATGTTCTGTTCCCCAGTCTATTCCATCTCTCAGCACTTCGAGGTCATTGACTAATTCTGGCTTTTGGAAATGTCGTCTTCCTTGACTTCTGTTTTATCATTCTCTTTGTCTCCTGCAAGCTCAGTATTAGTGTCCATTATTCAAAATGCTTGGGATCCAGAATGTTTTATATTTTATATTTTATATAAATTATATAGATTTTATATACCTGTAGATTTAATTATATATGTATATATAAAATTATGATCCCAAGTGCTGGGACTGTAAGTGCGTGTCTCCATGCCCAGAAAATTTTGTTTTATGTGTAAGAATGTTTTGTCTGCATGTATGTCTATGTCTGTGTGTGCCTGGTGCTCTAGTCCTGGATCCCCTAGGACTAGAGGTACAGAGGGTTTGGAGAGGCCATGTGGGTGCTGGGAATGTAACCTGGATCTTTGGAAGAGCAGCTAGTGCTTTTAACCACCGGGTCATCTCACCAGCCTGATTTTTGTACATTTTTAATACACCTGTGTTTTGACTGTGACCAGCCAGTGAGGTCAGGTATGGGATGTTCTACTTGCTCCCACTTTGTTGTTGTTGTTTTCTTGAGACTTTTGAGCTCAGACTCAGGCTTACCTTCTTGTTCATCTCCTCTACTTGGTGGTTCACTTGAAGCTCACACAGACCCCCAAACTAAACTAATATAATATTGCCCACCTCCTGGTTGCTCTCCCCAAATAGTTCTCTAACCACTTAGGTTGTACTTTCTTAGGGTCTTTTCCTTAGCACCCCTCCCCACGTCTTACCATGTGAAACTCCCCACATCTGTCTTGAATCTACCTGCTAGTCTACCGAAATCCTCTATGGTAAATTCTGATGTTCTTTTACCTGTTCATCTAAAACTGGCTGGGGCCTCTGAATCTTCATTCTCTACACTGAAAGCTTTTAAAAACAGAAGCCATGTGCTCCTTACTCTGTTATCCCTGGTCTGTTCCAGGCTCCTTAACATATAAGAAGACAGAACTCCTGTCCCTGCCTCCAAGGCCCGAATCATCATCTCTGTTCACTCTAAGCACTGGCTACATTGGATTGATATGATCCGACTTCCACCCTGAGAGCACTGTACTCATGCCTTTCTTTCTCTGAAATGCCCTTCCTTTTCCTCACCTGGAGAATTATTGTCTGTCCTGAGCTCAGTTCTTAAAGGAACGTTTCTTTCTTTTTTTTTTTTTGGATCCCAGAGTAGGCAGTAGTCATGCCACAAGAGCATGACCGTTCCACATCCCTCTAGCACCAAAAGCCTGTTTGTTGTGACTGCCCACTTCCTGGTGGATGGTACGCTCCTGAGGGTAGAGGATGTGCCTGTTATATTCACCTGGTGTTTGCACAGTGCTTGGCACACAGCTGGCATAGAATAGATTCATTTTTATGAATGACTGGTGGCTGAGTTCTGGAGGAGGCAATCAAGATGAGTTTGCAAAGAGATAGATGGAGAGGATGCTCTATTCTTGAACTGTCAGTTTAAAGAAGTGAGTAATAGGCCTGGAGCTTAGCAGTTAAAAGCACTTGCTGCTCTTCCGGAGGGTCTGAGTTCAGTTCCCAGCACCCACATCAGGTGGCTCATAGCCACCTGTAATTCTACCTCCAGGAGATCCAATGCCTCTGGCCTCTCAGGGCACCTGTACTCATGTGCACATACCCACATGCACACACACACACAATTAAAAATAATAAAAATTGCTGGGTTTGGTGGCACACACCTTTAGCTACTTTTTTTGTTGTTGTTGTTTGTTTTTTTGAGACAGGGTTTCTCTGTGTAGCTTTGTAGCTTTGTACCTTTCCTAGAACTCACTCTGTAGCCCAGGCTGGCCTCAAACCACAGAGATCCACCTGCCTCTGCCTCCTGAGTGCTGGGATTAAAGGCGTGTGCCACCACTTGCTGGCACATGCCTTTAATCCCAGCACTCCAGAGGCAGAGGCAGACAGATCTCTGTGAGTTTGAGGCCATCCTGACCTACATAGTAAGTTTCAGGACAGCCAGAGCTATATAGTGAGACCTTATCTCAAATAATGATCAAACAACAAACAAATGGAATAATAACAATTTTAAAAAGAAATCCGTAATAGATCAGTTTTACAAAAATCATACAGTTTAATTATGTGACTCAGAATTTTATTTATTTATTTATATTTGTTTATTAAGGGCAGGATTTTACTATGTAGCCCAGGCTAGATTTGAAGTCGTAGTCCTGTTGCTTCAGATTCCCAAGTACCAGGATTACAGGCTAGACCATCATGCCTAGAACCAATAAAATTTTATTTTAAATATGAGCTACCAGGGGCCACACAGTGACAATCACCTGCCCAAGGCTGCAGAATGCCAGAGTGGCAGGTTTTAACCCCTCTCTCCTGCGGGTCCTGCGGGCCAGGTTTCATACAGGCTGTCCGGCTCTGCCCACACCCTCCTGTCTCTCTCTCTCTCTCTCTCTCTCTCTCTCTCTCTCTCTCTCTCTCTCTCTCTCTCTCTCTCTCCTTTGATTTTTCGAGACGGGGTTTCTCTGTGTAACAGTCTTAGCTGTCCTGGAACTCACTCTATAGACCAGGCTGGCCTCGAACTCACAGAGAACCACCTGGCTCTGCCTCCCAAAAGCTGGGATCAAAGGCATGCGCCACCACCGCCCAGCTCCTGTCTCTCCTTTAAGTGACAGCTCTATGTTCTCCAGTTGCAAGCGAGGCTCTGGGACTGAAAGTCCTGACTCTGGGGTGTGTGTCCTGTTGAGTAGGAGCCAGCCTGTCCTACGGGGTACTGCACTCCCTACTGCACTCCCCTCCCCCAGGGTGGGATGAGTGACAGACTAAAACCACCTGAGCCAGTACCAGCCTTACCTAGTGAGATGTGAATCCCTGAAAGGAGAAAAACAGGGGTATGTTTGCTGAAGTCACTTGATTTTCAAAATTTGGGGCCTGGAAATTTGACATGAGAGTTAAAGCTTATAGAGGGAACCTGACTTGCACCTATTACTTCTGAGATCCTGGCATCCAAAGACAGAGTTTTGCACTTGGAAACCCTCTCCATGTGCAATCTGTTGGTGAAACCTTGGCTGAGGCCTGCAGGGAAGCCCTTCTTCAGGAAGTAATCTTTCTCCACTGCACTTACCCGGCCACTCCATCCTAGCACCTAAGACTTACAACCTAGAAGAGTCAGAAATGGCGGCAGAGGAACCTCAGAATTCTGGCACCTCATGTTTCCAGTCTCCCCTCACTCTTTTTCGATTTAGCTAACATTTATTGGCTCCCAGTTAATGTCCTTGGTATTGGAGATGCAAAAATGAGTAAGTCACACCCCTGCCTGTGAGAAGTTCAAAACCCAGTACAGACCCTTCATTCACTCACTCATTCATTCATTCATTCATTCATTCATTCAGAAAACATTTGGGAGATGTTGGGTATGTGCCAGGCATTTACCACTGAACCTATTCATCCAGTCAGCAATATAGGAGTTTCTCTTTGAATATACTTCCAGGTGCATAGAATCATGAACAGACTGTGCCTGGTGGAAATTTGCCTTCTGGTGAGGGGAGACCAGTGACGTAGAAGACTCGTGATAAGTGTACAAAATTGTTTGGAAAGCTGTAAGGGTTGTGTGGGGGCGTTGATTTTAAGTAGAGTGGTCTTGGCACACCTGTTGATATGGTAGTATTAAAGCACAGGTTGGAAGGAGGATTTAGACAGATAGCTTAGTGAAAGGAATTTTAGGCAGGAGAATTTTCAAGGTGGAAATATGCTTGGCATGTTGGGGTCACAGCAAAAATGCCCCTCCGGCTGATGTGGACTATGCTGAGGTTAGAGAAGCAATGGGGGGTCTCTGAGAAGATTCAGCTTTTGCTTTTAGTGAAAGGAAAAGACCCACTGGAGGGTTTTGGGGCTCAGAGAAATATACTCTGGCTCATTTGACAGGGATCATGACAGTGTGGTGTTGAGATTAGACTTTTGAGAGAGAGACCATTGGGAAGACTCCAGAAACTGAAGTGAGAGACCATGGTAGGTCACTGCACAGGAAAATCAGAAGAGGTGAATTCTGAGTATGTTTAAAAGATAAAGTCCAAATAGTTCTTGGTAGATAAAATGCAGAGTGGGGAGTAAAAAAAAAAAACAACAACAAATGCAAACCTTTGACCTGAACAAGTGGAAACCCTGAGATTGGTGTGACTGAAGACGCATGAATACTGAGGACAGGTAAGGACTTGGGTTTGGGGCAGAAGCGGTTGTTTAGGGGAGGGTAAGACATAGGCCTGGATTGTAGGCATGTGAGTTTTGAAAGTTAAGACAACTACAGGTTGAGGAGATCTGCCAGTCAGCGAGTGTAGTTGGTAGAGGAAAAACTGAGTCCTGGGCACGAGAATGTTGAGAGGATGGGTGTGTGTGTGTGTGTGTGTGTGTGTGTGTGTGTGTGTGTGTGTGTGTGTCAGGATGTGTGTGGGGGGGGGGCTCAGTGAAAAGACAGCAAGGGCAGGTGAGGTAGGAAGAAAACCAAGAGTGTGGTGAGATAAGGCCAAGTGAAGAACACGCCCTCTCCCTGAGAAGGAAGGAGGTGTGGACAGGTCCCAGGGCTGCCGGGGAGCCCAGGAAGGTGAGCGGCAACCTCACTAACCACTGGCCGGGCAATGGCGATGTCTCTGGGGACCTGCCAGGAGCAGTGCCGTGTGGTACTGTGGGCAGAGCCTTAGTTGAGTGGATTTAGCCGAAAATGAAAGACAAGCAGTTTACTGCAAATCTGCTGTAAGGGGAGCAAAGTGAGGTTAAAAGGCACGGGAAGCAGAGTTGGGAGAGTTTATTGTTTTTACTGTAGTGTACATAGGACCAAGTTTCCCATTTAACCACTCTTCCAGTTTGCTTCTCTGTTGCTGACACAAAACACTGAACCAAAGCAATTTGGGGAGGAAAGGGTTTATTTGGTTTATAGCCTGCAGTCCATCACAGAGGAAGGCAAGATTAGGAGCACAGGCAGGAACCTGGACAGGAACTGAAGAAGAGACCGTGGAGGAAGGCTGCCTACTGGCTTGCTCTCCTAGGTTCTCTCTGCTAACCCAGGCCCACCTTCTTAGGAGTGGTATCACCCACAGTGGGCTGGGTCCTCTCATATCAATCAGCAATCAAGAAAATGTGCTACGGATATGCCCACAGGCTGATCTGAGGGAGGCAATACCTCAACTGAGGTTCCCTCTTTCCAAGTGTGTCAAGTTGGCCACCAAGATTAGCCAGTGCAACCGCTTTACGTGTAGAGTTCCGGGACATCACATGCATCCACATTCTGGTACAACCCTCGGTACCATTCATCTCCAGAACAGTTTTCATCCCTCCAATCTGAAACTTGTACTGTTCTTCTTCCATATGGGAGATGGAACAGCATGCTGACATCCTGAAGGGGTTGACCCAGTTGAGAGGAGGAAATTAGTGATGTGGGACAGGGTGGGGGATTACTGAGATGCTTTCCTCTGTAAGAGAGGGCAACCTCTGCCTCGGAGATCATGGACCATTCGTCTCAGTTACGGGAAGGCAGACAGAGTCAAGTATGGATGCTGCCAGGTGCGTGAGCACTGTGGTGGGAGCCTGTGGAAATTCTCTCTTGGCTGTGGCAATTTCTCAGTGAAGAAGGAAACAAGGTCACCAGTGAAAATATATGGAGGAGGTGGTGTTTTAAGTAGGAGAAGGAGGGAGTGGAGTAGTCGCCCTGGAAAGTAGGTGGGCAAATAAACTAGAGAGGATAGTATTATCGGGCCTACTGACGGCTCATCTTTGGTTCATGGTCATTAATTTAAAGTGAGAACAGTCTACTTGCCTGTGTGCTTTTCTTCCCAGTCTCTACTTAACTGCATGGACTCAACAGGCTTTAACTAAGATTGACATTGTGCCAATGAAGAAATAGAATTTTTTTTAATTATGGGTTTTTGTTTGTTTGTTTGTTTGTTTGTTTTTAAATTCTGGGTATTACTGTATTGGCCAGACAAGCCTCAAATCCAAATTTTTTTCACCACGGTCTCCCTAGAAGCTAGGATTATAGGCATGAACCACTAAGAAGGGGATTGTTTTAAAGACTGATCATGCTTATAAGTGAGAAGAACAGAGAAGAGAAGACATCGTATTCAATGTGAGACCCAGCAAAAAGACGGTAATATCCGAGGACTGAATCCTGTCTGGGTGAAAATCCTTCTAGAGTCCGGTTTGAAGGAGGAAACTAGAAGAGAGGAGGAAGTGGGTGGAAAGCAGGAAGCGTCACATTTGTGCATTTGGGGACTGCAAAGACTACAGTTCAAGTGTGAGAGCCCTTGAAGAAATCAGATGGCAGACAGGCTTTGGAGAGAAGAAGTTCACGGGATGCGTACAATTAAACTTCTGAACTTAAGGAAGAATTAGTTTCTGTATATAATTTAATGACAGACATGTCTTGTGCTCCGAATTATAGTCTAGGTCAAGAGATAAACAAGCAAAGGATTTATAGTATAATGTGGGAAATGTTACAACTGGGAAGTGAGGGGCCAAGAAGGACCCCCAACTCCAACTTAGGGAGCTGGGGGATTTTCCAGGAGGAAAGAGATTTGAATTGAGACTTTGAAGAATATATCCAGGTTAAGTGAGATTTAAGAAAAGGAGGAAACACCCCAGAAAACGAGGGCCAAATATGCAAAGGGGTAAAGGAGAGCTGTCATGTTTCCAAAGGCCTCCACTTGGATCTCTGGGTGCTCTGGCTAGAAGTGAAGGGACCTAACAAGGCGTGAATAAGACCTTGTCCCCATGGATGGGAGGAAAGGTCTCAGATATATGAATGTGAATTCAAGTTCCTAGTTCTGGTTGCTGACAAGAAAGAAGTTCAAAGCAATTTTTTTCTGTGTTGGTTTTTAAAATCTATGTAACCCAGACTGGCCTCAAAATCACAGTCTTCCTGAGTGCTGGCATTATAAACATGTGCCACCACACCTAGAAATACTAGTTTTTATGCACACACACACACACACACACACACGCACACACACATGCACGCACACACATGCACACATATACACATACCATACGTGTGTGTGTGTGTGTGTGTGTGTGTGTGTGTGTGTGTGTGTGTGTGTGTATGCATACATGTACATACCTGTGCCACAGTATGTATGTGGCCATCAGAAGATGACTTATGGGAATCAATTTTCTCCTTTCACTGTGTGGACTCTGGGACTGAACTCAGATCTCGGGCTTGCTAGCAAGCACTCATACACTAAACCATGATGCCAGGCAGACTTCGTCTCTAAGAACAGTTTTAGGCTCGCAGCGAATCCGAGAGAAGGCACAGAGATATCCCATACAACCAGTGTTCTCACACTGTAGAGCCAATTAACATTGCTTACCAGAGAAGCACATTTGTTACAATAAGTAAAAACCTACCTCAACACATCCTCCAATCTGGCGCTGTACAGTGTGTGGATTCAGACGAGTCCAAGTAAATGATGCTATGAAAACAATAAGCCAATCCAGAAAGGTTACAGACTGAATGGTTCCAACTGTACAATGTCCTGGAAAGTACACATCTGGACATGCATTCGTTGGTATCCTAAGATGATTTTTGCTGCTCTAAAAATCCTCTGGGTTCTATGTTCTATCTCTTCTCTTCTCCCCTCCCTCTGCCCCTCCCCCGTCCCCTCCCTCTCTCCCTCTCTGCTCCATCTGCCCCCTCCCTCTCCCCTCCTCTCCCTCTGCCCCCTCCCTCTCTCCCTCCACCTCTCCCTTCCATCTGCCCCCCTCTTTTTCCCCCTCCTCACTCCAACCCCAGGCAACCACTGGTCTTTTTACTGCCCTTCTGGTTTGGCCTTCTCCAGAATTTTTTTTTTTTTTTTCATTTTATACTGAAATGCTTGAGGCAGGATGCTTTATAATGAAAAGAGGTTTGTGGCTCATGGTTCTTTTATTTTATCTTATTGGCATTTTTTTTTTTCATTTATTTTACATGCTGACCACAGTTCCCCGCCCTTTCTATTTATCTCTTCCTCATCCACTCCTCCTCCATCTCCATTCAGAAAGGGGCAGGCCTCCCATGGACTCGAACAAAGCAGGGCAAGGTACACCAGGTTGAGGCAGGACCAAGACCCCCCCCCCCCCCCCCCGCCATCCCCCCCCCCCCACCCCGCCACCAGCCCCATGCATCAAGCCTGGGCAAGGTAATCCAGCATGGGGAACAGGTTCCTAAAAGCCAGCTAAATGCCACAGACAGGTCCTGATCTCACTGCTAGGAGCTTTACAGACAGACCAAGCTACACAATTGTTATACACATGCAGAGGGCCTAGGTCGGTCCCATGCAGGCTCCCTAACTGTTGGTTTAGAGTCCATGAGCTCCCATGAGCTCAGGTCAGCTTTCTATGTGGGTCCCCTCCCCCCAGCACCCCCCCCCACACACACATCATGACCTTGACGCCCCTGGTTTGTACAATCCCTCCTCCCTTTCTTCAACAGGACTCCCAGAACACAGCCCAGTGCTTGGTTGTGGATTTCTGCATCTGCTTCCATCAGTTACTGGATAAAGGCTTTCTGATGATAATTAGGGTGGTCACCAATCTAATTACAGTAGATGGCCAGTTCAGACACCCTCTCCACTACTGCTAGGAGTCTTAGCTGGGGACATCCTTGTGGATTCCTGGGAGTTTCCCTGGCACCAGTTTTCTCCCTAACCCCATAATGCCCCCACCCCCCATCAAGCCCTTGTGGTGGCACACGCCGGTAGGACTTGCTGAAGGAGGCGGAGGCAGGAGGATCATGAGTTTGTGGTTCTAGAGGGGTGCTATGGACCACATTTGTGTAGCTTATTGTTGGTAAAGTTCCAAGTGACAGGACACAGAGAGAGCCTGCAGGTATGTGTGAGCATCTGCTTGCTTTCTCTCTCTTTTCTCCCCAGACCCTACTGACAAAGCCACCAAGATTCAGTCATGGGAGCCCTACCCTAGTGACCTTTTCTAACTTTAATCATTTGCCCAAATTCCCATTTCTAAACATAGTAAGTTTCCACCTTCTTAATACTTCAAACTGAGGACTGAATTTTAGTACCATGTCTACCAAGACAGTCTTGGAGGACATTTAACCCAGATCTAAACCATAATGATATTTTCATGGCTTGAAAACTCTTTCTTTTTAGTGCCGAGTAATAAGAATCTCCTTGTCCAGATACGCTGCAACTTATTAACCCAACAGAAGGGTTTATCACTGGTTTCCAAGTTTTTGGCAACTGTGAATAAACACTGACAACACTAAATGCTGTCAGGACGGGAGGTGCCAGAGCTCTCATTCACTGCCAGTGGGCATGTAAAATGGTGCAGCCGCTTTGGAAGACAGCTGGATGGTATCTCACCAAACTCACTCACTTTGGCCATCCAATCCAGCGATTGTGCTCTTTGGTATTTACCCGAAAGAACTGAAAGCTTATGTCTACCCCAAATCTGCAGTGGAGTATGGGTAGCAGCCTTATTTAAGAGTCTTCTGTGTGTAGATGGCATTCGGGATGCTTTGTAAGCACCAAGTCCAGCCTTGAAGAGTTTGCATCTGAGTGCAGGTCAGGAAGAGATGCGGTTCTTAGACCAAGGGCACTTTACTTCTGACACACAGGAAAAGAGACTCATGGTGGCCCGGCTCTGTGGCTATCTTGGAGGCCAGCAGTTTCCCCACATCACTTTGAAAATGCTCACATTCTCCTTCTGTTGAGCTCCTGCTTAGATATTTCACACAGCCTTCCAGAATTCCTGGCCAGTTAAGGTTACCTCGGGTGGGTTTGGGAGCTCCACATTGTACGAGTCCAGGGCAGGGGTCTCTATGCCTGAGAATCTGCAGGGAATGTGGCGGCATGGATCTCGTGGATCTCCTGCAATGAACCTCAAAGTCCAAGGAAGTCTGTGATGCCATTTGTCTATAAGCTCCTGGGGAAGGGAAGGGTCAGATTGGATGGTGAGTGCTAACTAGCTCCTAAGGTCCAGAAGAGTGGGTACTGTGTGTGTGTGTGTGTGTGTGTGTGTGTGTGTGTGTGTGTGTGTGTGTGGCACGTGCGCACGTGCATGAGTGTGATACTGTTTTGTTCAGCTACTTCATCCAGGCCATGTAACAGCTCTGGAAGGTTGGTATCTTCGCTGTTATACCATTTCATATGAGAACTTGCCTAAGGCTGCACAGTAAAAGGCAGAGGCAGGCCTTGAAGCCCACGTCCTGATCCTAATACTGTGTCCTCACGCTTTTATTCTTACTAGCGTGCTCATCATGATTATTATCATTTTACTCTGTCAGCAATGTCTCTGATTACATCATTTGTCAGAGGTTCTTTTCTGTCTACTGCAAGGTAAATAGGCCGGTCTCCTTCTAGTTTCCAACTTCACGTTTCCTGCTGACCCATTTGGAATTCATTGTAATACGTATACATTTCATTTGGTTTTACTTACATTCTATTTTTCTTTTCCTTATGTCCTTTTGGTCACAAGCCAACATTACAGTCTCCCAAGGTAGCTCAGGTAAAGATGAGTTCACGGCAGTGAGACAGAATAGGAAGACAGAGAGATTTCGAAATAATCCAAGCAGAGGGTTTGTAACAGGGTTCGTAACCACAGGGTGGCAGGACCAGACCCAAATGGCCTTTGTCAGGTTCAGTTCCCACCACACAATTGGTCTTTAATAGATATCTGTTGAATCAATGAATCAAGCAGTTGTATGGTCCACTATCCCGAAGAGGCCAACAGCAACCCTTTTGTTTGCCTGATAGAAGTTTGCTAGACACTGGAAGCACATGGCAGCAGCACCCCTAGGGCTCCATGTTTGTGGGTTAGGTATCAGAGTTCTTCCTTAGTGGTTGTGGCCAAAGGGCTGTGCAAATATCAGTGTGCTCATGTGCACACACTCCTGGATGGTCCTGCACATCTGTTCCTGTAAAATGTCACCAAAGAGTATCAGTTGCCTCTGACAGGCCTGGAGGTTTGGGGGTCTCACAGAATGGACTCCCTGGTGACAGAGACACCATTAAGGACTAGCCAGACTGAAAGATCTGGGCTCAGACACTGGCTCTGGCAGAGATCTGTGACGTAGGACAGACTCTTAGCTTCACAGGTACTCAATCTCATGATCTGTAAAGGGAAGGGATTTGGGTCAAGGTTCTTTCCAGCTCTGGAGTCCTACAAGTTGCTAAGTTTGGCCCAAGGTCACAGACAAAGGGAAGTGCTGGCATCCCATTCATTGCCCCTGATAAGTCCAAGTAGGGCCTTTTGGTGGAGGCATTTCAGAGAGGAGAAAGTCATTCTCAAGCTGGAGGTGGGTTGCCCTTTTGTGTATCCCAAAGATACTTGGAAGCAAAATCTAGCGTCCTCACCCAGGAAGCTTGAGAAATGAGGATACAGAAGAAAACCATGCAGACAAAGCCTCCTGCTCGCTGCAGGCGCCATCCGTGGCTCTCTCTGCCAGAGCTCTCGGTCCTGAGCCCTGTTCTCTGTGTGCTGTTTGTTGCTCTTAAGCAAAATGAACAGTTTATTTTCCTCCAGTTGGAAGCGGAGGGTTGCTTAATGTAAGCAATAAAGTCCTCGGCGCTTTCCACCCTGGGGCCCATTAACTGTCAAGTCAGATCCTGTCTGAAGCCAATGGTGCTGTGGCTCGCTCAGGATGTGAGATAACTAGGCGCTTCCTGGTAGGCCTTCCAATTGCTTGAGCTTCTTGAGGGTCCAGGAGTCAGGGCTGGACTCATGATTCTCCCCCCCTGGAGCAGGAGCTCTCCATGCTGGTACTCCTGCATGTGGAGTTGACTAGTCTTCACGGCGGGGCTCTGTTTGGGCGTTGTAAGGGCGTTCAGCAGCACTTCTGGCTTCTCCAAGATGCCAGAAGCATCTTCTTAGCCCAGTTACCAAACTGACAAGTGTCTCTAAGCATGCCAAGTGTCCCCAGGGACAACATCACCCCAGTTAAGAACCACTGCCCAGGAGCTGCCCCTTTGTGCACAAGCAGCTTGTGAGCCAAGAAAGGCTTTTGACAACCGTGGCATCCGTGTCTGTCTTCATTTCTGATTCGTGAAGACCCTAGGGCGTGTTACAAAGACCCTCTGCAATGGATGTTAATTTTCCGTATTAGAAAATAGCATCTGGTTGTTTGGAGAAAATTTAGAAGCAACAGAAAGAAAAAAAAGAAAGGATCTATCTCTCAATTTCTCAATGACCTAGAAATGATCACTTTTATGGTGAATTTTCTTCCTGAGTTTATTTGCAGGTCTCTTCTACCTCGCCCTGCCCCCCCCCCCCCCCCCCCCCCCCCCCCCGCTAAGCCAAGGTCGTATCTTACTAAATGATAAAGTGTTCTTGGAGAATGTCATTTTATTTTACATTTTCAGTGCTGGGGTTAGAACCCAGGACCTTCCATATGCTAGGCTTACACACACTACTGAGCTACAGTTCCAGCCCTTGGAGAAGGTGCGCTTTTTCTTTTTCTTTTTCTTCTTCTTCTTTTTTTTTTTTTAATGGATAACTATTAGGCCATCTAAGAATTCTGCTGTGCTTTATTTAGTTATCCAGTGGTCAGTTCTGAAACACTCTTGCAAGCTCTTCTAAAGACAAACTGGGAAGTCACTCGGTACAGTAATTTTTGTACCTATCTCTGATCTTATTGGGATAATTCCTAGAAGCAAGATTGCTGCTGGGTCAATGGCTAGGAACATTTTCAAGGCATTTGACACATTATCAAGCTGCCTTCCAGAATGGCTGTGCCATTTCACACCTGTGGTGTATTCGAGCCAGAGTAGGGCAATCTGTACTTCAAAGCTTTCTTTGAGAGCAAAGGCTTCTGCAGCAGCTGAACAGTCCCCATGTTATTGTAATACTGCACAAGAGCCCTTCCAAAGCCAGGGGGTCCGCTCTCACAGTACAGATGAGTGAGTGTGTACGGACGGGGAGGAGGAGGCGGCGCGCATGTTTTAGTATTATTTTATTATCAATTGATCAATTGTGGTGCCTGGGGTGGAACCCAGTGCCTCCCATGCCAGGCAGATGTTCTCCAACTGACCCATATTCCTAACTCACAGTTCAGTATCACTGATGGGAGACCCAAAGATGAAGGCCCTTCCTTATTAGGTCATAGGATGTGATGACCCTTTCTTTTCGGCTTGCTCTCTCTGATGCAGATTGAAAAAGGTGTGCTAACAGCCCTTTTTTTTATGTGATCTCCTGGAGGGACTAACGGTTTTTAGAGCCTTTGACCTAGACATCTTAGGTATCTAGTTACCTACAGTAGGACTCTAGTGGCCCCACGAAAGACTAGGAAGGCTACATCTGAGGTGGTGTTGTTTAGATGTTATCACTGAGTCACTGTGTCTTCCCTGTGTCCTACTACCCACTAGTCCTGAGTTTGGATGCCTGTGGCATACCCTGGGCAGTGGAGTGGGTATGTGTGATACCAGAGATGCTGGGCCTGTGCAGGTGTAGGCACGCCTTTGATGCCCAGCCGGAGATGATAGTAAGTAGCCTGGTATACTCCTGACATGGCTTTCTCTGGAGAATGTGGACCCCGTGAGGACTGCAAGGCAAACAAGTCAGGTAAAGATGCAACTAGAGAGGATGCAGCCAGAGAGGACGCAGCTGGAGAGGATGACTCTGTCAGACAAAAGCATAGCTCTACAAATGGATGCAAGACCAGCCTATGCTCACAGTGCTGGCAGGACAATCAGGGACTGCCATGCCGCGACAGTAGCAAGGAACAGTATTGGAAGGATCACCAGCTTCTAATCCCTGAGCACCTTTCTCTGGTCAGTGAGCCTCGGTGATGATGGAATTGTCATCAGTGGCGATTTCAGATCTATCATTTGGGTCCTTTGGTGCTCTCAGTTGAGAGAGGGGTATTTAGCACTTTAGGATCTGAACCTTCAAAGCCCCAGGAACTCAAGGCCTGATAAACATGATTTGCAGGGGTGAGAGAGTCCACCAGGTTCCACATCTCCTGAGAGGATGTTGGAGACACTGTGTTTTGCAGTTAAAACTGAGGGAAAGCTTCCTGAAGTTGCCAAGGGGTGCTTGGTGGGTAGTGGATCTGGACACAGAATCTCTCTTTTTTTAACTTTCCATTTTGAACTAATTTTAGACTCACAGGAAGGTTACAAAAACAGTACAGAGAGTTCTTGTACTCCCCCTACACACGTTTCCTAGTATCAATACCTTACATACCCATAGTACAATTATCAAAACTCTAAGGCATTAACGTGGACACAATACTATTAACTAACCATGAGTGTCTTTGAATTCTACTGCACCCCAGGTGCACAGAGCCATTGTTCCAGCTTGGTCTCTTCTTTGTATGTGTTTTCGTCTTTCCTTGTTTTCCAAGGTCTTGCCCTTTTGGAAGAGCATTGATCAGCTACTTGGAACTAGGCACCTCGGTTTTAGGGTTGCTTAATGGCTTCTTACTATTAAACCAAGGTTACACCTCTCAAAAAGATTAACTGAAGTGATTTTGTGCTTCTCGGGACATCGTACAACCTTGATGACAACCTTGGTCACGTGGTCAAGCGGTGTCTGCTGCATTTCTGCACAGTAAAGTGACTATCCCTTTATAGTTAAAAATATCTTGGAGGACATACTTTAAAACTGTGAAAATCCTTTTTATCTTCTGACTTTGGGCCACTAATTTTAGCATCCACTGGTGAATCCTGTCTGCAAGAGTTGTTTTCTGTGTCTGCCTGATCGTGATTTCCTATTGCCGTGGGCCTTCCACGTGTATTCATTGTAGAATGCTGCATGCTCTCTGCTGTGAAAGCTTAATTCATTGGGTACATGTGTGAGCACATGTGAGCACATGTGTATGGAGGTCAGAGGTCAGTCCTGGGCGTCGGTCCTCAAGAGGTTTCTACTTCGTTTTTTTTTTTGTTGTTGTTGTTGTTTTGACAAAGTCACATGTTGGAGACCTATCACTCACCAATCAGGCTAGGCTGGCTGGCTAGTGAGCCCCAGGGATCAGTCTGTCACTGTCTCCCCAGTGCTGGAATTACAGGTATATGCTACCATGCTGGGCATCTTGCCTGGGTGCTGAAGATCAACTCAGATCCTCGTGCTTATGTGGCCAACACTTTATGGACTGAGCCTTCTCTGCAGCCCCTCACTTTTACTTATAAAGGGCCATTGTGACCATAGTGCACCCACCCAGGTAATCTAAGATACTACTTTAATCACATCTTCAAATCTGGTAGGTGAAATACTCAAGAGGTTCTGTGAATTAGAATATCGTTGGTTCTTTCTGGTCTCCTACTTTATTCTAGCACATTCTGTATCTCTTCCTAGCCTTTACACAACTGCACTTTGCTTTGAGTACGCTTCTCAAGTCAGGACCCCTACCGATGAATTAGCCACGTGCCTCAAGCGTGGGCTTCTGACCAGCAGTGGTATCTGTTCATTTATGAAGAGGCGTGTTTGTTGTCTCTTACATTGCCACATTCTGTAGCTAGAAAGGGGAGTTTGCCAGTTCATAGCAAAAGCACCGGAGTGTCTCCTGTCATCTGTCCCAACTCCAAAAAAACCAAGATCAGTAGTTCAAATAAACTTCTTGGAGCAATTCTGATAGCACACTTCACTGACTGCGTGTCCAGTTCGCTCCCAAATCCTCAAAGTTCTCCCTCCATATCCATGCGCTTCTCACCGCCTCCCCCACTTGTCCATGGTGCTGAGATTGCTTGCCTTGTTTTAATAGCATCAGATTGGTTCCTGTGCTTCTGTGGTCTATTCTGAACGCAATAGCCAGACTGACCGAACAATCAAAAATAAATGAGCTGGTGAGATCCTTCTGCTCCAAGCCTCACGTGGCTCTCTCTCTCACAGAGTAGGATGACTGGAGAGGCTCACTGGCATATTCTGCTTCCTCTCTGATCCCAGATCTACTCAACCTCCCATGTCTCCTACTTTATCTGCGTGTCCATCCCTGTTATTTTCTGGATCAGCCGGACACATTCCTATCTCAGGAGTGTCGTCTTTGCTGTTCACCTAGGAATCTGTATAAACCATACAGATTTCTTTTCTCCTTTGCCTTTTCTCCCCTCCTCACGGGTGAGAACTTCCAGGCCATCGTGTCTGGAGCTGCAGCTCTATATCATTGCCTCTCCCTCTCTTTGCTTCAGTTGTACATCAGCTCTTATCACCATAAACCAGCAACATATCGTGTGTCTTTTAAATGTCTATCTCCTTTTCCCAGAATCATAGGTTCCAACTGGGCAAAGATGTTTCTCCCTGTCACATCTTCACTGTTTGAATATAGCAGGTACTCCACAATATCTGCCTTCCTAATCGAATAATATATTGCCCATTGTTTCCTGAGACACAGTCATATGCTCATATGCCATATGCTATATATTTAGGTAGATTAAAAAGAAATTCCAGACATGACCTATATCTTCAAGTTGTTTTATTACTTGACTAGGGTAACAAGAAGTCCTTGTGTATAACAATAACTAGTATTAGCATCATAGACTATAAATATGCCTTAAAGTGTTGGGGATGGGGGTAGATACTAGGAACAAATAATTTAGACACAGTTTCTTTTTTCAAGCTCTTTCAGACTAGTTGTGATGGCACAGAGGAAAACAAAGGACCTGATTGGCTGAGCCAAATGCCAAACAGGTGATGCAGTTGCCGACAGGAGATCTAGGGACAGTTACTCATCCACAGGGACGGCAGCTTCAGTGTCCTGTCCAAGGTCACAGAAACTGGGGCATCTGAGAGGTGTGGTGTAGTTAGAATAGGGGGTGTGAGGGTGGAAAAAGGCAGGGGATGAGACTAGCACAGGAGGTCCCTGAAAGATGCTGAAGGACTTCGAGGGCCACGTTGGAGTTTGGACTTCATTGTGTTGGTAGTGATGAGCCCCTGAACAGGATCCACAGATACTGTTGGATGGTTGAAATGATCAGGCTTGACTTTGGTGATGACTCGGGAAGGAATGGAATATGGAGGGCAATTAGGACAACCTTGTAGGCATCCAGGGGAAAGGCAATGGAGGTCTGAAGTCCAACAGAGCCTATAGGAAAGGAAGAGAGTAGCAGATCGTCGAGCATGTGAAGAAAGAGCCAGTTACTACGTGTGGAGTAAAAAGGGATGCTTGTTCAAGCATCATGCTGAGGTTTCTGGCTTAGCCGACTAGGTGGTTCTCAGAGGATGGGAGGAAGATTGGGACAGGGTTTGGGGTGACAGGAGCCATGGGATGGAAGGTTCCAGTGAGAGTAAGGATGGGGAAGCTGTATGGTCATCCTGCCTTTGAACTCTGAGTTCCCTGGTATTGGGTTTATATTGTTTGTGTGGCTGTAGGGTCAGCAGTGGCTGAGTCTATCCTCAGGGCTGACTTCTGGTGTTCCAGTTCAGCCTCTGCCTGGTGACCCCCTGCTTCCGCAGACAAAGCCAATCCTGGTGGCAGCCTGAGGAGGTGTGGCACCTGCAGAGGATCTCCAGGGCTCGGAAGAGAGCCAGCAGAGAGCAGGAAGGAGGCTTGCGGTGCCTGGGAGCCAAGTTCAGCTCAGCTCTATTTTGGGTGACAACATTTACAATGTTCCTTCACCCAGAATCATTCCGCCTGCCTGCCCGCCTTCGGTGTTTCCAGCTGATGGATTCTCACGCCTACTTAACAACTGGCTTGGCTCAGGGGCTCCCCAGCTCACTGATTGCTGCCCTTCAGCCCCCCTTGCTGTTCAGCAGGATGCCCATATCCCTGGGCGGCTAGCATGGGAAGCTTACTCCTTAAGTGCTCTTGGGCTCTTCTGCCCCAAGGAGCCGCTCAAAGGCGGAGGCAGAGGGGGCGGGGACAGTGAATGTCAGAGTTCAGGCGCAGAGGTGTGTGGGCAATTGACTCGGATTTCTGTGCTCCACTTCCTCAGAAAGACCAAGTTACTGAGGGGGAAAATGCTTGATAATGATAATATGTTGTGTTTCTGCATCTCTTGTCTATGAAACTCCAGGCACACAATCTTGTCCAAGATTACCCTGTTTACTTGATCTTTGGGCTTTTTTAGGTCATATGTAAAAGCTCTGTAGATATCATAGTACCGAAGAGACAAATGACATTCTTTTCTAATTAAAAACTTAAGATTACTATACATTCACTGTAGACAATACATGAAAGTACAATTCTAAGAAAAAATGAAAAATGATCCCTCTGCTTGGCAAGAACTCTGGCTAGTGGGTCCGCTTTTCTTCCTGCTCTCTCTCTCTCTCTCTCTCTCTCTCTCTCTCTCTCTCTCTCTCTCTCTCTCTCTCTCTCTCTCTCTCTGGGTATGTGTGTTCTTCAGGGCACCTGTACGTTTATGTGGCTTGTATGCATGTCAACTTTCCCTGGGTTCCCTCGGGGTGCATATAGATTTCAAGGCACAGCACAGGTGTGTTCTCCCCGCTAAGTCTGAGTGATTACCCCCCACCCACCACCTCCTCAAGAGGGAAATCATGCTTCTAGTGAAAGCTGTTGTCTCTTCCAGGAAGGCGCGATGCTGGGAAGAGCTCAGTGTGGGTTGGGTACCGTGAGGGAGATGTTCTTTCCTCCTAGACCATGACCTTAAAAACCTGCAGAGGGAGCCGGGCGGTGGTGGTGCACGCCTTTAATCCCAGCACGCGGGAGGCAGAGCCAGGCGGATCTCTGTGAGTTCGAGGCCAGCCTGGTCTACAGAGCGAGATCCAGGAAAGGCTCAAAGCTACACAGAGAAACCCTGTCTGGAAAACAAACAAACAAACAAACAAACAAAAAACCTGCAGAGGACTAGCAAAGAGTTTGTGGGACTGGGGGTATGGCTCAGGGGGAGAGTGCTTCCCTTGCATTCATGAGGACCTTTCCATGAGGAGAGAGAAAGAGAGACAGACCTGGGGGGGGGGGATTTTTAGTCACTGTTGGATAGGGCAACACGGGTGAGGCTTGCCACTGATTTGAGTAACTAGCCAGGTGATGAATGGAGAGTCAGAGGCGTTCATGACACAGGGAGCTTTTCAAAGCAGCTTGGCATCCATTGAAGAAATATGCCAAGTCACCACCAAACTCCGCAACCAGTTCGAAAGTACCAGATTCTTTACTTGGTGGTTTGGTTTGAGTTTGGCTGAAAAACAGGACTGATACAGTGATTGAGGCAGAGTTTGTTTAAGGGGTGAGTCAGGGAGGAAGGATGAGGGAGCAGTGTGAGCTGGAACAAGATAGGGAAGAGGGAGCCCACTACACAGCTACGCTTTCTACTGTGTACTCAGTTCTATCAGAGTATGTGGAATGCTGTGTGGAACTGTCCGCCCCTCACCCTGAAAGCAGGCTGGGTCCCTCTCTCTCAGACTGCACACTGTCCTGGAATGTCAGCCTGGAATGGCTGGGTATGTGTGACCCTCCAACAGGCAGAACAGGCAGCTGTGCTGGAGCAGAAGACGGACCAAAGAGTACGTGACTAAGGTCAGGGACTTCGGCTCTTCAATCTTCTGAGCCCTTTCTTGAGTTCTTTGAGCAATTTGCAAACTGATTTGCCATTGTCTCAACTGTTCTTCTTGTTCCCTATTCCTGTAACTCTCTGGTCTTGTCCATGTTTTACATAACAGTCTGTTTATCTGACTCCAGATGGTGGGTGGTCTGCACTTTGCACCAAATCTAAAACTCAGCCTCACAGTTCTCAGCTCACAATGCTTTTACCGGCCTTGTCAGGGCGAGTACTGAACCCCTTAGGGCTGAAAGTCTCTCCGTTGGGGAAGGCTGAGTCCTGCAGTCCTTGCCACAGGAGCAGTAGAAAGCAGAGAGAGTGGAGAGTCAGAGGGGATACGGGCGGAGGGGTGAGGCAGGTTGTCGCTGCTGCTCGAGCAGTCTCTAGTTTGGAGATAAAACAGACACTGTGTGGCTCTGGATTGTGTTTGCTCACCAGAACACCCTGATGCAGGCTTCCTGAGTCCCCAAGGTAGACAGATGGCTGGCCCTCAGGGGCTTTTTTGGCTTTGACTTGGGTGTGGATGGGGTAGGTGTTTACCACAACAGAGGCATTGTTGTAGCCCTCTGGCATTTCAGAATCGCGTTCTGACCTCATAGCTTTTCTGCAGGCGGTAGTGAAACCTGGCCCTTCACTCTTCTGGTATAGAGACCACAGGCTCAAAGAGGCCAGGTGCTTTACCCAAGGCACGCCATCCTTCACTCCAGGCCTCCTGATTTGCAGCTTAGGATTCGTGACTTGTGACTCTGCACTTTCTCCACATCCTGCTCCCACAGCAGCAACAGAGCACTCTCCTTGTTCTGCCCCAGCCTGGGATGTGTGGCCAGATGAAGGTTCTGAGGAGAACGCTACACTTCATCTGCACACACCTGCTGCTCCTCACTGTGTCAAAGAGAGCCCCTGGCTCAGAGATTCCTGTTTTACCCAGAGGGACAATCCTCACAGCAACTGAGGATTGGCCGTGTCCTCTCACCTGGTTGAACTTGAGGACCACTGAGAGGGGTCTTTCCTGAGTCCTACGGCCTGTGGACCGGAGGCTTGGGAGCCTTCTAAGCAAGGCTCACAAGCTTGATTTCCTGGGAATGTGCTGCGTACCAGGCCTGAGGAGGGCTGCATGAGGGTATCTTCACTGACTACAGAGCTTTGGCTCTGGGGGCCGCGTCTATCTATTTCTGCCCTTTGGCAGATGATGTCCCATATGGCAGAGTCAGCCCTGCCACGTCTGTCTTAGCCTGGGATTAGGCAGTGGTGTCTTCCCTTCACCTGCCAGGAAGGTCTATTTTGTTGACCTTTGGTCTCTGTCCCCCTTTCGTGACAAAGCATGTGAACTACTGTTTGGAGATGCAAACCTTTAGTCTTAATTGGCAGACACTTGTCAGATGTCTTCATGAGATCATCCATGTGTTCCTGCTGCTCTCTTAGTACTACTCAGAGCTTTGAAGGTTTAGACCAAGGAGATGGGGCCAGGACAAAGGCAGAGTGCTAGGCTCTGGCAGAGCCATGGGAGAAACAAAGGAAGGCTTCTGGTTTCCTTTTCTTTGGTCCCAGTGACTATTCCTAAACTCTAATCAAAGTTAGAGACATCCCCACCACTACCATAAACTTCCTGTCAAGGTTTTAAATGAAATAATTTAGACGGTATTTGTTGAGAGCTGATCATATGTGCCGGTAGAACCCGAAGAGGAACTCAACATGCTCTCTACCTTCAAGAACCTTATGGTGTGGCTGGAGAGGAAGGGGGCTGCTGATGAGGAGGAAAGTTTAAGTGCTGGAGGGAGGGCATCGCTTTTACTATGCAGGACATCAGTGTCTTCGGGCTAGAGAGGGCACACTTTGGATCCGTCTGGTCTAGAGAACCTTCCCATAAGAAATGGCACATCAGCCCAGCCCCTGCAGGGACATGCACTTCCCTCAGGGGAGGTGCCACAGGTTGCCACTGCTGAGTGGGACTTTGATGAACTCTTGCCAACAACAAGAGTGTTAGGATGCCAGGGACAGGGTTATCTGGTTCTTAGTGTTCATCACAGTACTGTTCAAAAGGCTAATGTTGCCCAAATAGCAGTGATGGGACATTGACAGCTAGACTGTAGCCTCTGCCTTCCTCGAACTGTGGAATGACATGTAGCCATGTCTTTGTCAGGGTTTTTATTGCTGCAAAACGACACCATGGCCACGGCAACTCTTACAAGGAAAACATTTAATTGAGGGGGCTTGCTTACAGTTTCGGAGGTTCATTCAGTCCATTATCATGATGGGGAGCATGGCAGTGTGCAGGCAGATGTGGAGCTGGAGAAATAGTTGAGAGTCCTACATCTTGCAGGCAACAGGAAGTCAACTGAAAGTCACACTGAGGGAAGCTTGAGCAAAAGAGACCTCAAAGCCCACCCCCACACTGACACACTTCCTCCAACAAGGCCACACCTCTTATTAGTGCCACTCTCTTTGGGGGCCATTTTCTTTCAAACTACCACAGGCCACCACACATCATTTCATGACTTCTGAGAGTATTCATAAAAAAATTGTTCACTAGAAAAAAAAGTCAGGTTCCTGATACTGTCTGAGTGCATTTATATTTGTTAACGCAGTGATGGGCTAAGTCTGGTACTGGGGGACGCTCAGCAATTAAGGGCACCTGTTGTTCTTGCAGGGGACCCGGGTTTCATTCTCGGCACCCACATGGCAGCTCACAACCACCTGTATCTCCAGCTGCAGGGGATCTGGTCCCTCTCTTCTGACCTCCGGCATCGGCATGCATGTGACCCACATACATATATGCAGACAAAGTACTTAGATACATGATATAAAATAAATAAGTCTAAAAATGTATTTTAATTTGTTTTGCCCTTCCATTTTCTGATTTTTTTTTTTTGCTACATTTCACTAACTTGTAAGATAAAATGACTTTTGATGTTTTCCTTTCTTTTAAATAAAAGGATTGGAATGATATATACTGAGTGGAAAGCTCCAGCGGAGACACGGGGCCCTTTACTCACCCTGGGCTTTGGCAATGGATAGCGGGGAGAGTGCTCACTCCTCACGTGTGCACCACGCTGGGGCAGCTTCTGCGTGAACTCTCCCTTTGCCTGAACCCACGCACATCCCAGACAACAGCAGAGGGGGCTGAATGTCCCATCTGCACATGTGAAGTCCCACTTCTTAGAAGCGCCCTTCTTCAGGCTTTCCATTTTGGTCAGGAAGTCACTGCTGCCCACCGTCTGTCTAACAAAGACAAAGGTGTCTGTCCAGCCTGAGCCCAGGTTAGGAGAGGAGAGCGATGGAGTCTAACTTCCACATTAGTGGAGTGAGGGCAGGCTCTCTGTTCCCCGAAAAGCTTTCAGATGACCGCCTGGTCTAGACTCCATGTCTGTCTCAGCAACCACTATCATCTGAATGTCACATCAGGACATTTGGGTGCCTCCTTTTCTGTCCCTTTCAGCAGGGTTGAGATTAATGTGTACTATGTTCTAATTTGAATGCTCATTAGTATTTTTAGACTACCCCTTTTATCACACATTTCCAAAATCTAAAACCGCTCGTCTCTCCTCACTGCTTCTCGGCTCATGTCCAGACTCAGCCTGCATCCGAGGCTGTTCACTTTCTGATGGCCCCTTTCCTACCCTGTCCAGACACTTGCCTTCTGCAGCTCATCCGAGCCAACCCACTAGGCTTCCTGCTCCCCACAAACAGCTGCCTCCTGGGGCCTGGGCGCTCCTCCAACCACCACCAAATCCCTTTTATTCCCAGTGTGAAACCCAGTTGTGCTCCCTCTCCCTGGCTGGCTGGAGTCTTTTCTCCCAAAGCCCCCCAAGACCTCTTTTTTTGTTTTCCCAACAATCTCTCTGGGGTCAGCCTCTGTGTCCTACCATCCAACCATTCTATGCCTTAATTTTGCATTTAAAAATTATGGAGGTCTGGGGAGGTGACTCGGTTGATGAAGTGTTTTCTGTATAAGTACAAGGACCCATGTTTGGATTCCCAGCGCCAATGTGGGCTAGGGCACAGCAGTCTTAACCCCAGCACTTGAGGGGGCAGAGACAGGTAGAGATCCCGGACCTCACGGCTAGCCAGCCTTGATGAGTTGGTGAGCTCTAGGTTCAGTGAGAAAAAAAAAATAAAGAAGACAGCAACTGTGGAAGACACAGACTTCAACCTTTGCACACTTGCACACTCATGCACACACTTACACCACACACACACACATACACAACTCATTGTGGTTCTGCATAATGGTGACCAACAACCATTTTTAGGCATAATTCAGTAGTGTTAAGACTGCGCATCTGCTAGACGCCACAATTTCCTGGACTCTTCCATCTTGTAAAAATGAAGCTCTGCACCCTTTAGATCACAACTCTCTGTTTCACCTTATTTGGCATTTTGCCAGGGATTGTCTTGTGATATTGTTTATGTCAAACTGTTCCATTCAGTTAGCATTCGGTGAGCCCCCGAGTTCCAGAGACGTTGTTGGTAGATCCTAGGGGAGAGTGGAGACACTTCTTCCAAACAAGAAGTCATAATCGTTAGAGAGTGAGACATTTCCCTATCAGTGAGGTGTGGTGATATATGCCTCTAGCCCCATCACTTGGGGGCTGAGACAGGGGGGTCATGAATTGAAGGCCAGCCTGGGCTACATAGCAAGACCCTACCTCAAAAAAAAAGCGAATCCTCGAACGCCCCTTCTTCCAGTTAACATTTCCATTTGTATATGTCCCATGTCCCTACATAGACAACGTAAGAATGACCTTCCTATGAACTACAGTCACCTGTTTTTGGCACAAAGCAGAATAAAGTGACTACACACCGGCAGATTTAGACCTTGGCGCCCCGGTTACGCTGGGATAGGGATGAGCATGCACTCCCTGCGTGTTGCTGGATAATTACATATGCTGTTGTAAATGAGCACTTGGGCTATTTGGGGAGTCTGAGTTCTTTCAACTAGATCATACTTTTAAAAAGGGAGGACCGTTTTTCACCATGGTAAAGCTAATCCCCTTTTATTTTCTTATAATTCAGCTTGTGTCTATCAAAGAAGTAAAAAAAAACAATATAACAAGCACAAGAAGGAACCAGGAACGAGGGGCAAGGAAAAGAACACAAATAATTGGTTTTTGTTTCTTGAGACAGGGTTTCACCATGTAGCCCTGGTTGACTGGAAACTCTTCTGTGTAGACCAGGCTGGCCTCAGACTCACAGAAATATGCCTGCCTCTGCTTCCAGGGTGCTGGGATCAAAGGCATAGGCCACCATGTCTATTAAGGTTGTTTGTTTTGTTTTGATTTGTTTTGTCTTGAGTCAGGGTCTGCTTTGTAGTCCAGGCTGGGTCTGAACTCACTATATAGCCCAGGCTGGCCCACTTTCAACTCCTGACCTTACTGCAGCAGCCTCCAGAGAGGCGATACAGATATGCTTTTAAAAATACAGATAATCCCAGCACTCGGGAGGCAGAGGCAGGTGGATCTCTGTGAGTTCAAGGCCAGCCTGGACTACCAAGTGAGTTCCAGGAAAGGCGCAAAGCTACACAGAGAAACCCTGTCTTGAAAAACCAAAAAAAAAAAAAAAAAAAAAAAAAATACAGTCATATCATGGATTACATTTATTTTATTGGGTTATAGGATTTGATTATATTTATTTATCAATAGAGATATTCCTATAATATCATTTTGAAAGAACAAATATTTATCAAGGGGCTACACCTCTGCTAGGCGTCAATTCCAGTATAGAGAATAAATCAATGAACAAGTCTTGCATAATGCTTACATTATGAATTCAGGTAAGATAATAAGTAAATATACAGACTACTGATAAGGGTTATTACAAACAGATGATATAGAAGTAACTAGCACATTTTAGAAGTTCTGTTTGAAGAAGAAAAATTTTTTGTTTGTTTTTAAATTTGTTTTTGTTTTTGTAGACAGGGTTTCTCTGGATGTCCTGGAACTCACTCTGTAGACCAGGCTGGCCTCGGACCCACAGAGATCTGCTTGCCTCTGTCTCCTGAGTGCTGGGATTAAAGGCGTGTGTCAGGTCCAGCTGTTTTTTAATTTTTGAGTCTCAAAAATTAAACCAGGCTGGCCTCAAGATTGGAATGATCTTGTCTCTTGAGTGCCAGTATATTTTTTTAATCTCTCTCTTTTTTAAATTTATGTGTGTTGGTGTTTTGCCAGCATGTATGTCTGTAGGAGGGTGTTGGGTACCCTGGAACTGGAGTTACAGACAACTAGTTGTAAGTTGCCATGTGGTGCTGGGAATATAACCCAGGTCCTCTGGAAAAACAGCCAGTGCTCTTAAGCACTGAGCCATCTCTTCAGCCGCAAGTGCCAGAATTCTCCATATGTCCCACCATACTCTGCTAAGAAAGAAGAATGTGACCTGAGGCCTTAATGATATGATAAAGATCAGAGGGAAACATTTTCCAGCAATGGGCTATGGTGGCCACACTGACCAAATCTTGCAGATAAGTTTGACATGTTTGAGAAATTAAGATAGCCACTGTGGCTAAAAGTGAAAAAGAGAGTGTCTTGGTTAGGACTTCTATTGCTGTGAAGAGACACCATCACCATGGCAACTCTTATAAAGGAAAACATTTATTTGGGGTGGCTTACTTCACAGTTTCAGAGGTCTAGTCCATTATCATCATGATGAGACATGGCGGCATGCAGGCAGACATGGTGCTGGAGAAGGAACTGAGAGTTCTACATCTTGATCTGCAGGCAACAGGAAGTGAACTGTGACACTGGGCATAACTTGAGCATAGGAGACCCCAAAGCTCACCCCAACAGTGACATACTTCCTCCAACAAGGCCACATCTACTCCAACAAGGCCATACCTCCTAATAGTGCCACTCCCTATGAACTTATGGGAGCCAATTACATTTAAACTACCACAGAGGGGAAGTCATATCTGAAGCCATTGGAAAGGAAGATGTAGATAGGACCTTTTATAGGGTCCTTTGGGAACTCATATGTTCAAAGCTTGGGGGTTTTATCCTAACATCTATGAGAAGCCACTAGGCAGAAATGGCATGATCCGACACATTTTATGAAAATTGCCCTTCATAAATGTAATTTATACCACTAACAAAAGAGACATACTACTTGTACATAATCACCTCATTAGTTTTTAAAGATAATCAATACTTGTGATGGCTAATCTTGGTGGTCAACTTGGCTACATCTGGAATTAACCAAAACCCAAGTGGCTGGGCTTGCTTGTGAAGGATTTTTAGTTACCTGGATCATCTGAGGTTGGAAGACTCACCCTAAATCCAAGCCCCACCTGCTGGCTGCCGATATAAGGATGTGAGAGAAAGAAGCCTTTGCTCCCTGCCTGCTTGCTCTTGCTCTCACAGGCAAGTCCATTCCTTCACTGGTATTAGAACCTACTTCTTCGGGATTTCAACACATACTGAGACATCCAGCCTTGTGGACTGAACAACTACCAGATTCTTGAACTTTCCACTGGGAGACAGCCATAGTTGGATGACCTGGACCACAGTCTGCAAACTACTCTAGTAAATGTCCTTTTATTACATATATATATTATTGATAGATAGAGAGATAGATAGATAGATAGATAGATAGATAGATGGATGGATGGATGGATGGATGGATGGATGGATGGATGGATGGATAGATAGATAGATAGATAGATAGATAGATAGATAGATAGATAGATAGATAGATTAATTCTATCAGTTCTGTTCCTATGGAGAACTCTTACTAATACAATACCCTTACACAGAAAATATCACAGGTCTTCACCAAACAGAGAAGGAAAAATAAGAGAAGGGTTGTGGTGGTGTTGGTTTGCTTATAAATCAAAAGATCCAAAGGTATATGAAGAGTCTGGCTAGGTCAGATCACAGCATTTAGGACTTTATGTGTGAAGTACCAAAACAAAGCAAGGAAGTGACCACTGAACAGTCAGGTGAGCGGGGACTGTGGCTAGGGAGAGAAGGGGCTGGGGAGACACACCTAGGCTTCTCGTGTGGCTGTTTTCATCTCCTTTGGTGGCTGCTGGCATCAAGGTAATAACCTTGTAAAAATGATGTTGTTTTCTATATTTCTGCCATTTTGCTTGTGAAGAACTTTAAAAATCAACAACTATTTGTGACTCAGCGGAGCCGACAGGAACTTCCTAACCAAATAAGGGTGGTTACAGAACACCAGAGCTGGGCGAGGGTGTAGCTGGGCGGAGAGCCCTCGCCTAGCGTGTGTAAGGATCTAGGTCTCCACAGAAACAAACAAAACCCACTAGATCAAATGTCTTCTCAAACAGGGATATTAGAGGCGACCAGTGTGAACCAGGATGAAACAAGGACACCCATCATCTGTTTAATCCCTGGTCCCTGGAGCAGGTTCTCCTGCATCAGTAGTTATACCTTCACGGTTTCAGATAATCATGCAATTGCTGTGTAAAAATATTAAAGGGAGAATTCCAGAAACGAATACCTCATTTCTAGATTACACACTGTTTTGAGCAGCATAATAAAAATCTCTTTCATTACTGTGTATTGTTGTAATTGTTCCGTTTTATCTTTTAGTTATTATTTCTCAGTGCTTAATTTATAACTTAAACATTATCATTGAAATGTATGCATAGGCGAAAACACAGCATATACATGCATATATGTATATTTTATTTATAAAGTAAATATATATGTGGCTTGTTACTGCTATTTGTAGTTTTAGGCATCTGCTGGAGATCTTGGAATGTAGCCCGCACAGATAGAATGACTAAATTTTCACAGAAAAACCATAAACAACATAAAATTATTAAAAATAAAAGGAGAATCTAGCTACTTAACCTGAAATAACATGGATATGTTAAAGATATCTTCATTCTGTATATCCTGTTGCTAGTGGTTTCTCTAAAGTGGAGGGTGTTACAAAAAATTTAAAGAAAGGCACATTTGCCGGGCAGTGGTGGCGCATACCTGGGAGGCAGAGGCAGGCGGATCTCAGTGAGTTCGAGGTCAGCCTGGTCTACAGAGTGAGTTCCAGGACAACCAGGACTGTTATACAGAGAAACCCTGTCTTGAAAAAGCACATTTTAGCCAGGTGGTGGTGGCACACGTCTTTAATCCCAACACTCGGGAGGCAGAGCCAGGCGGATCTCTGTGAGTTCGAGGCCAGCCTGGTCTACAGAGTGAGATCCAGGAAAGGCGCAAAACTACACAGAGAAACCCTGTCTCAAAAAACCAAAAAGAAAAAAAAAAGAAAGAAAAAGAAAAAGAAAATTTTATGGGAGGGGGATCAAATATTTAAGAATAAATTGAACAATATATGCACAAGTCTTTTATAGAAAAAGAAATTGCAAATTCATTAGGAGATATAGAAAAATTAAGAAATGGAGGGAGACAATACCTTACAAGGCAGAAATTTTTAGTTCATAAACATATAAACATTTTCCAGTTTGCCTCATTTGAACAGAGTTTCTATTGATCTAGTGTTTTGTGTTACCTGATTGGGATTTCTAAAGTTCTGAAAAAAAAAAGAGCTTAGAAGGACAGACCTTGCTTCCTGAATGTGAGGACTTACACAGTTAGACTCACAGACATGGAACTGCGTAGGTGACGTAAGCAGTGTGTCAGACCAGTAGGGAAGTAAGAAATGGAACTGGGGGAAAGTTACATGCAAATTACGTGAAATTGGATGCCTGCTTACATTCTGTCTGGAGTATCAACCCCAGATGGCTTAAGTAGTGAAATATTTTTTTTTTAATCCCACAACTCTGAAACTCATTAATGGGAAATATGGTATTATCTTCCAGGATTTGAGAACTATTTTTAAATAAGATCCAGAAATATTGACAACAAAAGAAAAACTGACAAGCTCGGCCGCATTAATAGTGAGAACTTTTATAAATCAAAAGATAACTTCAAGAAAGTACAAAGGAGCCGGCTGTGGAGGCACATGCCTTTAATCCCAGCACTTGGGCCACATAGAGAGACCCTGTCTCAAAACACAAGAGAAAGAAAGAAAGAAAGAAAGAAAGAAAGAAAGAAAGAAAGAAAGAAAGAAGAAGGAAGGAAGGAAGGAAGGAAGGAAGGAAGGAAGGAAGGAAGGAAGGAAGGAAGGAAGGAAGGGAGAGAAAGTGAAAAGACTAGGAAAAAAGCTTTGCAGGGGTTGAGGATTTAGCTCAGTGGTAGAGTGCTTGCCTAGCAAGCGCAAGGCCCTGGGTTCGGTCTTCAGCTCTGGGGGGAGAAAAAAAAGCTTTGCAACACACCACCAGTAAAAACTGTAGGAAGACCATATTATGACTTCCAGTTTGGAGTTTTGTTTTGTTTTTGTTTTGTTTTGTTTTTGTTTTTTTGAGACAGGGTTTCTCTGTGTTGCTTTGCACCTTTCCTGGAACTCACTCTGTAGTCCAGGCTGGCCTTGAACTCACAGAGATCCGCCTGGCTCTGCCTCCTGAGTGCTGGGATTAAAGGCGTGCACCACCACCGCCTGGCCAGTTTGGTGTTTTTGTGAGACTCCTGTGTGTGGATATGTGTGTGTGTGTCTCTGCATCTCTATATATTTTTCCTGATTTTTCTTTGACTCTTTTTCTTCCGTTTGTTTTGACTTGGTTTTGTTTTATCTAATTTATTATTATTCTTTAGATGCCTTTTTGTTTTCTAAGGAGAGACAGAAAGAGTGTGGGTCTGGATAGGAGGAGAGGGAGGAGATGGGGAAGGAGATATAATTGGAATATATTGTATCCAAAAAAATCTATCAATAAAAAGAATACTTTAGAAACAACTTTGATAAATTACTAAGAAAAGCATGAACAAACCAATTGGAAAAAAAAAAAAAAAACAACAACCAAATGACATGTTGAGCCTCTCAGAAAACAGAAAACATTTGAGATAAAAAATAAATAAATAGCCGGGCGGTGGTGGCGCACGCCTTTAATCCCAGCACTCGGGAGGCAGAGGCCGGCGGATCTCTGTGAGTTCGAGGCCAACCTGGGCTACCAAGTGAGTCCCAGGAAAGGCGCAAAGCTACACAGAGAAACCCTGTCTCGAAAAACCAAAAAAAAAAAAATAAAATAAATAAAAATAAATAAATAAATAAATAAATAAATAAATAAATAGAATAAAATGTAGGGCCAGTGGGGTGACTGAGAGGGCAAGGGTGCCTGCCACCAAATCCTCTGACCTGAGTTCAATCCCTGGAACCCATGAAGCAGAACCCCCAAAGCTGTCCACTGGCCTTCAATATGCCCACCCAATAGTAAGAAATGAAATAAAATAAAAAGCCTTTTTTTAAAAACAAAAATAATAAAATATCAAGTGATTTCAGCACCACATTACTAGAGAACAAGACCACAGTTACAGGATTTTCAGCACCTGTTTGAGTGGCAGAACTGAAAACTTAATATTAGGAACTGAAAACAGCTTAATAATAGGAAGCATTGAAGAGAACGTGGAACTCTTCAAAGCTGCTGGTAGAAAGACAAACTGGGAGCGATCTGGAAAACACATTCCTGTATGATAAGGAGCACACACAATAAGTGCCCCAAACTGTACATGAGAGCTGCTGGCTGGATTAGGTGTGCAACACAATGTGTATTATGTCATGGAATGTAACAAGGACAATGAGATAGTATGGCAGTTCATTTATTTACTTTTATTTTATGTGCATTGGTATGAGAGTGTTTTGCCTGTGGGTATGTCTGTGTGAGGGTATTGGATCCCCTTAAACTGGAGCTACAGACAGTTGTGAGCTGCCATGTGGGTGTTGGGAATTGAACCCAGGTCCTCTGGAAGAGCAGTTGGTGCTCTTAACCACTGAGCCATGTCTCCAGTCCCCAGGATATTTTGGCACTTTAAATGAAGTACAGTTTTATGCAACAACATCCATGCATCTTAGTAAATACTGAGTGCAAAAATATTCCATGCCACATCGTACTTTTATGAAATTCAGTCTACTTATATAAATAAAATAGGAACACTTAGGAATTTGTATAGATGCAGTAACTACATTCAAAGGACGTGAGTGTTCGGGATGATGGCTGCTTGCCGCGGGAAGAAGTGAGATGTTGGAGAGGCTAAAGGGTTAGGTGTAGCTGATGGCAGAGAGCTAGCCCTTCCTGTCGGTGGTGAATTTGTGGGTGCTTAACACGTTTAAAACAAATAGCTAGCTAGCCCTGCCAGCCAGCTAAGTAGACAGCCCTGGCTGCTCTGGGGAAAATGGATGGAAGGTGTAAAAAGCAAAGCAGGTTGAGCAGTCAGGAGGTTGTTCAGGAATCCGTGGGGAAGGGGGTGGTGCCTCATACCCAGAGGGTGGCAGCTGAGATAAGAGTAATGGACAGAATCCGAATGTATGCTGGAGGCAGGAGAGAATTTGTTCTGATAGCTTAGATGTGGGAGGTAAGAAATGTTCTATTTTGTGAAGCTGCCAGAATTTATTTAACACTATGCTCCAATTGTATATCCAGATTGTTTACAATATTTTTTGCTCCATAAAAAGGTCTAAAATGAACATTCCTGCAGCTTAATCTTCATGCTGCTTGAATTCATTTCTCTCCTTTTTGTGGTATGAGTTTGGGTTTTATTTTATTTTGTTTGACTTTGTGTGTGTGTGTGTGTGTGTGTTTAAGAGAAGGTTCAGGTTCACAGCTAAATTAAGAGGAAGGTGTGGAGACCTTGCCTATATCCCCCATCCGTCCACCCATGTGTAGACGTTCCCCTTTTCCACGCCACCACCACACCACCACTGTGGAGCGTTTATTACACAAGAGGACCGCACACTGACTCAACATCATCCCAAACCCATAGTTCCCATCCAGGCTCACACTGTGTTTTACAGTCTACAGATCAAGTCCAGCACTTGTGTCTGGTGTTATAGTCATCAGAGCATTTGCGCTGCCCTGAAAGGCATCAGTACCCTGCTGCTCATCCATCCTCCAATCCTTGTCTCTATAGATTGCCTTTTCCAGGCTGCCATATAGTTGGAATTTTAGTTTGTAACCTTTCCAGATCAGCCTTTTACTTAATAATTAATGGGTGTTTGTGTTTTCCCTATTTCTTTGCTTGATGGGTTTTTTTGTTGTTGATTTTCTTGTTTTGATTTTTTTCTTTTTTTGACAGTCATGCTATGTAGCTCTTGGTGGCCTGGAACTCACAAGGTAGACCAGAATAGTCTTGAACTTTTAGTGATCTTCCTGCCTCTGATTTAATGTCATTTTAGCACCAAATACTATCCCGTGATTCAGCTGTTCCCTGGTTTCTTTATCCATCCATCGTTAAGTGATGGCTAAAGCTTATGTCTTCACAGAGCCTCTGGTATAACAGCCACTAGCCTCAGGTGGGAAACATTTACGTTCATAAAAAACAAGCAAAATTAGGGGCTGTCAAGCTGGCTCAGTGGATAGAGCAGCTTGCTCCTAAGTCCTGAGTTTAATCTACAGGACTCATGTGGTATAAGGACAGAACTGACTCTCCCAAGTTGTCCTCTGACCTCTGCATGCACATCATGGAACCTACACCACACACACACACACACACACACACACACACACACACACACACACACAAATAAAAGTATAATAAAATTTATATAAAGTTGAACAGTTTCGGGCTGGAGAGATGGCTTAGCAGTTTAGAGCACTGCCTGCTCTTCCAGAGGACCCAGGTTCAGTTCCCAGCACCCACATGGCAGCTCACAACTGTCTGTAATTCCAATTCCAGGGAACCTGACACCCTTACACAGACATACATGCAGGCAAAAATACTAATTCTCATAAAATAAATAAAATTTAAAAAAAAAAAAAGTTGAACAGTTTCTCAGTTTTCTCATTGCATTTCAGATCCTTCGGAACAGCCCTTATAGGACATTCCCACTACCACAGGAAGTTCTAGGGACTGCAGTACAGAATTTGGGCTCCTCCAGAACTCCTCCTAGTTGTGGCTACCCAGGGTTTCTCTTAGCTGTGGAACTGAAATGGCCTCAGGCCTGTGACAGCTCCTGAGACTGTATGTAGAATGTGTTAATGGAGAAGTCTACCATCTGTTCATGGCATGGCTCAACCTAGGCCACAACAGTTTCCCTCCAATGCAACGTTCCGGGGGTAGGGCGATGTCTTGTATACCCTACAGGCAGACCATGGGAGGCTTCACCTAGCTGAGGAAGAATGCTGACCTGCAGGCAAATGTTCAAACTCTTTATCCTTAGTTCCTTCCCATGGTGTCGGTTTCCTGTGTAGTATAAGGATAAGCGATTCTTTTGCTTTTACATTTTCAAGGAGAGGGTGCACACCAGTGACAAAACTCTGGATTCCATACTCTCTCTGCTAATCCTGGATCTGGGGTCAGCAATCGCCTATGTCTTTATCCTGCCTGGGTCTAGTCCCTGCGGTGAGAAGCCGCTTTTGCCAGTAACTTAAATATAGTGCCAGGAGCCCCAAATGCCATGTTCCAGTCTTGGCTTGTACACTGACTCATGATATGACTCCATGAAAGTCACTTCCCTTCTCCTCCCAGTGGGTCATCAGAAGTAGAAGGATAATGGTCCTGAGTCACCTCGCAGAGAGGAGTTACTTAGGGATCACTGAGGCTCAGACCTGAAAGGACAAAAGAACAACCCACTCTACACAGGACTCTTCAGGAGAGATTTGCTTTCCTGTGGCCTGGGAGAGGGGTCCACGGAGCTCTAAGCCTGCCTCTGAAGACCTGAAAACCTCTGGAATTCTGCACTGTGGGAGGTGGGTAGAAGCCTGAAGGCAGCTTCCTGGGGAGGATCCAAAGTTGTCCTCACATTCTGGGAAGTGTAGTCATCCCCAAACTTCTGAATCACTGCCTCTGAAGTTTTAATTTGCTGGTCCTTTTGGGTTCTGAGGGAAAGGGGAGCTACTTCTGCTATGAGGCCAATGAAGGCTGGGCTTCTCCTCCAGGAAGTCAAAGCCCTAAAGTGAAGGCCTGGCTAACACCTACTGAGTGGACCTCATCCAATGGCCCAGCACTCTCAGCTCTGGAGGCTGAAATGAAATATTTTCTGCCTCGTGCATGCTCCTCATTACCTGGCTCCACGTCTGCTCCTCCAGACGTGTGAGGTTGGGGTCAGTGTGGTATACCCAAGAACATGAGATGGGAGCACAGGTACCATGTCTGGTCCAAGTGGCCAGGCTAGAGGGATCAGGACTAAGAAGAAACTGTTATCTGTGAAGACTACATGAAAGGCAGAGGAGCCTTATAGGCAGGGTCTCCGAATTCCTGACTCTCTATCCTGATGCCATCGATTCTAAATCACTTTATGACTTTGATTGTCACTTGGCTTCTTTGTGCTTATTGTATCATCTATAAAATAAACTTTCCCTAAATATCTACAGTGGCTATTGAGAGAAATAAGAATTAATTTCACAAAAATTAGCATGTATTGCATTTTCTTGTTTTGTTTTGTCTTGAGACGGGGTCTCTCTATGTAGTTCTGGCTGGCCTGAAACTCTGCTTCCTGAGTGCTGGGGTTAAAGGTATGTGCCACCATGCCAAACTGTCATTTTAAAGTTAATAAATACTCCTTGTAGGAAATAGGAAAACAGGAAAAAAAAATCACTCATAATTTCACCATGTCTAAGTACAGCCTTAGACTTAGGTTTGAATGAAAATGGCCCCCAAAGGGAGTGGCACTATTAGGAGATGTGGCCTTGTTGAAGTAGGTGTGGCCTTGTTGGGGGAAGTGTGTCATTTTGGGGGCGGGCTTTGAAGTCTCTTCTGCTCAAGTTTCACTCAGTGTGACAGTCTACTTCCTGTTGTCTGCATATTGACATGTAGCAGCTACCTCTCCAGCACCGTGTCTACCTACACACTGCCATGTCCTGACATGATAATAATGGACTGAACCTCTGAACTGTAAGCTAGCTCCAGTTAAACGTTTTCCTTATAAGAGTTGTCGTGGTCAGGGTGTCTCTTCACAGCAAGAGAAACCCTAACTGAGACAAGCCTCTTCAATTCTTGGTTATTTTCTTTCTAGATCACTTCCCCACACCTATTTGTTCTTTCTACTAGATCTTGACATTCTTATTTTATGTTTTCATATCATATCACAAGGTGACATTTACTTGTGGAACTAATTGTTCATAAGGAACTTGATTTAACAGCTAATGTCCCATCATTTAAAGGGACCAAAATGTATTTAATAAATTCCCAAGGGTATGCTATTTATAAGTTGCCCCAAAATATTTTATTGGTTTAAATAATGCTACGTGGAAAACCTTGTTTAAAAATCTTTCTGTATTCATTGCTCTTGCTTTATAATAAATCCTTAGAGCTGAGATTCCTGGGTCAGAGCACAAAGGTGATGTAGTTAAATACTTTA
>NW_026294469.1:22224626-22480155 GCF_007827085.1 Peromyscus californicus insignis | reverse complement strand
ACTCAGCAAATTGGATTTATATATATTTATGCATGCTTCTAATAATCTAAGAGAAAAAGACTATCATTTGGGAGTACGGGAGACATGGGAGGAGTTGGGAAAAGGATTTGGCAGAAGCTGGAAGGAGAAAGTGAAGGGGGAAATTAATGTAATTATACTTTAATTGAAATGCATTTTTAAAAAACTCTGGGCAAGGAAGTTCAATGGTATTCCCTATTTTGGAGTTCAGTTCCAAAAACTCCAAAATTCAATGGTATTCCCTATTCCCTACTCTTGGGAGTTTCTCTCACTTTTCTCCAATTTCTCATTTTTCTATAACCACCCTCAATAAAGCTTACTTCCACTTTGCATGAAAATCCACTACTAGCCACGTTTGTAATCTTCACTGATGCGACACAAGGAACACAAGTCCACTGGCCTAGTAGATCTTGGGTGACTCGGAGTGTCGGGAACCCTATGTTGTTGGGTTACACACCACTGAACCATGAAAGGTCCTGTCACTCTCAAATACCCTGTATCAGAAGCATGTGTATTTTTAAAAAACTATACTGGCAATTTCACTCCAAAGTCTGGGAACTATAGAAAATACTTCTTTTTAGCTAATTTTGGGAAGAATCGTCGTTATTGAATCTTAGAAACCATTTATTTCAACTCTCATTTGTGGTGTGTGTGTGTGTGTGTGTGTGTGTGTGTGTGTGTGTGTGTGTCTAGGATGAGATTCATGCCAGGCAAAGGCTCTCTAGCACTTAGCTATATCTTAGATCTTGGGTTTGTTTGGTTGGTTTGTTTTCAAATTCATAATACAATGGTTTGCTCCCCATCTTGGGGTCGTTCTCTCCAATGTCTCATTGGAGTGTTTATTTTGCTTAGCTTTGCTATATAAACTTCTGCTTAAATTGTTTATGTCTTTTGATTTAGAGCTTTCAAGAAGACAAGAACCAAGACACTTTCATAATTCCATGTAAAATTACTCCTTACATCAAGCTTAACTTAACTTTGCTTGGTATTCATAGCTGTCAACAGTAGTTGTAAACTCACACATAGGTAATTCAAAATTAATCATCCAATTAGCTCACAGAATGAGGAATCAAGACACGGACTCATACTTCAAGGATAATTAACATACTTGTTCAATTATACTTCAAAAGCTCATATTCTTTCCATCCTAAAGCTATTCATTTACAAATTCCCCTCAATGCTAATCTTAAGATACCTATCAGCTGTAATTATTAAACCACATGTCTTTGCACACAGGGTGGAAATTTTCCATCCTCTATCCTTTTTTTTTTCAGGATTCCCACAAATCTTATATTAAAAAGAAAATGTGTTCATATGCTCACTCTGCAAAAGACTCATGTCAAGGGAACTTCATATGTCTATTGATTGTAACCCAGTTACTTCTGCAAACAAGATTATTAGGAACACTAGACTGGCATATACTAATCAAAGTCCTTGAGTAATCAAAGAGAGAGAGGGTTCATAATGAAGAATTGATATAAAACTGCTGAAAACATGACTATAGCATCTACTAGTTAGAAAATATATGCATTAATTGCTTTATCTATTCATCACTGAATTTATAGAGAACACTATAAATTTACACTCTTAAGTAATGGAAAATGCAAAGTTTGAAACTAAGCCAGATATTGATGTATTAGTTGTATTACAATATGTGTTTTACTCACTACATGTTTTCTTACATCTATAAAATCAGAATAATATCACAAGTACTGGTTATATTAATGATACAATAATCTTAGCCTCTACTTCAGATTGTATCTCCTAGAAATGAAAGGGAAATTTCACCCAGCAAATACCTCAACAATATGGCAGCCTGAACAAGACTTGAACAAGGACAGCACCAATAGACTAGTTAACATGGAAGGGGAAAGTCTCATGGGGTCCTACCCCTAGACAAAGAACTATAGGCAACTACTAAATGCGGAGAATAAGAAAATTTGTCTTCCCCAGGGATGAGTCATCATTTGGCTATCCAATACCAAGCAGTCAGACTTGAAATCATATACTTACAAGCAACACTAAATAATTAAGCAAGTTGCATTTACAAATATATATATATATATATATATATATATATATATATAAAACAGATTTAATATTAACAAAAAAGAAACAACTCCATGAATTTGAGAGAGATGGGGCGTATAGGAGGAGCTGGAAGGATGAAAGGGAAGGAGAAAATAATGTAATTATATTTTAATTAAAAATTAAGTTAAAAATAAAGGCAATGTAATTGAAGATCAAAAATATTTTTTTAAAAAGGAATGTCAGAATAGGCACAAGGATTATTCCAGCTGTGCTACATGACAGATGTTAACAGGTGGAAATCAGTAATTAGGGTTGCTCAATGTTTACTTCTGTTTACTACACACTACTGTTGTAGAATATTATTTTAAGGTGTGTTACTTTTGTTTATGTTGCATTTGTTTAACTCTGTGAAGCTGTGTTACTGTGCCTGTCTAAAACACTTGACTGGTCTAATAAAGAACTAAACAGTCAATAGCAAAACAAGAGAGAGAGATAGGTGGGGCTGGCAGGCAGAGAGAATATACAGAGAAGGAGAAATATGGGAGGAAGAAAGAAGTAGCCAGAGGAGGAGAAGGACAACAGGGGCCAGCCACCCAGCTACACAGCAAGTCATGGAGTAAGAGTGAAAGTAAGATAGATATACAAAAGTCAGAAAAGGAAACAGCCCAGAGGCAAAAGACACACCGGTTAATTTAAAGTTAAGAAAAGCTGGCAAGAATCAAGCCAAGCTAAGGCCAGGCATTTATAATTAAGAATAAGCCTCAAGCTGGGTGGTGGTGGCGCACGCCTTTAATCCCAGCACTCGGGAGGCAGAGCCAGGCGGATCTCTGTGAGTTTGAGGCCAGCCTGGGCTACCAAGTGAGTTCCAGGAAAGGCACCAAAACTACACAGAGAAACCCTGTCTCGAAAAACAAACAAACAAAAACAAAAACAAACAAACAAAAAAGAATAAGCCTCCATGTGTGATTTATTTGGGAGCTGGGTGGCAGGCCCTCCAAAAGAGCAAAAACAACCAACAACACACTAGCATGAGATGGCTTGTGAAAAAAGACCATAGCAGTAAAGACCAAAGAAGTAGAATCAAAGGCTTTGAACAAACATTTTAAGAAGGATATGCTGAAGACATTTATAACTCTTGTCACCAATATTAGTATTTTCTGGTTTTGGGTAATTTGATTCATTAAGCATCACGGTGGTTTTACTCCCTGTACTCTAGAGAGCTTCTTGGGATTTCAGGGTTAGAGACTTATCATGCTGGAAACTAGAGCTGATGTTTCCTTCTCTGACTTTTTCTGACTCTTTGAGAGGCTCCTACTACACATTAGGCACTTCTGATTGTTCCATGGCTCACTGATGGTCTTTTCATTTTTAATTATTTTCCATATATGTTTGATTTAGGAAAGTTTTCCTTAGCATATCTTTAATTCTAATGTTTCAATGACCAGCCTCTGGTTAAAACTATTCACTGGGTATTTATTTTACACATTGTGATTTTCTTATCTAGAAGTCGAGCTTGGAGCGTCTCTGTTCCCTGACCATTCTGAAAGAGTTACAGTAATTAATTTAATGTTACGCCTACTAATTCTAACTTCTACGCTATTTCTGAGTCAGTAGTACCTTTTGTACCTATCAAGAACCATATTTGCTTCTTATTTTTGAGATAAGGTCTTAAACTATATCCCTGGCTGCCTGGAACTCAAGGTGTGAACACATAAAAATTTGTCTGCTTCAACCTCCAGATAAAGAGTGTGCCACCACAGGACACAATAGTTCTTACTGCTTTTCTGTTCTCAAGATCCTTTCATACCTTTTCATCTTCCTTTCTTTCCCTTTGTTTCCTTTTTCTTTTAGTCTTTAAAGATTTGCTTTTAATTATGTATGTGTATCTTTGTGTGGGTACATTCACATGTGTGTGAGCCATTATTTACTTCATAAGCATCCTGGTGTTTGTTGTGGAATACAGCTAAGTTTCTTAGGAACAGGTTCTTTTTAAATTCTATTTTTATATTCATTAGGTAAGATTATTGAAGCTTGGGCTAATTATACTGCCATACAAAGGTAAGATGTTTGTAAGCACCTGTCTTAGTTAGGGTTTCTGTTGCTGTGATGAAACACCATGACCCAAAAGCAAGTTGGGGAAGAAATGGTTTATTTGGCTTCTGTGTCACTGTTCATCACTCAAGGAAGTCAGGACAGGAACTCACAAAGGGCAGAAACCTGAAGGCAGGAGCTGATAGAGAGGCCAGGCTGCTCATTGACTTGCCTCTTGTGGCTTACTCAGCCTGCTTTGTTTATAGAAGCCAGGACCACCAGGATTGGACCTTCCCAAATTGATCACTAATTAAGAAAATGCCCTACAGCTGGATTTTATTTTAAAACTTTCTTTTTATTTATTCTTTGTGTCTTTCACATTATGCATCTTGATCCCATTTATTTCCCATCACTGAGTATCTACCCTCTGCCCTTGCAGTACCCCCCAATAAAATTTAAGAGAAAAAAGAAAAGAAACAAAAGGGGGGATCTCATCATGGAAGCTGTAGTGTGACACAGTGAGTCACACAGTAAACCCTTTTGTCCACATATCTTTACTTGCAAGTCTTCACTGCAGAGAGTCATTGGTCTGGTTCAAGGCCTCTGGTTTCTGCTACACTATCGATGCTGGGCCCTCATTGGGACTCCTCTTGGATATCTTGCTGTTGCCCTGTGTTGTGGAAATTCTGTAACTTTAGGACTGCAGGATTGGTCCCTTCATGTGCTCCAGCAGATCATAGATGGGGTGGATATTGGGATGCACCAACCCATAACCCTGGTTCTGGGCCTGGGTAGTTGCAGGGTTGGTCAGCCCACCAGCTCTCCCTTGTCCTCACCACCAGGGTGAGGCTCTCCTGCATTACCTTGGTGAATTCACCCTTTGCAGTGATGAGCAAGGGGCGGGGCCAGTTCTCCTGCTTTCCTGTCCTCAGGGTGGGCTCTCCCACACCTACACCCTCAGAGCCAGCTCTACTGTGTTGCCTAGGCATGGTGTAGGGGCCACTCTCCTGGGTTCTGCAGCAGATGAGGGTGAGGGGCAGCTCTCACACCTGCCTCAGGAGTTGATAGGGGGAGGAAGGACATCTCTCTCCCACCCATGCTGTCACATGACAGGTGAGTAATGGGGACAGCTCTTCCATGCTCACAATTTTGGGACTGGCTTGCCCACACCTCTGCCAATGGGGTTGCCTCTATTGTGCTGCCCAGGCAAAGTGCAGGGCCAGCTCTCCCAATTGCTACAGCTGGTGGCGGGCAGGGGCAGCTCTCCTGCCCTTTTGACCTCAGGTCCAGCTCTTCCACCTGCCTTAGCGTTGATGGGTGTGGGGACAGAGGGCATCTCTCTGCCGCCCATGCTGCCACATGACATATGAGTAATGAGGACAATTTTCCCGTGCTCACAACTTAGGGATACAGCTGGATCTTATGGAGGCATTTCCTCAACTGAGGCTCCCTCCTCTTAGATGACTCTAGTTTATGTAAAGTTGACCTCAAACTAACCAGTTCAACACCCTACTCATAGCCTAATAGGTTACAAAATTTTCCAGTCTGCCTGGTGAGGACAGGCCATTTTCCTTGCTTGGAGTGAGCAATGGGCACTGTTTCCTCTAATTGTTTGGTTGTTTCTTCCCCCTCTCATGTGTAATTTTCTCAAGGCATATGCCTTTAAGTGCTGTCCTCAACAACAAGAGTTAGCTTCCAAAGTTCTCCAGTTTTCCCTCGTCTTTTGGTACTCTGTCCTATGAACTCCACCAACTTGGTAGAAATCAAAACCGCCAAGCTATCAACAGCTGGACACTTAAAACTCCTAGCCTCCGTTCCATCAAAAGCAGTAATAGACCAAAAGCCCAAAGGCAGAGGCTTGCCAGTTCCCGTCCCCCTCTCGGTTCCACTCTCTATTTCTCACCTTTGTTATCAAAGAAGCGTTTGAATAATGACATTTAAAGTATTTTTTCTTAGCATTTTCCAAGGGCTCTGTATTTATTATGTAGTTTAACTCCTATAAACCGAAACTTCTGGAAGCATTATCTTCAGAGGTGCAGAACCTGAGACTTAAGACATATAATTAGATTTTTATCCTCAAGTACAAACTATTACTTTCATGTTTACACCTAAACACATTTTCATAACAATAATCAGTGAAACTTGACCAGTAGTTGGTCCTCTGCAGATAATGGGTTTTAAGATTTATTTATTTATTATTTATTATGTATGCAGAAGAGGGCACCAGATCTCATTACAGATGGTTGTGAGCCACCATGTGGGTGCTGGGAACTGAACTCAGGACCTCTGGAAGAGCAGCTGGTGCTCTTAACCTCTGAGCCATCTCTCCAGCCCGATAATGGGTTTCAAAAAGTGCAGCTGTATTTAAAAATGGCTATGTCAGCCAGATGATATTCTTGTTTGCTATTTCTATTACTGGGCTGGGTAGGGGAGGTGCTGCTACAGATTGACTTCAAGGTCTTGAGTTTGGCAGGCCTGTGCTTTCTCACTTGAGCTACACTTCCAGCCTGCAGATGATAGTTTTCAATTATTATTGACTCTGTATGAATAGTGTGTGTGTGTGTGTGTGTGTGTGTGTGTGTGTGTGTGTGTGTGTGTATGTGTACATGCATGTATGTGTACTCCATGGAATATATGTGGAGGTAAGAAGACAACATTGTAGAGTTCATTCTCTCCTTCCATCTTTATGTGTGCTCTGGGGATCAAACTCAAATGGCCATGACTAGCCTTCACTTACTGGACCATGGCCCCTCAGACTATATTCCTAAAACTATAACTAACACAAAAAAATTGATTATTGGAAAAGAGAGTACACTGGAAACCCCAGAACAGTTTGATATTTTTTGGCATAATGCTCAGAGCTGCTTTTCATAATATTTAGAGAGGATATTCTTCTCTACATGTTGGGTAACTGGGTCTAAAGTTCTAAGAAAAAAATGCTACCTTTTCCTCACAGTTTAATAAAAGGTAGAGTGCACTTGTATTAAGGCAGAGCTAACATATTTAAAATATCAGCCCTCCCTCCACAACTTTTATTCAGAAAATCACTGAATGCTGTCCTCTTCTAGACCCATTGGAGTTTTTCTTCAGACGACACTTAAAGCTCTCGGTAGGAAATTGCGAGGAAGACTCTTGGAAGTGTGCCTGTCCTGATTTACCTCCATACAAAAGAAAATTAACCGGTCAACACTTGTCAATTTGTTACAGACTATTGATAACTGCTTATTCAGCTCCCCTCTGAGCCTTTCTACATAAGGGCAACCGTCTTACTTACTTTTGTATCTAAGTATTCAGCCCAAACCTCAACCCAGAAACCTTGACTCACAGTAGGCACTTTTGAAATAGTTACTGGATGCTTATTGTTAGCTCCTTTTTGGTGAATAAGACAGGTTTGGGGACATTTGATTTTTCTTTTCTTTGATGGCTTAGCACTCGAATCAGTTTTCAGGTGGACATCTCTACTCATGGGGGGGGGGCGAGAGGGGGGGAGAAGCTGCTTCCATATACTGTTACTTGGCCTGAGCTCTGCATCCAGGGTTGCCTTTCCGACCTGTGCTCAGAAAGAAGATCTGAGGGTAAAGGAGAGGGTGCTTTCCAACAGGTGCACCATAAAGAACTAACACCTACTGTTCACCTTTGCCTGTTTTATCTATACCGAGGCAAGGAATGTTCCATAATGGTGTGGAGTGACTAGTGTGAAAAGATATGAGAAAATGATGCACTCCAATCATATGTCTCAATATTTCCAGCCAACTATCTATGAAGACTTTTTTCCTGCAGGGAGGGTCAGTAGCATACAAAAGGAAGTGTGACCAATGGGATGTTGGCACAAGCAGAGGTAAAGATGTTAACAGCAGTGTCACCCAGAAACGTATGTGTAAAAATCTTTAACCAAACTAAAAACACCATTCATGAGAAAGTAACGCAAGAATTATTTTATTAAGAAATACATCTGTTACAAAGCAGCATGTGTATTTTCAAAAGTCCTCATAAAATAAATTAGAAATACATTACATACAACCTTAAATATATGTCTGGTAGCTGCACAGAGGCACTTCAGGGTCTGTTGTCTGTTAGATCACTTTTAAAGCTGGATTTACAGTGCATTCACAGCCGTACATTCCACAAGCTTCTTTCAGACTGCTTCATTGTGGCACTAACTGCTTGTACAATTTCCTCTGCTGCCATTTACTTCTTAGTCAAATATAAGAATGTTAGAAGAATCATTACAGACAAAAAAAAAATTCTTGCTGTTAAACAGAGTTTAGATGCTATCATTGGTTCCAACCTTTTTTTTCCACTTTCAATTCCCTTCCCTACTACACTTATAGGTTTGCCCTAGAGTGAGGTGTCTGCAGGTGCAGATGAGACACCCTGTTCAGAAGGCGGCCATCAACAGTGCAGGTATTTCCGTTGACGTTAGAGGGGCTGTGCTCATCTCCCATTAAAGCGCCTACACTAAACAGTAGCAATTTGCCAAAAATAAGTTAAGAATCCTTTCTGTAATTAAAGACTAAACATTAGTGTTCTTTTAAATGTCACACCCTTAGTATTATATCTACTAAAACATGATATACTTTCATACTATATAATAAAAGATAAGTTTAATATCATAGAGTTTGACGGAGGGTAAACCACAGCCACAGTATTTGGGAGGTTTGATTCAGGCAGATGTTTTCGACTTCTTGCTTCATTTCCTGAGGATTGTTTCTCTGTGGAATAGGAGAAAACGCTCAACATTAGTTTTTGCTGTCTTTAACCACTGGCAAGTGACAGCTTATGTTACTATTTATATCCCTTTCCCAAGAAATTCCCCAAATACTTGTTCACTGTATGATTGCATGTGCCTCTCCAAAAGAATGTCCTGCCTCTCAACACCTCCTCCGTAAAGCCTCTGCCCATGGCTCAGACAGTTCTTTCTGAAACTCTTCTGGACTTCAAAGTAGGTGTCATTTCACTTGGCTCTCACTGCTATTGCATCATGGGTATTCCCCAAAACACTGAGTACAGAGTTTTATACATAAGACACATTAGACATTTATTGCATAATTAAATGAATGAATAAAATTGCAGTTTCATGATCTCTTCGACAAGATAAGCTCCCAGAGGGCACAAGCTGTCGTTTGTGTCTTGGTAGGCATAATTCAACAAACTCAGTCTGTTCTTCGAAACCAAAAGTTTTCTTACTCACACATCCACCTCACTATACCTAAAGGCCCACTCTGAAGAGGATTCTGGGATAGTTCTCCAAATGAATTGCCCTAGAGCCATGACAGGACTGAGCACCCAGGGATAGAATTTCCTGGGTTATTAAACAGTAATCTTACAGTCTTCTCCGGCTTCACCTCTGGGCTGGGAAGATGCTGGGATAAATTCCTCCAGATTCTCCCCTTTTCACACAAAGTCTACAGAGTTAATCAAGTCTGTCTCCTGGGATCTGGATCTATTAATAAATTATATTGTGTCTATCTGCAGATTTATTGGGGTCTCAATGAAAAGAAGACAGAGAGCTGAACATGTTTCTCATATGGCTGTCTAGTACTGTTTTTCTCATGCAAGCTCAACCTAGGTGGCTTCCACTTCCAGCCTGATTAAAACATGACAGTCTTATTTACATTTACATTCAAGTTACAGACAAAGTCCACTAAGTTAACAAGTTTACATGTGTATGTACATATACATATATGCATGCATACACACATATATCGTGAAAACAAATATTCTACTTGCCAAGTGAAGTAAATGTTGAGGAACTATTATTATGTGCCAGGCACTGTTTTAAATGCTTTCTTTCACATGTGCTGACTCATTTAGTTCCCATAATAGCCTTGCATAGGATGCAATAGTATCATACTTACTTTACCAAAGCACCCCAGGCTAAATACTTTATCCAAATCTCTGCAGCTCAAAGTCAGGCAGGCTGTCTCTGTTGCTCCTACTCTTAATTTTCCTCTCATTCACATCTATATCTAACTGCATACACATATAATCTATGAAAAGAGATTGCAATTCCATCCACACAAGCAGCGAAGTGAGCCAAGTGGACTAGGGTGGGGAGGAATGTAAATATTAAGGAAAAGCACATCGCTACAAAGCGACTGTCTAGGCACAGAATGAACAGCAACCCTTTAAGGGGTACCAAACCCAGGAATTTTGGAGGTGTGGATTGTGTGCCCTGGAATTGGGTTTTTGAACTGTCATACTTAAGGAGCCAGGAGGACAAGCTGCTAACATAGGAGAGAGGATCACTGATCACACCTTGAAACACCGGCTTGGATTCAGAACCAAAATTCAAACCAAAGAACAACAAAATAATAGAACTCTAAATATAATAGTATTATAACTCTAATAGTAGGCTGTATTTGGGTGTCTCGGTCAAGGTAAGCTCGAACGACGGATCACCTGGCTCATTTGCTCCCGAAAAGATAAAAACAGAATTAAAAAAAAAAAAATCACTGACCTTAAAGTCCCAAGTTAATTCATGTCTCCCTTCTTCCCACTCATTGCAAAGCTAGAATTTGATGCTTTGGGCTTACCTGAGTTTCAGAGTAGCCTGGGCATTGGCTAACGAGGGGCCCCTTTCGTTTTCAAGGCGAATGTTTTTGGGGGAGTGATGGGCAGCCAGGGATAGGATTGAGAGTATGGTACTCGATTTTCATGAGACAATCTGTCTGCTCACAAGCGGCCGAGTTCAGGGAGCAAAGAAAACGCCAGAAATTAAAAACTGAATGGAAGGGGGGCAGGGTGGGGGATGGGGAGAGGAACGGAAGACAGAGGAAGGAGTCAGGGATCAGAATCCAGAGCCTGGGTTGAGAGAGGGAAATGGAATCAACCCCCAGGAGGGAGGGGCCTGGCAAGGGTGGCCGAGAGCGCCTACTGGAAGGGCTTCCACCCCTGCTGGCTCCGCCCAGCCTCCCAAGTAGTTGTCAAGAGTCAGCGCTGACAGTAGATGCCCCGGGACCCCGGGACCCCGGGAGGTGTTTCGACTTCGTTTCTCCGGGTTTCCCATTGGCCCTTTTCCTCCCCGGGGCTGAAGCGGGTTCCTACTGCTTTCTCCTTTTAAACGGAGAAGTGGCGTCCTAGACGGACAGCAGCCTCGCTCTGGCAGCCCAGATGTCTCCTATCGGCTCAGCAGCCAGCCTGTCCTGGAGCTCAGCTACCGCCTGGCGCTCTTCCCTGACTCTTCCCGGATGCCCGCCACCCCCGGGGAAAGCCAGCACTGCTGACCACTCTACTCACCAAGTCGTCACAGACCTCGATTTGGTCGAATGTGCTCTGGAAGAAAGCAAATTAGGATAAAGATCTAAGTTGGAGAGAAAAACCGTTCCCTGGCCCTTTGCTTCCTTCCAGGCTTCCAGAGATCTCTAAAAGTAGTTTCGACCCAGTGACTTGACCCTATGTGATGGACAAGATGGTGAAACATTTAGTTTTCTGCTTTTGCTAGCTTTCAGAGGGAGCCCTAGCCCCACCCAAGCGTGCATACCTGCACCTAGCGCTTACAAGCCACTTCCAGCCAAGGACCATTCTTTGAATGTCTACAAACTGCTTTATAGCCATTCATACTTGGCACTCACTCACACTGTCTCTAAGGATGCGGATTATCAGAGAAACAGCTACTACTACATATTTTAAAAAGTTAAACTGTGCCACACATCATAACCGTATCCTGAAATATCTAGAACACTAGAAAGCTATAAAACACAGCTCCACTTCTTAGCTGCCCTCACCCCTGAGTTCTTATCTCACAAGGATTCCCCCTTTGTAACAAGGAATAGACCAATATCCATAACCATTAGCAGCTTCTGCTCGCTCCATAAAAGCCATAAGGATACACATTTTACATGCGAAGGTATTTCAAATGCCACTTCTAAGAAAGTCTTGGGATAGTTTTTCCAAATTATTCTCCTTTCCTTGAAAGTTGAATTGTGGCTTGTGTGACTTTTTTTTCCCATGAGAATATATATATATATACTTCAAAAAAAAATCTCCTCACTTACCCCATTCAAATATTCATTCAGGTCAGGAAAAATTGCTTCAGAATATATTTTTGAAATCTCCTTGAAGTTACAGTTAGAAAAGTTGTAAGTTAGTACCAACCGTACAACTTGCAAGATGAAGAGGTCCCTGAGAAGAACTGAAAAGACACATAGTAAGAAAATGTTCACTGAAGCCCAGTGCCACCTGCCTCCCATGGAACTTTCCCCTCCAAGCATAGACAGCCTCTAGACATTCGAGGACTGTCTGTGCTCAGGCACCAGCCCTCACCTCCCCTTCCCAGTCCACACAAGGTCCATATTCACCCATGCTGTTGCCTGAAGTTGGAGTCTCCCTGATGCTCCAGTGCTTTCTGGCTCCATATATATAACACCTAAACGCCTACGGGCTCTTTTCTTCTAGGCCAATGATTTTCTTTGATGTCATTCTTTCTTTATAGAATTCTAAATTGATGATGTAAAAGAAAAGAAATAGGGCTAGCCAAAATCTATGGAATTTTAACAGTAGCAAAATCATCAGGAATTTCCCTCACCTTTCTCATTTTTTTTTTTTTTTAGCTTTGCCCTGAACACTTGTTACATGCTTGTTATGTGCTATTAGAGATGGATACCCTAACATCATTTTGACATCTTTCTCCTACTGGGCAGTTTCTGTGACTGATCCTTTCTGCAGAAGGGAAAAACACCTTCTGCCACCCACAGCCGTTCTAAGGGATTGTTACTGATGCTTTGCCATCCTGCACACCCTGAACACTTCCTTTGTAGAGTTCGACCTGGTGCTTCCCCTCTTCATGGCTACCGAGGAACTCGGTGTTCAATGCATGATACGTTTTGGAGAGTGAGTGCAGCCTTGGGCTAAGATAACTTTTACGAGAGGCATTAGACTGGCATTGGGGGGAACTGTAGCCAAAACAGTGGGAACAGGAACGATGAAAGATTGAAATATATGAGGACATGTCCAATGAGTCTCATCTTCAAAAACTTCAGGACGAGCACGAATGCTTGATGAAGAAAAGTGGTGGTGGTGGGGAGGTACTTCATGGACTGGGGACTCCTCTATCCAATTCTAAAAGTGTAATGATTTTCTAAAAACATAAAGTCAAGCACCCAGCTACCTTCGTAACTCCATTATCTAGGCCTTTGTGGAGTGGAGATGCTCCACGAGGAGTAGTGGGGTCTCATAAGATGCACAGTGAGGGCTGGTCTGCAGCTATAAGCTCTCTGGGGACCTGTCCAGCATGCTCACCTCCTGGAGCAGGCATAGCTTCAGACCTGCTGATCTGCCGCAGCTCAGACTCCCTGCCCACCCCTCTCCCGCAACCAGCTTGGGAAACTTTGGATCGCCTCAGGCATGTGTCCCAACACCAATAGCAGGGATGGAGAAAGGATCTAGACGGCGGGTTCGGATTTGTACTTCAAACCCTTGTAGCTCCAGGAAAGGGAGTACAAGGCAGTACAAAGCAGCCAAGTGAATCAGGGAGAGCGCCTGAGAGGATGTCTAGCAGCCTTCTGATTGGAGCAGCGCCAGTACCGGGACCAGGGAGTGAAGACTGAAATCGACCCAGCTGTTGAGATGAACCCCTACTTGGCTGGAGCTCAGCCGGCTGCCCCAGGCCCTCCTAACACTCAGTTCACTCCCCCCCTCACTTGCGTGTCAGAGCCTGCATCAATCTGGTCCTTGGGAAGTTCCTAGGAGTCATCGCTCAGAACGATGAGGGTTGGGCGCTCCACGTGAGTCCCTGCAAATGTCACAGAGCACGCTGAGCCAGGGAAGGAGCACAGGGATTGGTAAATGATGCGGGGAAAGCATAGATTGGCGCCAGGGTAAACTTTTCCCAGAACGTCTTCAACAGCTGGACCCAGCTCTCTGGAGTTAGCGTTAGCGTTAGGGATACAAGATTGCGATGGTAGCAGAGGGTGTGAGAAAGCATCCGCTTCGCTGATGACTTTAAAGACCTACTTTACTGGACCCCTGCAAGTTTTAAACTTAAGCTATTATAATAACTTGCCTGGAACGCGGCATCCAATCCCCCCACCCCTTCCCATCGCTACTTCTCGAAGTGATGTGGGAAGATGCCAAAGCCTGATTCATCTGGTGTGACATCAGACGTGATTCTGATCAGCAGCTAGGCATTGCATAGGCAGAAGATCCCAATTTGGTCACTGAATTGGTACAGTTCCAAGGGACGAGGGAAAGGAAATGGTGGCTGATTTTTGCCGTCCCGGCTCGTTTCCCTTGCCCTGTAGGGAACCAACGTCTTGACTGGTAATGGTGTGGTCTTTCAGGTCACTTCATTTATACTGCTTTTCTGCTCGGAAACTTTTAGGCAGATTCCCTTGCTGCAGGGCCCAGGAGTAATTGCTGATGGGGGCAAGAATGTCAGACAGCAACCGGTTTTTCCCGATAAGGTTTGGCTTGCATTCCCCCAAGGGTGCACCTAGCCTACCTGCCATCCTTTGTTTCTCCTTTAAAACACATGTCTATGGTCTATGTAGGTCTAGGTAGATCTGAGGAAGGCATGGAGCCCCCTTCAGTGATTTTAGAAGTTACCTCCTTGCTAAGCACATCACCTACATATTTGTCCCTTGGTATCCAGTTTCCTTTCTGATAATTATGTGACATCTTATGTCATTTCAACTATATTGACTCCCCCCACCCCCCAACCTTTTTGGTAGACACACAGTTACTTTTTGGAAGACTCACAGTTGCTTTGAGATTTTCACCCATCACCCCTGTGTCGGCTCCAAGCTCTTTCTAGCCTCCCTCCCTTCGTTTCCCCAGGCTTCCCTCAAACTGTATTCTAAGGTAATAGACTCTGAACATTTCCTGAACTTGCCTCTTCCAAATCTTCTTATGGGATTCTGATCACAGATATGCGACGCCAGGCTTCCTCAGGAAAACAACTTTTGGTCGTGCTAACACAGACCGGCGTTCAAAAGAACTAAGTCCTGAATCCAGTGAGACGGAGCGCTTTTAGGATTTTTGCATCTTTGTCTCTCATACACGGAACCTTATCATTTCATTGGTTATACTAAACTGATAGTGTGGAATTCCAATGTGAAGGGAAGAGAAGGAAGAGGTTTTAGGAGAGTTGTGGTGATGTGCCATGTATATTTTGGGGTGGGGGGAACAAGAGAGAGGTCACATACACTCAAGGACACAGATCAGCCTGTGCAACTCTTCCCCCCCCCCCCCCCCCCCGCCTTGATTTTCAGGACTCCTACCACAATCTCAGATTCTTAGGTATTGGCTTGAATTGTACAATGCTCACCCCATTTTACATTTCTCCTACCTGTGTATCACCCCACTACCTTTGAAGCTGTGTTTATTTGGGCTTTTATTTTATGGTGTTTAATTACATCATATTTTGTTTTCCAACTCTCTCTCGTCTCTCTGTCTTATGAGATCCTTAAACCAGGGCATGTTTTGTAACATTGATTTGCTCAGTATTCATCTACTCTGCTCTGAAGCATGCGAAGTTAATATAACAATGCCGAAGCTAAAACTCAAAACAAAACATGAAATCAAGAAGGTGAAACAAAACACAAAACAAACAAACAAACAAACAGCACCCCCCCAAAAAAAACTCAGGTAAGAATGGAATCAAGGGATGAGAGCAGGTACAGGGAGAGGGCACAGAGAAATCACTCTTCAGAATGGGGGGAAAAGACAATGAGACAAAGGGAATAATTCAGGTTTCAAACCACCGAGGCACAGCACAGACTGCAGCAGGTTCTACAGCTTACTCATGCATTGGAGGAAGCTGAGTTTTCTTAGACCTGTAGATATCACCATAACCATCACGGGAATGTTCCCTACTAAAGGCGCTTCGACACAGATTTGCGTTGGTAGCTCTTTGCTGCCACCTTCTTGGAGTCTCCTTAGGCCTACCTGGGACAACATCAGGCCAGGGCATCTTGGTGGAAATTCCTACGGGCTGAAGGGCTTCCTGGTTTTTTTTTTTTCTTTTTTAAAAATCCTTTTCCATGTATTTAAATGCTGACAGTCTGAACAGTATCTTCATGTGCAGTTTGGGAAATCCTAGGTTGGATTAAGACTGGGGCATCTTTCATTTGGTAGGAAATGGGAGTGAGGTCATTGGTAGGGCTCTGTGACTACTCAGGGAGTTTAGCAATATTCTCACCCTTGGGGCAGGCCAGAAGATGATCCATGGCATAACCATCCTTTCTCCTATTCTCACTAGAAAATTATTCACTTGTTTCCTTAGTATTTTTTATTTCATATGCTAATAATAGGTTCCCATTCTTTGCGTTGTTTGCTTATTCTTCCTCTTCCGCCTTTTCAAAAAGATGTATTTGGCATGGTGTCTCACTCTTTAGCCCAGACTGGCCTCGAGCTTGTGGCAATCCTCCTGCCACAGCCTCTTAAGGATGACAGAAGTGAACTGATTTTTCTCCCTCTTTCTAAATTCATTTCTTTACTCCACTTCTTCAATTTGTCCTGAAGTTCATTTTTCTTTTCTCTTATCTTTCTCTTTTACAAATCTCTCTTTTCCTTCTTTTTTTTTTCAAGTGGGTCTTGCCCAGGCTGGCTTCAAGATGCTGAGCTCCTTGCCCTAAATGTCACCATACGTAGTTTGTCCAGTATATTTTAAGTAGTCCAGTTTTCACAGAAAACTCTGTTTAGGTTTGGGAAGTGGAGCCAAATTTCTATGGAAAGTCTGCTTTATTTTTAACCATATTAAATTATAAAAATTGTGAACTTAAAAAACGGGAGTGATAGTAGACAGATTTTTATTGATGAGATGGAGGGAGATACTCTTCTTTGTAATAAGAAAAGTTGATGACAGATGCCAACCTTAGTTTGGTTCCATTTTATGATGTGTGACAGTGGACCTTTCCTAGAAGAATGGTTCCCTTTGTGTCCTGGATGTAAGGTGTATTTCTTGATCCTTTCAGTTGCTGGCTGCCTAATCTCTGGCCCTTGCACAAATGAATGTTTTCTGAAGTGAGCATTGACTCTTTAAAATTTATTAATTTTTATTTTTATGTGTGAAAGTGTTTTGCCTGCATGTATGTATGTGTACCATACACATTCCTTGTTCCACAGAAGTCAGAAGAGGATGTTGGATCCCCCGAAACTGATGTTACTGACCTCTGTGAGCTGTTGGGATGTGTATGTTGGGAATTGAACCCAAGTCCTCTGCAAGAGCAGTACATGAGTGTTCTCAATTGCTAAGTCATTTGCTCCAACTCCCTTGTTTCTTTGTTCATACTTTTCTTTGATTGGTCACATTTTGGCATAGTAACTAGGCAATATGCTATGGGCTGTGTGGATTGTGATAACTGTGATAATTGTCCATTTTTGTATTATACATTACGTTCAAACAGCTTTGCTCTTGCCTTGAGCAATTGAATCCACAAAGTCCCCTTAGACCCCTTGGGACTAAGTGAAATGAGAAGATTTTCTATGACCAATGTGACAAAAGTCCTTTCCTTTTATTTTACACTGAGACTGCTGATAAAGTGCATAATCAACCCATGACTGGGAAATGTTAGAAGGTGTTTTGACTTAGACCATGGAGATACATCCATGAAACTTAATACTTGTAATCATTTCTCCATATAGTTTCACTTTCAGCTGTCAGGGAGAATAAGAAGCCCTTGCTTTACTTAACTATTATTTTCACACACTGTAAGAGGTCACTAACAGGGAAAAGGTGGTTTAAGAATTATAGATGAACGTAGATACTTTGCACACACACAGTTATGCTGTATAGCTTGCATTTTGCCTCTGTGTAAATTCTCTCTGCTCTTCCCTGTTGCGCTTTATACCCTGGAAAGATGACCCACAGGTTTTCACTCATAGAGTTTCCTGACCCTCCACTTCTGGTTGAGTGTGGCCAAAGTGAGATATTAGCAAGAGATCAAATAGAAGAATGAGAATAAAGGAAGAATCTTTATTCACTCACTTTTTCTGTTGGCCAGATGTAGACTGGATACTTTCTTCTACTGAGGCACAAATTATTCATTGAGCCTTTCCATCTTGCTCTGACAGGCTCTGTAACTATTCCATCATTTTGTCTTTTTTTATTTTTTTTATCTTAAGGTGGCTAACAGCTTCATATTATTTCTCATTCGTGTACTACATTATCCCAACAGTTACAGTTTGGCTGTGCCAGACACATTGGTCTGAAGTAATTTATTAATGAACTTCCCTTTATTTTCAAAGGTGGAACAATTTAAATGATAATCTAAATGGTTATTATTAATTTCTTTCCTTGTATCCTTTGTAGATAGTCAGTTTATTAAACTATATTACAGTTGTAATGATGGAGTGCACTCTTTCTTTCCCGTGGGCCCCTGACTTACTCTGTTAACTGCATTAGTCACCAATGTGTCATCATATGAAGTCAATATCTAATAATCTCTTTTCCCACCATCGCTATCTACCTTGTGATACCATAGTTCTATAGCCATTGCGAGGGAGACAGTGGCTCTTAATCTACTGGTCTAATATCAAGAACCTGTGTCTTTATTCTGAACTGCGAAAGACGAGTTGTAAGACATTCTGCAATTTTTCATTTCTAAGTGACCTTTTTTCGTAGTTGGCAACACTTGTCAGGACTCGCAAGAAAATCGTGAAGCTACTAGACTATTGTGGCGTTTCTCCACTGTTTAGTTCTATTTTATGCACAAAGATCTTTTTTTTAATATTTATTTATTTATTTATTATGTATACAGTGTTCTGCCTGCATGTGTCCCTGCAAGCCAGAAGAGGGCACCAGATCTCATTACAGATGGTTGTGAGTCACCATGTGGTTGCTGGGAATTGAACTCAGGACCTCTGGAAGAGCAGTCAGTGCTCTTAACCTCTGAGCCATCCCTCCAGCCCCTATGCACAAAGATCTTAAGAGCAGTGACTGTTACAAGAGTCAGGTGGCTTCTTTGCCGTGCAGTGTGATTCAGTCTCTCCAAGAGTCTCCCCTGCACTAAATCCTAATATTGCCAGTGCTAGGCTCTGTCCCGGGTTGAGCAATCGCTTTAACAATTTCCTCTTTCAAATTGAACATGTTCTTGATAATTCCGTGTGTGTGTGTGTGTGTGTGTGTGTGTGTGTGTGTGTGTGTGTGTGTGTCCATCCTTAAAGGCCACTCTGGTCTCCTAGATCCCAGATAAGGCTTCTGAGAAAGTTAAACATTTCTCTGAATTTGATGTATAAAATTTGCTGGCATATATAGACATGAAAATGTATAAGTACGTATGTGTACATAATATCATTAGAAAGAAGCATAAAAGGATTTTAAGCTATATAGTTGAACATTTATTTATTTGTATTAATTTTTGAAATTATACAAAATGATGGGTCTCATTTTGTCATTTTCACATATACATATACTTCATAATACTTTGGATATCTAAAAAATTTACATGTATGAATGGGGATGATAAACAGGAAACTCAATGCTGGACTAAAATTTGATTTTTCTTTTTCTTTTTTTTTTTTTTTGGTTTTTTCGAGACAGGGTTTCTCTGTGTAGCTTTTCGCCTTTCCTGGGACTCACTTGGTAGCCCAGGCTGGCCTCGAACTCGCAGAGATCCGCCTGGCTCTGCCTCCCGAGTGCTGGGATTAAAGGCGTGCGCCACCACCGCCCGGCTAAAATTTGATTTTTCATTCAGATGTAATGCTATAAGAAATAAGATGTCTAATATGGAACATTGTCAAAGATATAATGTTATTTGAAATGGAACCCATATGGCATATAAGAGTGTCACCCTCTGATATGGCTAGAGGGTGAAATGCCCACCATAGTTTCTTCTATTTCAACACTGGATCCTCCCTCTATATTGCTTCTTTTTTGTTGTTTGTTTGTTTTGTTTTGTTTTTAATTTAATTTTTTTCAAGATGGAGGTTTGTGTGTGTGTGTGTGTGTGTGTGTGTGTGTGTGTGTGTGTGTGTGTAGCCCTGGCTGTCCTGGAACTAGCTCTGTACATTGGGCTGGCTTTGAACTCACACCCACCTGCCTCTGCCTCCCAAGTGCTGAGATTAAAGTCATGAGCCACCACTGCCTGACATGTTGTCTTATTTTTTAAGATTTATTTTATTTTTAATCATAGGCATTTGTGTCTCTGTCTGTGCATATGTTCACATGAGTGCAGGTACCCAATGATGTCGAAGAAGGAACTATATCCCTCGGAGCTAAAGTTACCCATGTGGGTACTGAAACATGAACTCAGATTCTATGTAAGAGTAATATGTACTTTTTTTTTTTTTTTTTGACAAGAGTCTCACTATGTACCCACGGCTGGCTTGGAACTCACTATGTAGACAAGATTGGCCTGAACGCATAGAACTCTGCCTGCCTGTCTTTGCTTCCCAAGTGTTGGGATTAAAGGTGAATGTCTTCATGCTAAGACAGAATATACCCTCTTAATCCCTGAGTCATTTCTCTAGTTCTGTGGTGGTGCTCTAACATGTTGGGGAGCCTTGGGGAGGTAGGCCTGCCTAGAGGAAGGGTCCCTGGGAATAGGATTTGAGGTTTATAATCAGCCCCCATTTCAGGTCCAGTTTCGGCTTCCAGATCATGCCACAAGTTGCCACCACCATGGACAGAGCCCCAAGTTACATCTCCTTGGCCATGAAACAGAGAGCTAAAGTACATACTTCTTCCCCAAATTGCTTATCAGGTATTGGATGTAACAAAACAAACAAGCCGGGCGGTGGTGGCGCACGCCTTTGATCCCAGCACTCCGGAGGCAGAGCCAGATGGATCTCTGTGAGTTTGAGGCCAGCCTGGTCTCCAAAGCGAGTTCCAGGAAAGGCGCAAAGCTACACAGAGAAACCCTGTCTTGAAAAATCAAAACAAACAAACAAAACCCAAACCAAAGCAAACAATAATCTAACACATCATATGCATGAAAATGGTATATAAATAGGTACAGGCAAAATTTGGTCATATGTGCATCCACACATACATGCATATATCTTGAGAAGGATGGAAAATGGAAGTCATACACTGTAATTTCAGCATTTGGGAATCTGAAGGATCATGGAGAATCCAGCCTCAGCAACTTAGTAAGATCCTATCTAATAAAAACACATTAATAGAAAAAGTACATGTAACATGAATCTTTTTTTTCATTTTTCTTTATTAAGAAATTTTCTACTCACTCTACATACCACCGATAGATCCCACCTCTTCCCTCCTCCCACCCCCCAGCCCTCCCTCCTAAGCCAACCCACATCACCCAAATAATGGTCTCTCAGTAACATGAATCTTAAAAGGTCTTATTAATAAAAACAAATCCAGAGCCAGTTATTGGGGTAAATGCTGGAAGATCAGAGAAGCAGAACAAACCACAGTTAACCTCACCTTGCCAACTTCTCAGCTGATCCTGTTTCCTCAAACTGGAAGCCTCTGAGTCCTCATCCAAATGGATCTCAGCTGAACTGCTGCTAAAAGCCTCAAAGCTTAAAAAGCTTCTAGTTTCTGGTCCTCATGCCTTAATATACCTTTCTGCTTCCTGCCATCATTTCCTGGGATTAAAGGCTTGTGTCTTACCCAAGCAAAACATGAGATCTCAAGTGCTAGGATTAAAGGTGTGTGCCACCATGCCTGATTGTTTCCAGTGTGGCTTTGAACTCACAGAGATCCAGATGGATCTCTGCCTCCAGAAGGATAGGATTATAGGTGTGTGTGCCACCATTTTCTGGCCTCTATGTCTATCTAGTGACTGTTTTGTTCTCTGATCCCAGATAAGTTTATTAGGGTGCACAATATATTGGAGGACACAATATCACCACAAGTACAGTCAACTGTATTGAAGTTTCCTGCCTTGACAATTATTTTAATATTTGCTATTCATAACAATGCTCTGTAAACAACCTTCTTCATTTATCATCTAGCATATTTTTTCCAAATAGAAATTATCTGTGAGATAAATTACTAGGAGCAAAATGTCTAGGTTAATGATATATTCATTTGTAACTTAGATAGATATTACCTGTTTAATCTGTCTATCTATCATCTATCTATCTATCTATCTATCTATCTATCTATCTATCTATCTATCTATCATCCACTCATAGTCATACCAGTAAATCAGTCTTGTATGAGTCCCTATCAATGAAGGACATTATCAAAATTATTTTTATTTTTGCTAAATTAGTAGACAAAATTAGTAAACTATTTCAGAGTTGTTTAATGTCATTTTACTTTATTATTAGCTGTCTGGTTTCAGTTGGTTACTTTAGTGTTTATAGTACATGTCTTGAGTTTATGTATGCCTAAGTGTTGTTTGTATTTCCTGTTCTGTGAGTGTCTGCTTAAATGCTTTGCTGATGTGCAGTTAAAAGATTGCTGACAATTTTCTTATTTATTTGAAGGCCATTACAAACTAGGGAAATTACCCCTTTCAGTCAGGTGACTTACAAATATTATAATAAGTTTGTGGTGATTTGTGGTTTTTTTTATATTGCTTATGCAGATTTTATCAATACAGACTTTTTAAAAATTCTGGTGAAATTCACTAGTGCTTTTCCTCTTCTCTTAAGGGTGTCTTTGTACATTTCTAGACAGCCTGACTGGAAGAAATAGAAATACTATGTTTAGTGATATCAGGATATATTTTTCTTTATTAATCTAGCCATAACATTATTTCAAAAGCATTTTCTTTACATTTATGATATTTTCCTGATCAAATTTGTCCTTGAAAACATTGCAAAATTTGGGTCAACAAGATGTCTCAGCGGGGGGAAAAGTACTGGCTGTGCAATCCTGACAATGTGAAGTTGATCCTGAGAACCTACAATGGAAGGAGAGAACAGCTCCTGAAAGTTGTCTTCAACCTGCTTCCCCCCCACAAATATATATACATATATATGAATATTTGATAAAGCCGGGTGTGGTGGCTTGCAAGGATCTCTGTTTGAGGCCAGCCTGGTCCACATAGCAAGCTCCAGGACAGCTAGGTCTACACAGAGAGACCCTGTCTCAAAAACAAAATGAATAACAAAAAAGAAAACTTGGTAAAACCATGTCAAAGTTGATATCCTTGTTGTCTTCCTGTCTTGTTTAATTTGGTTTTTAAAATTTCCTTTCTCAGGTCCACTTTTCAAGAAAGCGTTGCTCAGTTCCTGTGTTGATTCTCTTTTCTAACTTGATCCATTTAATTTTCTTCATTTCAAACACTTGCTGGTGATTTGCTTTCATCTACAGGCAAGCATGACTTGACTGTCATGTGGATAAGAGCAGGAGGGGCTCGTGTTTGATGAGGATTAGTCGGGATGGAATGTCACCCTGCACCATCGTCAAGCTCCAGCCTCAAGTGCTGAGATCACACCACAAAGTCAGCTCACTGGATATGCATTGTCTCTCGGATGTGGTTTTTCCTTTTTCTCCACTTGTCTCAAGTACCTTATCACTCTCCCTATGGTTATCTGATTAGTCATCCTTTCTCTAGTGTGCCATTTCCTCTCATGGGATTCTAAGCATTGTTTCCTTATTGCAAGTTATTACGAAAATTGGTGTTCTCCCCAAACCCATGCTTTGTTTATATACAATTTATTAATTTTAAAATCAAATTTCCCAATATAACTTTTTGTACCAAGTCCACACTACATCAAACCATTTTGCTTCTCCATTTACTTTTGATTATTTCAACTCTACCTCTGCCTATTTGCTTTGCTTTTTTTTTTTAACCATATGTGCTTTGGACTTTGCTACTCTCTTAGACCAGCTCTCACTTTGCCATCCTGATCATGGCCTCCATTTTATTTTCACTCTTCTTTTGTAACAGGCAAACACACAACATTAGCAGCAGATTATTAATGTAGCTATTGGGATGTTAGTAACACCTACGTCTTGGTTATGGTAGACAGACTCTCACTCAGATGCTTTGGCTTCCTTGAATCAGCAAGCTGTTATAAAGTAGCTGTCTAAGTTTGCACTGTCTAGAATATCTTTAAGTTTACCTTGTTTATGTCTTTGTCTGTTGTCTGAGAAAACACTTTGCCAAAAGCGAGTCAAGGGAGAAGTTTATGCCGGTTTATAGTTTAAAATATAGTTCATCGTATCATGTTGACAGAAGCTTGGAGCAGCTTGTCATGTAATATGAGGAGTGAATCTTTATTCAATTCACTCTTTCCTTTTTATAAAGGCCAAGACCCATGCCTAGGGAAAGGTGTTGTCCACGTGTAGTGTGAGTTAACCTAATCATGCTAACTTCCTACAAGCATGCCCAGAGGCTAAATAATTTCCCACCATTTTGCCTGGAGGACTGTCTCCTAGGTGATCCCAGTTTCTGAGAAGTTGACAATTTGGGTAAACAGTCTTCTGTATGTGCAGAATGTCAACATATAGTGAAGTGCTGGGGATACTGGTATTAATACACATGGAGGACACAGAAGACGGTAACAACAGCATGACTTTATTCATTAACAACAATTTTTATGGTGGTGGAATGGTAGAATTGGAGGACTTAGATTATATGTTTCATGGTCATACTGAGATCTGGCACAAACCAGCTTACAAAAATGTTAGAAAACACTGATTTTAAGAGATAATTCTTTTTCATGATTTCTAATTTTCGGTATGACTCACTTAAGTATTTTTTTTTTATGATTTCACGTCTGTATGTTGGAGATCACTAGCTGTCCTCCAAAACTTATTTCTTCTTTAGCTAATAGATTTGTGACCACAAGGTCATTCTTCATCTGTGCTTACCTTCACAAACAGTGACATCTTACCTATACAGGGCAAACAGGATAAACCTTCCAGCCCAAAGCCAAGTAAGACTGGAAAATATGTCCATGATGTCTTGTAGGGTGCATCTCATTTAAAAAGCCACTAGCTCTAGCTTTACCCATTTCAAGTCTTATGAACACTACCATTTAGAAGTCAGTCAGTTCAAGATATCTAAAGGAGCCGACAGCTGTACAACTGCCCCTCTTAGCTTTAACTGTCGCTCCCTCTCAACAGTGCTTTCTTTGCTTTTTTTCTGAATTATACAGCTTATTACAAAATATTTAATGAGAGGCAATGGCTCTGAGCAATATTTTAAATGGTGCTTGGGTGGCCAACTATTTGTATCTAAATCCATGTACATTGGTCCTGAGATCCCAGAGTGGTGTTCTATGACTTCAGAACATAGAAAACTAAAATACAAGTACAGGAAGTATATCTCATAGACTCCAACTGGCTTAAATTGTTCTCGTTGAGAATGATAGAGAAAGTAGGAAACAATAAAACCGAGAGCTTCTGTCGCTTGTTAGTACCTGCTTAGTTTTTCTGGGAGGGTCAGGTGATGATGAGAGCCGTGAGAGGCTTCCAGGGGCTTTCTTGGACTTTTCTTATTCCAGAGCCATGTGCACATTTTAAGAAACTTTTTTTTCATTTGTATCAAATTTCTTAACCCAAAAATAAAGAAATATAGGCCTGGAAAGATAGCTCATTGGTAACAAGCACTGGTTGCTTGTTGTGGTCTGAACGAGAATGGCCTCAAAATCACATGGGTTTGAACACTTGGTCCCCAGTTGGTAGAAGTGCTTGTGAAGGATTAGGAGGTATGGCCTTGTTGGAGGAGGTGTGTCACTGGGGGAAAACTTTGGGGTTTGCAAAGTCCGGCCATTTCCAGTTAGTTCTCTATCTCTTGCCTGTGGATCAAGATGTAAGCTCTCAGCTACTGCTCCAGTGCCATGCCTGCCTGCCTGCCGCCATGTTTCTGCCATGATGGTCTTGGACTCCCCCTCTGAAACTGTAATGCCCCAACAAACTCTTTATCTATAAGTTGCCTTGGTCATGGTATCTTAGCACAGCAGTAGAAAAGTAACTAAGACACCGCTCTTCCAGAAGTTTGATTCCCAGCACCCACCTGACAGCTCATGGTATTTGTAATTCCAGTTCCAGCGGATCTGATCTGATGTCTTCTTCTGGTCTCTGTAGGCAGCAAGCACAGATATACATGCAGGCAAAACACTCATATACATAAAAGAAAATAAAAATATAATTCCAGTATTTTAAAAATGTATTTGACATTCTGTTTTTTTTTTGTTTCTATAGTTTTTTTTTTCTCACCATTGTGAAGTTGGGCCAGAGAAAGGGAACAACATTAAAATGTATCATCTTAGCTGGGAGGTGGTGGCACACATCTGTAATCCCAGCATTTGAGAGGCAGAGGCAGGCAGATCTCTGTGAGATGGAGGCTAGTTTGGTCTACAGAGTGAGTTCCAAGACAGTCAGGGTGACACAGAGAAACCCTGTCTCAAGAATGAAAAGAAAGAAAGAAGGAAGGAAGGAAGATAAAGAAAAAGTGTTGTCTTTTTGTTTATTAAACAGTTGTTTCATATGTGAATATTAAGTGGTTTATTGAAATTAACCAATTATCCACAGGTTACTTTGGCCAAAGTGATTAGATAGAGAGATAGAGTGTGTGTAGAGCTGCCTGTTATCTACCATCTGTCTATGTTTTCATCCTCATGATCATCTATCTTTTTATATAACATTTTCGATGTGCTAGGCTCTGTAAGTACCTTAGAATATTAACTTAATACTACAATAATGATATGAAGTAGAAACTACTATGCTCTTATATTATAGGCACAAAAAATGGAGTCACAGGAAGGACTGTAGCTCTCCAAAAGTCACATGGGCAGTCTGACAGACGAACTGGGGAAGAGCAAAGAGTTACCTAGATGGTAACAGATAGGAATATCCATTGCTTCCCATTCTCATTCTTTTTGGGCTAAACCCAAAGCCTTGACTGTAATAAGCAAGTACTCTACTACTGAGCCACATACCAAGCCCATCAGCCTCATTCTTCAAAACACACATGCAACATATGTGCACAGAAACAGGTCTTAGAATAAAATGACACATATAAGAATGTATCTTGTTATGTGATGTCAGGCACTCTGTTATAATTATCATCCACACACTGTACATTTTATTATTCAGGGCCACTCTATGAGGTCAAACTATAAGTTTGTCCACAGCTGACCATTTCTTGGTTACAAACGTGTCAGAATAATCACAAGGTTGAATCTATTAATGTTATTTTTCAGTGTTAAAAGAACGGAAGTTGGGCTGGAGAGATGGCTCAGAGGTTAAGAGCACTGGCTGTTCTTCCAGAGGACCTGAGTTCAATTCCCGGCAACCACATGGTGGCTCACAACCATCTGTAATGAGATCTGGCTCCCTCTTCTGGCCTGAAGGGATACACGCAAGCAGAACACAGTATACATAAATAAATAAATCTTTTAAAAAAAAAAAGAACGGAAGTTCAGCCTGGTTAGGTTACTTTCTAAGGTCACAGAGACCACAAAAGACGGTGCTGTGGCTTGCAATAGAGTTTATCTGACTCCAGACTGCATGCTTTGAACCAAAATGCTAGTCTGCTTCTGTTCCCCGGAACTTACTTTATGTGGCTGAATATTCTGGCCCCCTGTTTCCTGTGTCCAAGTGTGCTTGCACATGCTTGTAAATGACACTGCTCGCTGTGGCTCCCTTCCATTAAGACCACTCCAGTGCCTTTCTGATTAACATTCCCCTTGAGCACTGGCACCATTGTGTACTTGTTAGAACTGCATAACCTCGGTACTATAGAGTCAGAGCCTGCATTTTAATGGACTGTCCATTAAAGAACAGGCAGTTCATAAGCAGCAGAGGAGTCCTGATAATTCAGTCTAAATCACAAGACCCTGGAGGCTTTTACCTGGTGTGGAAAGTCAGTTAACAGCCCCTGTGTGGGAAGACAGAGTGGGGGAGGAGAGATCTGTTCTTCCAAATAGGTCAATTATTACACATTCAGATATGTGGGGCTGATAGGAAAATTTCTGTAGCATGTTTGGAAAATTCTGTGTTAGGACTCTAGCTGACTGAGAGAAATGAGATTATAAGGTTTTGTTTGAGTGGCCAATCCTATGACTTCTCAATCTTTTTCTATATCACATCGACCTATTTGCTCTGTCCCAATCAAAGTGCATTACTCCTGAGAATGTTAGCAAAACTTTTATGGTAGAGTTTAAAGAATAACATGCTCAAAAATGTGTAAATAAAAAGCTTACTCTAATCCAGGGGAATTTACTTAGTTCTGATTCACATCCTATGAACAGAAAAGTCTGTTCCCCATGCTGATAAAGTACTCACAGGAAGAAGGGTTTTGAATTAGGTAGAATATGAATCAGGCCTAGGAAAATCCCAGGAGCTAGAATCCAGAGTTCTAAAAGGACCCAATTATTATTTCAGTCTGACATAACGAATACCAAAGCTAATAAAAAAGGCCAGAGTTAAAAGAAATCTGCTGAAGTGATGGGTCAGAACTGTACAGCACGTGATACAACAACATGTGCGCATGCGCGCACACACACACACATACACACACACACACACACACACACACACACACACACACACACACACACACTAACAGATCTGCAAATTGCTAATTCAGAGGAAGTAGAGGACAATGAGTAAACTGATCATCTACTCTGCCTCTAGCTAGATTAGGCAAGGGAAATTTATGAGATAGAAAAGATTAAACCGATTCATACATAACTGACATCATTCCAATCATGTTTATATTTTTCACACCAAGAAAATAATTACTTTGGTTTCAAATGGGAATCATTAGTACCTAGTTAAAAATTCAAGTGTTGCAAAATGGTATTCAGAGACAATTTTTTCATCAAATTCTTGGTTTCTCCCTTTCTATTTTTTTGTCAATTCACTGTTTCATTTCTCTTTTTAAGATTCATTTAATGAATATGAGTGTTTTTCTTGCATATAAGTTTGTGTGCCATATGCATGTCTAGTGTCTGAGGAAGCTTTCAGAAAAAGCCATTGGATCTCATGAAAACAGAGTTACAGATGGTTCTTATTCTCCATGTGGGTGCTGGGAAATGAACTCAGGTCCTCCTTAAGGTCAGCTAGTGCTCTTACGTACTGAACCGTCTCTCCAGGCTCTTAGTTCCTTTCTTAAGGAGAAAACTCATAACCAGTATTACATTTTCTTTGTGCATTTTTCTAGAGACTTATTTCAAAATTATTTACACAATGACAGCATACTATACACAGTCCCTTGCACTCTGATCTTTTTCCTAAACACTACAATTTTGAGATTATTATCAATGCTTATAAAATTGCTTCCTTATTTTAGTAGGTTTTTAGTGGCATGTTAGATGTTTACATAGTATCATTAATACTTAGGCAATGCTCCATTAATAGAAACTGAGTTCTTTTTCATTCCTTTGATTCAACGTGTCGGTATGCATGAGGGACCATACACCATTAAGGGAGCATGTCCAGAGGTGAATGAATTACTTGGTCTCAAAGCCCAGCCCTGTAAATCATGAGTTTGTTCAGAAGCAAATACCTCTCTGTACATAGTAATACATGGCAGTCAACACACAAGAGTGGAGCTCCTTGTACTTGAGGTGGTGTGCCTCTAAGATAAAGCTCTTGAAGTGGACTTGTTTGGAAAAAGAATATGGGCATTCTCCATTTTAATACATATTGTCATGTAGTCTATCAGAGTGGTTTACAACTTGTACAAAGTATAGTTTTGCCTTTCCTTCCATGGACTGTATTGAGAAATACTATTTTTTTTTATTTTTACAAACATTGCGAATTAGAAAGGCCCAGTTTTATCATGTGTTAAGGATTTCTACCAGTGAGTATATTTTATCTGTTCTTGACACAAATAAATGGGTAACAACACAAGATGATGAATGTGTTCCTTCATTTCTCTATCTTAATGATTTCACTGTCTATGTAGCCCATAGTACCATGCTATACAGTTTAAATAGACACAGCAAGTTTTTTAAAAATAAAAAGAATGAGACACGGGATAAAGCTCTTCACTGGTCCTGCAGATTTCACATTAAGGAAACAGATATTTCCTCTACTTTCAGTGAGGGAACTTGGAGCAGAGGCAAAATTTTCTAGGTAATGGCAAGAAATGGAGAATGTTCCTGCTAAGAGGCGGGTGTTGGGAGGCAGAAGAGAAACATATTTGATTCTGAAGTACCACTTTTGTTTGTTTACTTATTTCTGAGAAGGCTTATATTTGTAAGCAATACCCAGGTGAAAATATAAAAGAATATTCAGCCAAGTGTTCCTCCCCAGCACTCTGCTTGTTCTTCATGCAGAAGTCACTTACTAGTTCAGCCTTGTTATTCTCCAGACACATTCTACATTTGAGTAACTAAAACACGGTAGATAAATTGATAGAATATTCTGATTTGTTCCATTCCAAGAATTGTGTTATCACAATATAATGGTTAAAAATGTGCCCCGAAAATAACTTGGATAGGAATGTCACTCCTTTTTTCTTTTTATTCATTCTTTTCTAATACAATAAATCCAGACCTCAATTTTCTCTCCTTCCTCTCCTCCCAGCACACACTCTCATCTCCCTTCTCTTCCAGATCCACCCCTCTTCTGTTTCCCTTCAGAAAAGAGCAGGCCTCCCAGGAATATTAACCTAACACAGCATAACAAGATGCAATAAGACTCTAGGCACAAACCCTCATATCAAGGCTGGATGAGACAATCCAGTAGGAGAACAAAGGTCCTAAGAGCAGGCGAAAGTGTCAGACACCCCCACTGCCACTGTTGGACACCATCATCCCACAAGAACACCAAGCTACACGACCATAGCGTACATGTAGAGGACTTAGCGTAGTCATATGCAGGCTCCATGAGCCCCTATGAGCCCTGCTTAGTCAATTCTGGGGTTGTGTTCTTGTGGTGTTCTCAACTCCTCTGGCCCCTACAATCCTCCCTACCCTCCTTCCCTGAGCTCCACCTAATGTCTGGCTGTGAGTCTCTAAAACCATAATTTATTGACATAAATGTTGAACACAATGCCCAGAGGTAATTTACTCACAAAATAACATGTTGAGTGGTCCCTTATTTTTATAGTTATGTGTATTCTACTGGGTACATTTATCATTAACACATTTAATTGGTCTTCTGCTAGGAGACATAATAAATTATTTCTAATCATTGATTAAATTTGATGTCATCAAACACTGAAATAAATGTTTTTCATATGCATTATCAGAAATTGAAATCAATATTTATCTCTGGGAAGAATCTGAAAAAGCACAATTGCTATGTGAAAAAGGTCTCTAATTTAACAGTTTTGGTAGATATCAAGAATTTATCCCACTTAAATGAGTGAAATAATTCATAATTATATGAACTGTTTATGAGAATGCACTTGCCTACACCACCATTAAAATTTCATGTTAGTTGACCTGATCAATATTTGATATAGCACCATTTAATTTTTTATTTGTGGTAAAAGTAAAATACATATAATATAAAATTTACTATTCTAACTATTTTAACAACAGAGTGTGTATAATTTAATAGTTTTAAGTATGTTTAAAGTGCTTAATCTGTCTTCAGAATTTTTCATCCTGCAAAATTGAAACTCTACATCAGTAAAGCAACTTTCCATCTCATTTCTGTCTTGTCCCTTGACAAGCACTTTTGCTTTCACTCTCTGTGGCAAATGTAGATTCCGCCTACCTATCCTGTTCTCCCGTTAATTAACATAATCAAGGCAATCCCTCACAGACATGTCTACTGGCCAACTTGATCTAGAAAATCCCTCACTGAGACTTTCTTTGCAGGTGACTCTAGATTGTGTCAAACTGACAATTGAAATGAATCAACATACCATATTTTCTTTATTCATCCATATGCCCAGAGACAATTAAGTTACTTGTATATCATGGCTGTTACAAGTAATTCTTCTATAAACGCAAGCGTGTAGCTACTTCTCTGAGATCCTCCTTTCAGTTTTCTTGGGTACATGCTGGCCAGGAATTGATGGGTCACGTGACAGTCTTGGCTATAATTCTCTGCAGTACTAGCAGACAGTTTCTCATAGTGACTGTAACCATTTTGCATTCCTACCAACATCTTTTGCACATTCCAAAAACAGATAAAGAATCTAGAAGAACCTGTTGTTTCTACTTTACAAAACCATTTCTGAGAAAAATCTAGAAAATAACTTGCGACACATTATAACCAAGGTGTCATTTCAAATTAGCGGGTGCAAGTGGAGTAATTTAATAAACAAGGATAAGGTCTGCTAGACAGAAAACTAAGGAAAAATAAGCAAAAACTATGAGAGAACTAGAAAAAAAAAATGGGTGATTTTGTGTATGTCTTTGCGAGGTAAGTCCTCTAGATTTTCTAAACCATGGAATAAAGATTATTAAGTCCAACTATATGAAAGTTTTAAAAGTCTTTAAAATTTTTAAATTATAGCCGGGCGGTGGTGGCGCACGCCTTTAATCCCAGCACTCAGGAGGCAGAGCCAGGCGGATCTCTGTGAGTTCGAGGCCAGCCTGGACTACCAAGTGAGTCCCAGGAAAGGCGCAAAGCTACACAGAGAAACCCTGTCTCGAAAAACCAAAAAAAAAAAAAAAAAAAAAATTTTTTTAAATTATATTTCTTTATTTAAAACTGTTTGTTTCAATCAGAATAACCACGGAGGAAAGAGAAATAGAATATAGCATTATAAAGAGAAAAAGGAAAGTAGAACAAGAGGAGAAAGAGGATGTGGATAGGATGGTAGAGTAAAAGAGGGTGGGGCAGCTCGTACTAAAGTCCTTCTGAAAAGCAACATGGAAGCCCACTTCCACAGAAGTGTCTTAAAACATATACATATATGAATGGGCTTTCAGTGGAGTCACCACATAATGGGGGAGACAAGTCCCTCACCTAGACATCTTATGCCACCAATTAAAACCACCAGTTCCGGAAATGGGTTATTTCTTGCTGAGTCATCGGCCAATGGGGTCCCATAGACCTCCACCAAAAAAAAAAAAAAAAAATGCCAACACATTACAGGCTGTTGCCAAGGTTACTGGCTACCTCCTACAATCTGACAGTAAGGTCTTATTGCTAAGACAACATTTAATTATAATGGCCATCAACATGGAGAAATTGAGCTAGTGCTCAGCTAGGAATTTCAACCCACTGGTTAATGTTCATGGTGCTAGAAGATATTCTTCCTAATTCTAGAGGAGAAAAGTAATTGTCAGTATCATAGAGCTACAAACCCTGTGACCTACAGCAGTGGTCTGCTTACAAGATATGCTAGCGCAATAGCAGCATCAATATTATGGGAGTAACCGATCACTTTTTGTTTGGATTTAAGGCCCACTCCATGAGATGGAACCCATACCTGACATTGCTAAAGTGACCAAGAGCCTGAGACTAGATAGGTCATGGACCTAAGCTCTAGTGAAAACCTACGACTTTTATTCTGCTAAAAGAATATAGAAATAAAATGACTCCTACTGACATATTGCTATACCCATAGATCTGTGCATTTACTCAACCCTCATCAGAGAAGCTTCTTCTTGCAGTAAGTAGCAGTTGACACAGAGAGAGACCCATGACTGGACAATGGACAGAGAGTGAGAGACTTGGAGCACTCAGCCCTAGATGGGATGTCTTTATCAAACCCCTCCCCTCAAGTCTCAGTGTTCTACACAGAAAAGGAGGCAGAAAGATTGTAAAGAAAGATATGATGGGTGACTTCAAGGAAAGAACATTTTCCAGATGCAAGAAGACTGATGCCCATATAAACTCACAGATACTGTGACAGCACACACAGGACCTGCACAGGTTCAAACCAGACAGAATCTTAGGACTGAGGAGGGGAAGTGGACACAAAGCCCCACCACTGCTGGAGAAGCTAGGGAAAGGGAAAATAAATTTTCTCCAGTGGAGTGTTGCTGAATAAGCATATCAACCACATCTCAAGGCGGGCCCCCATGCCCAGGAGTAATTGACCAGCACAAAACAGACTCCATTTTGTGTGTGTGTGTGTGTGTGTGTGTGTGTGTGTGTGTGTGTATGTGTGTGAATGCAAAGTTTTTGTTTTGTCTTGATTTTTTTTTTTCTTATTGAGTATTTTGTTTAGAGTTTTGCTTTTGTTTTTTGGGGGGTCTGTTTTGAGAAAGAGAAAGAACGTAAAGGGTATGTGGGGAAGTAGGGAGGGTCTAAGAGGATATGAGGGAGGAGAAATAATATGCTCAAAACACTGTATGAAATCACATTTATTTATTTCATTTATTTACTCTCTCTCCTCCCCCTCTTTGTGTGTGTGTGTGTGGGGGGGGGGGCGGCACATGTACCGCAGTGTGTGAGTGGAGGTTCAGGGAGAACTTCCACCAGGAATTAACCTCAGGTGTCCAGGCTTGGCAGCGAGCACCTTTACCCACTGAGCATTTCTCCATCCCTAAAACACTCTTAATGAGATGTAATTGCTATACCAATGTATTAGTTATTTTTCTATTACTATGCTAAGATACCATGATCAAGGCAACTTATAGCCAAAAGAGTTTATTGGGGCATGACGGTTTCAAAGAGTAAATCCAAGACCATCATGGCAGAGAGCATGGCAGCAGGCAGGCAGGTAGACAGGCAGGCAGGCAGGCATGGTAGCTGAGAACTTACATCCTGATCCACAGCAAGAGGCAGAGGGAGTGCTAACTGGAAATTGCTGAGCTTTTGAAACTCCAAAGCTTTCCCCAAGTGACACATTTCTTCCAATATGGCTACACCTCTTAATCCTTCCAAAACAATTCCACCAATTGAGGACCAAGTATTCAAACATATGAGCCTCTGAGGGGTCATTCTGATTCAAATCACAACAACAAAGAACTAAAAATTTTAATGTATTGCTGATTTTTCAAAAATTTTTACATATTTTTGATATTACTCCCAATCAGATATAAAGTGATGGATTTGATATATGCAAATAAACTTTCCACAGAATAATTAGCATTATCCAACACATTCTATATTTTTTGTATCTCTCTTCTATTTGTAGTAAAAATATTTATCAATACATCTATTTGTTTAATAAATTTTGAAGTGCACAATATCTTATTTTTAATCATCAGGCTTATGTTGTACAGATCTCTAGAACTTATTCATCTATAAACTGAAAATTTATAGTCATTGACAATTTTTATTTCCACAGACCCTTGACAGCTACTCTTTTATCTCTGTTTCTACGAATTTGAACATTTTAGATAGTGATATGGACTCACGCAGTGTTACTCTGAGTAATTTACATGTATATTCATTGGTAATTATGCCCAAATAGGCCATTCTTCAGAATAAATAAATTTTAATAATTACTCTAATAATACTCATTAGGCATTCCTTGGAACTCACCCAAACTAACAAAAAGGATCTTTACCAATCTATTTATCGTCTATCTATGTATCTAATTTCATATTTCCAATTAAACCCTGTGTTTTATAAGTTGCCTTGGCCATGGTGTTTTATCACAGCAATAGAAATTAACTTATAAAACCTGTCTATGACACCTATGAACCACAGCAATGACCTGTATGGCACCATAAGTCCAAGGATGTAATAGCAACGTGTATATCTTGGCAGTAACCAAAAGTTCTCTAACTGGGCTTAAGGCCCTCTTAACAGGAGGGAAACATGCCTGGTACTAGAAACTTAGCCAACATGGATCTTGGAGGAGAACCTACTATGGCCACTTTATTATAACCAGCATAATTCCTATCTATATTCTAAATATTTATCTTTTTACTCACAGATAAGTGTAGTTCTTATCCTTCATCAAAGAAACTTCTCTTTGCAAAAGACAGAAATCATTATGGAAAACCACAGCTGATCAAACTGCAGAGAACAAGAGATCATGTGGTACTTCAGTCCCAACTGATACATCTACAACCGAATTCCTGCACCTAACACTCACGGATTATTACGGAATAGCGGTGGAAAGATTGTAAAAGCCAGATGAACAGTAAGTTTACTGTAAGATTGTGATTCTTATGTCAAAGGAGCTACGTTCATAAAATCTCATCAACATGGTTGCCTAAACAAGACCTGAAAAACATCACCACCAATGGACATGCCAACACTGAAAGAGGGAAGCTCATGGGGCATCAACCCTAGACAATGAACTATGGGAAACTGGAAAATGTTGATAACTGGAGAAATGGTCTCTCCCAGGGAAGTGTCCCCTGACTTACAAGTGGTAAGCCATGAGATCATATACATAAGGTAACATTACATGGACTGAGAGGCTGTATTTGTATATTTAGGAATATATATGTAACAAAAATTAAAGAAAAAGAAGTCATGAATTTGAGAGAGAACAAGAGGGTTCATGGGGAGGGTTAGGCAAAGGGGAGATGATGTAATTGTATTATAATTAAATTATGTTAAAATATAACAAAAAAGGAAGAAAGAAAAAGAGAAGAAATAGTTCTCACTGATCTTGACTATCACTCCAAAGCAGTGGGGCTCCCTGGTCTATACCTGAGGCCTGGTAGAGGGAGGGGCAGGGGAGCTTGCTGCTTGTTCAGTTTCTACAAAATAAATTGTGTTTGGACATAAAAGAAAAAAGTGTGTGTGTGTGTGTGTGTGTGTGTGTGTGTGTGTGTGTGTGTGTGGTGCTCTTAGCTTCCTAGTTTCCTATTCCTGCCATTATGCTACTGCCTGCTGCCTGCCTGCTTGCCCGCTACCCGCTGCCTGCCTGCTGCCCACTGCCCACTGCCAGCTGCCAGCTGCCATGCTGTTGCCTCCATTATGAATTCTAATCCCCTGAACCATAAGCCAAAATAAACTCTTCCTTCTATAAATTGTTGTGGTTATCGTGTTTTATCCCAGCAATAGAAAAGTAACTAGTACAGTATGCTAACTTTAGAAATTATGTATGAAATGTCATAGTAAAACTCATTACTTTCTGTGCTGAGTTAAGACATTACTTTAAAAAATAATATATCTAGATCAATTAAACTGGTTTCTCTGACACTGAGCTCTAGATACAAATATTTCTTCAAAGAACTCTCGAAAATTTTAGTATACTGACAAGGCTGAGCCACTGCTTCAAAGACACAAATGATGTCTACTGAGAACACACTAGCTCATCACCGAAGGTACAAAGGACATAGGAAGATTGGAGATACTTTATCTGATGATGCTAAGGTTACACTGGGTTATGTGTGATTAAATCTTTGGTTCTGTAAGAGCTCTGAGATTCATAGCTAGAGGTTGCAGCATGAAATAACAGGCCATCACCCCAAGATAAGGACAGACTCATATATTTGAATTCTGACCCCATTGCTTATTGTGTAAAGTTGAGAATATTGTTTTAACTCCACAATCTCACTTCCTTGTGAATGGCAATATTGACATCATATAGTGTTGTGAGAGATAAATGAGAAAATAATAAGCCCCCATAGGGTCATGTTGTCACGTTCATTGTTACTATTTGTAGCTCTCCATCAATTATATGGTAGCTAACATCTCTTATAGGGTAGCTGGAGAAACTGGCTTACAGAGATAATTTAACTTCTGTAGGGACACTTACTCCATATATTTATAGCAAACAACAACATGAGCCATATGCTCTAGAATTCAATATTTAAAATTCTTCCTGGGTGGCAAGATGGCCCAGTGGGTAAGGGTAAGGTGCTGATGATCAGAGTTTATTTGCTGAAACTCACGTGGCAGGAGAGAACCAACTGTTGCAAGCTGTCCTCTGACCTCTGAATACACCCCGCGGCTCACCTCATCTCTTCCTTCAAAATAAGTAAATGTTAATCAAATACAACAAAATAAAATTCAAGCTGGGTGTGGTGGCACATGCCTTTAGTCCCAGCACTCAGGAGGCAGAGGCAGGTGGATCTTTGAGTTCAAGGCCAGGCTGACCTTAGAAAAACAAAACAAAACAAACAACAACAGCAACATATGTAAGACAAAACTTTCCCTCATTTTGTGGTGGATAGAGCTTATTTCAGGGAGTCCTGTTGGAGTGGAAGATGTTTTGTTGAATTTTCCAAGTTTTAATTTAAATAAAACTAAGAAGTTTTTTTTTGTTTTTTTGTTTTTGTTATTTTGTTTTGTTTTTTGTATGAATGGATATTTAAAGCTCACACCAGAACTGTGTAGGAACAGGAGAGACAGTAAAGTGATATTTGGTCTTTAGAGCACTGTGTGGGGATCTTCCATAAGCACACTGACGTATTAACAGCGTGAACTGGGGTGAAGGGAAGAAGGAAGGCAGAGCGGAAGGAAAACAATGGCTTTTCTGAAGAGTTGAAAACCTAGGTGGTGTGCCCTCTTTGGAGTTGAACTGACGTTAGAAACGTCCCTTTAAAAGTGAGTCACAAACATTGTCCGATTTTGAATTTAATACGAGAAAAAATTGTTACTATGGGAGTCATGAGCAAAGAGGAAAATGATACAACAATGGCAGCAAACACCCACCCTGTAACCCAGGAGTCTGTGGGGGTTCTCTTTTCTTTCTTTCTTTCTTTCTTTCTTTCTTTCTTTCTTTCTTTCTTTCTTTCTTTCTTTCTTTCTTTCTTTCTTTCTTTCTTCCTTCCTTCCTTCCTTCCTTCCTTCCTTCCTTCCTTCCTTCCTTCCTTTCTTTCTTTCTTTCTTTTCTTCAGAGAGGAAAAAGAACCTTTAAAGACAACACACATTCATGATCGGGGCTAACACATTTCTGAAGGACAGCAAATTCACTGAAAGGAGTAACACAATCTGTTACACTGGCCACTTGTCTTTTTAAAGGCTGAAAACATTTAAATATAGTGTATTTAAAATGCTGAAATTAAGAGTGTAATATTTATACACAAAGAGGAAAAAAGTAGGAAGATCTGGCTGATGGCAGGTCCAGGAAATGCATGATTCTCTCAGACTGACTTACACAGTTAGTCACCCCTCCTTGGGCATCTCGGATGGAGCGGTTTTCCCCCATTTCCTTCCCTTTCTCTTTTCTCCTGTAAATGACCCAAAAAATGTCCCTAAAGTGCAGCTTCTTTCTACAGTCTCTGCCTCACTCTTTGTCATGACAGCTGAAGAGGGAAAATATTCTTCCTGGGGCATCGCAAAGTGTAAACCCGTGTCACCTTACACTTGTGCTTGTCTTTTTCTTTTTTTTAAACGCTTATTTGTTTATTTAAAGTTTTTTTTTTCATTTTACATACGTCTGCTGTTCCGCCTCCCTCCCCTTCTCCTGCTTCTCCCCATTTCCTCCATGCCATCCCCATCTACCCCTCATAGGGGTAAGGCCACCCTTGGGTACTCAACATAGGCTGGCATATCAAGTTGTGGCAGGCCAAAGCCCCCCGCCCCAGCATCAAGACTGAGTAGGCACAGCACCATAGGGAGTGGGCTCTATAAAAACCAGTTCATGTACTCGGGATGAGTCCTGGTCTGATTGCCAGGGGACTCACAAACAGATCAAACCACACATCTGTCACCCTCATTCAAGGGGTCTAATGCAGTCCCATGCAGGCACCCCAGCTGTCAGTCCAGAGTCCGTGGGCTCCCACTAGCTCGGGTCAGCTGTTCCTGTGGTTTTTCTCATCATGATCTTGTCCCTACGCCTTGCTCTTATAGTCCCTCCTCCCTCTCTTCAACTGAATTCCAGGAGCTTGGCCAAGTGCTTGGCTGTGAGTCTCTGCATGTGCTTCCGTCAGTTGCTGGATGTAGGTTCTAGGATGACAATTATGGTAGTCACTGATCTGAGTACAGGGGAAAGAAGCAAACTGACCCAAGAGGAGCAGATGACAGGAAGTAATCAAATTGAGGGCTGAAATCAATAAATTAGAAACAAAGGGAACAATACAAAGAATCAATGAAACGAAGAGTTGGTTCTTTGAGACAATCAACAAGATAGACAAACCTTTACCCAAACTAACCAAAAAGCAGAGAGAGAATATCCAAATTAACAACATCAGAAATGAAAAGAGGGACATAACAACAGACACTGAGAGAATCATTAGGTCATACTTCAAAAAACTGTACTCCACAAAATTCAAAAATTTAAAGGAAATGGACAATTTTCTGGATAGGTACCACATACCAAAATTAAATCAAGATCAGATAAACAATTTAAATAGACATATAGCCCCTAAGGAAGTAGAAGCAGTTATTAGTAGTCTCCCAACCAAAAACAAAACAAAACAAAACCCAGGGCCAGATGATTTCAGCACAGAATTCTACCAGAATTTTAAAGAAGAGCTAATATCAGTACTCCTGAAATTGTTTCTAATAATAGAAACAGAAGGAACATTGCCAAACTCTTTTTACTAGGCTACAGTTACCCCGATACCCAAACCAAACAAAGATGCAACTAGGAAAGAGAACTACAGGCCAATCTCCCTCATGAATATTGATGCAAAAATACTCAATAAAATATTGGCAAATCAAATCCAAGAACACATCAAAAAAATCATCCACCATGATCAAGTAGACTTCATTCCAGAGATGCATGGATGGATCAACATACAAAATCTGTCAATGTAATCCACCATATAAACAAACAGAAAGAAACACACACACACACACACACACACACACACACACACACACACACACACACACACAATCATCTCATTAGATGCTGAAAAAACTTTTGACAAAATCCAACACCCCTTTATGATAAAGGTCCTGGAGAGATCAAGAATAAAGGAACATACCTAAACATAATAAAAGCAATATACAGAAAGCCAATAGCCACCATCAAACAAAATGGATAGAAATTCAAAGTGATTCCACTAAAATCAGGAACAAGACAAAGACACTCTCTCCATACCTATTCAATACAGTACTCAAAGTTCTAGCTAAAGCAATAACACAATAAAAGGAGATCAAGGAAATACAAAGTGGAAAGGAAGTAGTCAAACTTTCCCTATTCTCAGATGATATGATAGTATACATAAGTGACCCCAAAAACTCTTCCAGGGAACTCCGACAGCTTAAAAACACCTTCAGTAATCAGGATACAAGATTAACTAAAAAAAAAAAAAAAAAAAAACAACAAACCAGTAGCCCTCCTATATGCAAATGATAATTGGGCTAAGAAAGAAATCAGAGAAACACCACCCTTTCCAATATCCACAAATAACATAATATCTTGGGGGTAACTCTAACCAAACAAGTGAGAGACCTGTATGATAAGAACTTTAAGTCTTTGAAGAAAGAAATTGAAGAAGTTATCAGCAAATGGAAAGATCTCCTATGCTCTTGGATAGGTAGGATCAACACAGTAAAAATGGCAATCTTACCAAAAGCAACCTACATATGCAATGCAGTCCCCATCAAAATCCCAATGTAATTCTTTACAGACCTGGAAAGAGCAATGCTCAACGTCATATGGAAAAAACAAAAAGCCCAGGGTAGCTAAAACAATCCTATACAATAAAGGAACTTCCAGAAGCATCACAATCCCTGACTTCAAGCTCTACTACAGAGCTATAGTAATAAAAACAGCTTGGTATTGGCATAAAAACCGACATGTGGACCAATGGAATGGAATCAAAGACCCTGACATTAATCCACACAGCTATGAACACCTGATTTTTGACAAAGAAGCCAAAACTGTGAAATGGAAAAAAGAAAGCATCTTCAACAAAATGTGCTAGAATAACTGGCTGTCTATATGTTGAAGAATGCAAATAGATTTATATCTATCGCCATACACAAAACTCAAGTCCAAACGGATCAAAGACCTCAGCATAAATCCAGTTACACTGAACCTCACAGAAAAGAAAGTGGGAGGTAGCCTTGAACACATTGGCACAGGAGACCACTTCCTAAATATAACACTAGTAGCACAGACACTGAGAGCAACAATTAATAAATGGGACCTCCTGAAAATGAGAAGCTTCCATAAGGCAAAGGGCATGGTCAATAAGACAAACTGGCAGCCTACAGAATGGGAAAAGATTTTTACCAACCCCACATCTGACAGAGGGCTGATCTCCAAAATATATAAAGAACTCGAGAAACTAGACATCAAAATATCAAATAATCCAATTAAAAATGGGGTACAGATCTGAACAGAGAATTCTCACCAGAAGAATCTCAAATGGCTGAAAGACATTTAAGGAAGTATTCAACATCCTTAGCCATCAGGGAGATGCAAATCAAAAGCAACTCTGAGATACCATCTTACACCTGTCAGAATGGCTAAGATCATAAACACTGATGACAGCTTATGTTGGAGAGAATGTGGAGTAAGGGGAACATTCCTCCACTGCTGGAAATAATATGGTGGTATCTCAGAAAATTGGTAATCAACCTACCTCAAGATCCAGCAATACCACTCTTGGGCATATACCCAAAAGATGTTCAACCACACCTCAAGGACATTTGCTCGACTATGTTCATAGCAGCACTATTTGTAATAGACAGGACCTGGAAACAATCTATATGCCCCTCAAATGAAGAATGAATAAAGAAAATGTGGTACATTTGCACAGTGGAATGTTACATAGCAGTTAAAAAAAACAATGCCATCATGAGATTTGTAGGCAAATGAATGGAGCTAGAAAAGTTCATCCTGAGTGAGATAATCCAGACTCAGAAAGACAAACATGGCATGTACTCACTCATAAGTGAATGTTAGACACAAAGCAAAGGACAAACAGGTTATAACCTACCACCCCAGAGAAGCTAGGTAAAGACGAGGACCCTGAGAGGGACATGCATGTATTGCCCCAGGAGGAAAAAGGGTTAAGATCTTCTGAGTAAACTGGGAGGTGGGAGTAGAGGGCAGGAGATAGGGGATAGGGGGTAGGAGCATGAGGGCTTGAGATGGGCAAGTTTGGGGTGGGATAGAAAGGAGAAAAATGAGAGAGATATCTTGACAGAATGAGCTGTTATGAAGTTAGGGAGAAATCTGGTGCTAGGGAAATTCCCAGGAACCTACACAGATGTCCCCAGCTAAGAGTCATAGCAATGGTGGAGAGGGTGCCTGAACTAGCCTTCTCCTGTACTCAGACCAGTGACTATCCTAATTGTCATCATCGAACCTACATCTAGCAACTGATGGAAGCACATGCAGAGACCCATAGCCAAGCACTTAGCCAAGCTCCTGGAGTTCTGCTGAAGAGAGGGAGGAGGGACTATAAGAGCAGGGGGCGGGGCCAAGATTATGAAGGAAAAACCACAGAGACAGCTGACCCGAACTAGTGGGAGCCCACTGCAGGGAACTGCACCAGGCCCCTTGAATGAGGGTGACAGATGTGTGGTTTGATCTGTTTGTGAGTCCCCTGGCAATTAGACCAGGACTCATCCAGAGTACATGAACTGGCTTTTATAGAGCCCACTCCCTATGGTGCCATGCCTACTCATTCCTGATGCTGGGGCGGCGGGGGGTGGGGGGGGTGGGGGGTGGGGGGGTGGGTTGGTCTGCCACAACTTGATATGCTAGCCTATGTTGACTACCCACGGGAGGCTTTATCCCCAATGAGGATTGGTTGGAGGTGGGCTGGGGGGAGGTGGGGGGAAGGAGGAGAAGGGGAGGGAGAGGGAACAGTGGGTGGCATGTAAAATGAAAAAAAAAACCCTTAAACAAGTAAACCTTAAAAAAAACATTTATGCTTTTCTAGAGCTGTTACTCTCTGTGTATTTACTGATAACTAAATACATTTTAAGGAAAGAGCAAAATATAAATTAAAATAGGAATTATTGCTGGGCAGTGGTGGCACTGCCTTTAATCCCAGCACTTGTGATGCAGAGACAGGCGGATCTCTGTGAATTCGAGGCCAGCTTGGTTTACAAAGTGAGTCCCAGGATAGCCAGGGCTACACAGAGAAACTCTGTTACTTAATTAGCTGAAGTATGACAGGGAAATATGTCAATATACTGTGAATGGCTCTTCGAGAAGCGGTTTGTCCCTTTTAGAGGAAGGACATTTCTTTCAGATTAGAACATCCTCCTAAGTAGTGACAGTGTGGGCTGGAGAAACAGCGCAGCAGCTCAAGTGTGCACCTCACGCAGAGGATCTGCATGATTCCCAGCACCAGGGGTTCCAGTGTCTCTGGCTTCCTCAGGCACCTGTGCTCACATGAGGGATCTGTTTGAAAAGAGGAAGAGGATCATCAAGAGGGGAGAGAAGGGGAAAAGGGAGAAAAATGGAGAGTGGATATTGTCCATTTATATTTTCTGCATGTATGAAAATGTTATAATGAAACTCATTGTTTTGTACAACTAATACACTCTAATAATATTTTTAAAAGAAGAAAAATAGTTATTGCTTGTTTTAGCTTAGTTCTGGGACTACCTCAACATTTTTTAAAGGGGTGTGTGTGTGTGTGTGTGTGTGTGTGTGTGTGTGTGTGTGTGTGTGACTTATGGAAACCTGATTTTTGATAAAGAAACCAGAATTACTCAATGGAAAAAAGACAGCCTCTTCAACAAATGGTGCTGGTTTAATTGGATGTTTGCATGTAGAAGAATGAAAATTGATCTGTATTTATTAATCCGCACAAAACTCAAGTCCAAGTGGATCAAAGACCTCAATATAAAACCATATACATTAAACCTAATAGAAGAGAAATGGAGGAATAGAAATACACATTGGCAGAGGAGACAGCTTCCTGAACAGAAAACTGATAGTGCAGTTACTAAGATCAACAATTAATAAATGGGACCTCATGAAACTGAAAAGCTTCTGTAAGCCAAAGGACACCACCAATAGGGCAAAGGAACAGTCTACAGAATGGGAAAAGATTTTCATCAACTCCACATCTGACAAAGGGCTATAATCCAAAATATATTAAGAACTCGAGAAACTAGATATCAACAAACCAAATAATCCAACTGAAAATGAGGTAAAAAATCTAAACAGAGAATTCTCAATAGAGGAAACTCAAATAGCTGAGGAATGTTAAAGAAATGTTCAATATCCTTAGCCATCAGGGAAATGCAAGTCAAAACTACATTGAGATTCTACCTTATACCTGTCAGAATGGCTAGAATAAAAAATACAAGTGACAGTTCATACTGGAGAGGATGTGGAGTAAGGGGAACACTCCTCTGCTGCTGGTGGGAGTGCAAACTTGTACAGCTACTATGGAAATCAATATGGCGGTTTCTTGGAAAACTGGGGTTTGATCTACCTCAGCTATGCCACTCCTGGGCATATACCCAAAGGATTCTCCATTCTACCACAAGGACATTTGCTCAACTATGTTCATAGCAGCTTTGTTCATAACAGCCAGAAACTGGAAACAACCTAAATGTCCCTCAATTGAAGCATGGATAAAGAAACTGTGAAGCATTTGCATAATAGACTGTTACTCAGCTGTTAAAAAAATAACATCATGAAATTTTCAGACAAATGGATGGAACTAGAAAAAAAAAAAAGTCATCCTGAGTAAGGTAACCCAGACCCAGAAAGACAAACATCCTATGTACTCATAAGTGAATATTAGCTGTTAAGTAAAAGATAATCATGCTACAGTCCACAGACCCAGAGAGGCCAAGTAACAAGGAGGGCTTGGGTTGGGGGAACACATGGATCTCCCTGTGAAGGGGAAATAGAATAGATTTTTACGGCTGCACTGGGGGTGGGCAGGGATTGGAACAGGAGGGAACAGGTGAGTGGATGGAAGGAGAGAGTACTAGGAGAGATAACTGGAATTGCGGGGCGCTTCAGGGGCAAAGTAGAAACCTAGTGCAATGGAAACTCCAGGGAATCTACAAGGGTGACCCTACCAAAGACTCCTGGTAATGGAGGATATGGACCCAAAACTGGTCATCTTGTGTAACCAGGCAAGTGGAGGGATTGGGACACCAACCTAGCCACAAAACCTTTGGCCTATAATTAGTCCTGCCTGCAAGATGTGCTGGGGTGAAGGTGGTACAGAAATTATGGGATTGGCCAACCAATGACTGGTCCAACTTGAGACTATGCCACAAGAAGGAGTCCACCCCTGATGCTGCCTGGAGGACCAGGAAGCTGGATAGCCCAGAGACCTAGGAGAGAACCAAACATGACTGGCAAAAAAAAGTTGATGAAATGATTCCTAACGATACTCTGCTATACTTTTAGACTGGAGCTTAGCACAATCTTCACCAGAGAGGCTTCATTCAGCAACTGATGGGGGCAGATGCAGAGACTCACAGTCAAACATTAGGCAGAGCTTAGGGAATTCTGTGGGAGATGGGGAGGAAGGATTGTAGAAGCCACAAGGGTCAAGGATACCACGAGAAAATGTCTCACAGAATCAACTAACCAGGGCTCATAGGGGCCCACATAGACAGAGCTGACAATCAGGTAGTCTGTATGGGTCTGAGCTAGATCCTCTGCATATCTGTTATGGTTGTGTAGCTTGGTGTCCTTGTGGGACTATGACCAGTGACAGCTGAGGCTGTCTCTGACCCTTTTGTCTGCTTTTGGGACCTCTTTACTCCTACTGGGTTGACTCATCCAGCCTTAGTATGAAGAGATGTGTCTCATCTTATTGAAACATGTTATGCCACGTCTGGTTGATATCTCTGGGATGCCTGCTCTTTTCTTAAGGGAAATGGAGGAGGAGTGGATCTGGGAGAGAGGACAAGTGGTGGGGGAGACTGGGAGGAGAGGAGGGAGGGGAAACTGAGGTCAGGATATAATATATGAGAGAAGAAAAATTTTTTTTAAGATTTATTTATTTATTATTTACACAGAAGAGGGCGCCAGATCTCATTACAGATGGTTGTGAGCCACCATGTGGGTGATGGGAAATGTACTCAGGACCTTTGGAAGAACAGTCGATGCTCTTAACCTCTGAGCCCCTGAAGAAAACATTTTTTAAAAAAGGAAAAAAGATGTGTGTGGTGTGTGTGTGTTTGTGTGTGTGTGTGTGTGTGTGTGTGTGTGTGTGTGTGTGTGTTTGTTTGTGTGTGTGTGTGAATGTGTGTGTGTGTGTGTGTGTGTGTGTGTGTGTGTGTGTGTGTGTATAGTGTCCTGATCCATTACCTTACTTGGGAACTGCTTCTTAATAATTTAATAGAATGTCTTATAAAATATAATAGCACATCTTTTTACAAAGTTTTTTATTCTCAGTCTGGTACAAATGTTTTATTTGGTTTGTCCTTTAAAAACTATTGTAAATTTTGTTTTTATCATGCATATTTTAAATGATGTCGTTTTCTTAGGTGCTGGGTATTGTAAAGAATTACCTCATAAATGTTAAGTCAGCATTTCACCACTGAATAGTCTCTCCAGCCCTAAATCTGTGACTTTTTTCTTTAGCATTGTACTTGGGAAATAAATATACTGATCTATATTTTTTGAATGATTTTGTGGCTCTTAAGCATTTTTAAATGTTTATATGTTTGATTTTCCTGAAATATATTTTGATTTGAGATAATAATATATTATTTTTATAAAAATGAATGTATAATCAAACACATACTAATCTACATTATATATGTTGAGTAACACATCATGTTTTCATTGACCTTAAAATGTCTGATAATACACTCTGATTTATACTAGATCACCATTTATATTATATTATATTTAATTTCCAATGTCATTTATTGTAACAAATTTTAATGTGGAAGAATTCCATATGAGCATTTATATATCGACTGCCTAGACAAGAAATATGAACTGTAATAATGAAAATAAATCAGATTCTCAGAGATCCATGGAAAATACAACCCATTGAACATTGTTTCCAGTAAAGTCTAGATGTCACTTTTATATTACGTTGATTTCTGTGTCTGCCTCCTCCATGCAGGCACATGACTACTAAGGTCTATGTCGTTGGTGTTGCTGTCCAATGAAGGGGTGATCAAACAAGGGGATTTCTATTCAAGCCTGAGCGTCTGAACCAAAAAACTAGAAGCAAACATATAGTTTACCTCTAATCACTAGTTTGTTGTAAAATATTTACAACAACTAATCAAATAACCTGCTAGAGATATTTGATGAATTTAACCCTCCATTGTTTGAGTCATGAGTTAAAAGCTACAAGACTTTATTCTTTTAGGATGGTCTAGAAACACAATTTATCAAGAAAACATGAAAGATGATAGACCTTGGGGTGTTGTATTTCTGTATTCACAACAATATTACTAGGGTGTCAAAAATCTAATTTAAAAGACTATATATTAATTATGAAAAACTAAAAATAGAAAGCATGAATAAACCACTTAACCTACACTGCTCATAATACTTTTTACCCATTTTTTCCAAGGATAAGAATGAGTAGGTAGCTTGGAGTCATGCGAGCAAAACTATTTGATTTTAATAATATATCAGTGAATATTTCAAATGCTATTTTGTATTTTCTTGTGAGATAATTTTAGTGGTTCCATAACAGTTCCACATAGGGCCTGTAGGTAGTACGGTTTTCAGAGCACAGAAGCAGCTCCCAGTATTTGGTGAAGATGTGTGGTACCGTACTAGAACCACTCTGTATGTGGAGATTATGGCCTGAGTTGGTGTGTGAGGTGAGAACCGCATAGAAAGCATTACAGGATATATTACACATGAAATCCTCTGAAGAAATTTCCACCTATGGCACTGATGTTTTACCTCTCAGTAGGTCCAACATGGCCAGCATTTTTTCACCAGGGACTAGGAAGTATTCTTTTGGTTAGGTATGCTAGGAGACAGAAACATAAAGTACCCAGTTTTCTACTTCATTCATTTTCAGTGTGACACTCCACGAGAGGAAGAGTTAGGAATTCTTTTCTCAGGAAAACTAATGGGAAATTCCAACAAATGGGCTCAGGACACCAACAAGAAGTGAAAAGGGAATTGGATTCCAGCAGTACAAAAATAAATCACTTCCCCCCCCCCCCCCCCCCCCGCCCAGGTAAGCACGAGATAAAGAAGTTGGTTGGAATTTAAGAGCCATGTGTCATGAGCTAGCATGTGACTTAAAAAATGAGAACCACATGTTCCCAAGATGCACTCTGGGATCAACTGAGAGAAACTTGTTTATAGCTCTTGTTGTGTGCTCACATTTCTTCATAGAACAGTGTTTTGGTTTGAAGAGCTCAGCTTCAGAAGCATTTTGATTTCCTCACTTCACTCTTTCAATTTATAGGACTAATTTTTCTAGTAATTCTTTACTGAAATTTCTTGAGGTGGTAGAGGTTCTCACTACGCTGTAAAAGACCTGCAATTTCCTACCCTTTCGTGTCTTTCCGTGAACTCATCATCTTCCCCTCATCTGGTCTTCCTTCTCTCCTGATGAGGCCCCGCCCACAGGTACAGGCTTCACTACAAGCACCACCCAACCCTCCTCTATCCTTTCCCCTGCTAGCACGTACTGTCCTCTCCATGTTCCCAGAAGGTCTTGCTTCCTGGCATGAACTATGCTGTGTCCTGGATCTGTCTTTTACTGCTGTGGAAATCTTAGGCTGACACTCACCCTGTTTTTACCTCCTCCTCCTCCTCCTCCTCCTCCTCCTCCTCCTCCTCCTCCTCCTCCTCCTCTTCTTCTTTCTCTCTTACTGGTCCTTTTCTTGTTTCTTCAAGACACTGTGGCATCTACTTGTCCTTTAGGAGACATTTTCTGTTACTTTTATTTGCCAAACTTCTGAATAAAAGCCCATGCCTTCATGGTTTCCCCCACTCACTCTCTTTAAGCCTTCATAGCCACAGTTTTGTCTCAAGTTGTTTTAGTAATAGTCAAAAATGAATTAGCAAGTAATTTCAGTAACTTTTCTTGGATAGACCTTCTGGGAGGCTTGAGTACTGGATATCACACTGTCCTTGGAACTAAAGGACTTTTTTGTTTTGTTTTTCTGTGGAGTTTTGGAGCCTTTCCTGGATCTTGATCTGTAGACCAGGCTAGTCTCAAACTCACAGAGATCCCCCTGGATCTGCCTCCTGAGTGCTGGGATTAAAGGCATGAGCCACTACCACTCGGCTTGGAACTAAAGGTCTTAATTGCTCATGAACTCTGTATAAATGATTCTTTTTGTTTTACATACAATACTAAGTTTTAGAGAACTGCTGGTCTTTAAATTGTTCTAGAAGACCAAAGAAGATCAGTTTAGACATTAGTAAAGGTTGGCAACAGTAGCAGTGACAACAAGGTGCATGCACTTACCATCAAGGAGCAGAGGCCAGCAGGCCAAAGCAGTTCCCTGAACATCTTTATATCCGCTCTGGCAGAGGTGTGCCCACTCTAAGAAAGGGTCTTCCCTATGCAATTAATCCTTCCAGAAAATACCATCCAAGACTCACCCAGAGTCATGTCATAGTTGATTCCGTGTCCAACCAATGTTAACCATCACAAGTTTACCACTTGCCAACTTGGTAATCAGTCACAGACCGTATGCCAAGCTTAGTGTCCAAATGAAGACAAGAAGGTCCTGATTCTGATATAACTATCCTACATACAAGTGAAAATGCACTATTCTTCCCTCAAGAGCAGAGGGCAAAGTCCCTTGAGGAATGTTTATTCCTTTAGTATCCCATGACTTAAATGCAATAATACAGATTTATGACACTTAACTACTACTATTCCCTTGATTTGTCTTATATTACATGGTCAAGAAATGGAGGAATGAAAACACAAACAACTATTTAATATATGTATACAGATAGACAAAAACGTTCTTTCCTTTTATTTCACATTTATTGAGGGCTTCTGTCTGCGTGGTGGGGGGACACACACTACAGCATGGGTGAGGTCAGATGACAACTTCCAGGAGTCCGTTCTCCTTTCGCCATGTGGGGTCCAGGGATGGAGCTCAGGTTGTCCGACTTGTAAGTGAGGGCCTTTACCCGCTGAGCCGTCTTACTGGTCCAACAAACATATTCTTAACACTGTAGAATAGGAACTGCCGATGACAATTACATCCCTCACTTCTGTAACTGGTCACATGGTTAACCATGTCACATGTAACTGGTCCTCACTGGTACTTCTCACTACTTTCTTCAACTCTCCATTCCATATTCCCCCCACCCCAGCAATCACCTTGACAGTCTTGGTCCTTTACTTGGAGGGGTGGCACACACAGACATTCTTAAAGGAGCTGATTTCTTTATAATTGTTCCTGGATTGGGTTGTTGTACTTCCCTATCTGTCCTTGACCACAGGACATGATAACGCCAGGAGACACCCTAAAGAAACCCCTGCTCTTTACATTCCTTCCTTTCCACACATAACATTCCTACTTTTACTATGGAGAAGCAGTCCAATTTCCCCCTGGCAAACTAGATCAATCATACATCCCAACACCGTAATTCCTCTTTAAGCCTGTTGACTCAGAGGCATCAGGAGCCCAAAGTAGCAAAGGGGAAGTCTCAGCTTCTAGTTCAATGGAACATTTGTCGTGTCTCCTGGCAGAAGCACTCCTCTCTTTGGAACTAAAAGTTCTAGGCCATCAGAGCAGAAGTTTTGATAGTGAGTCAACTAGGGATGATTGAGTGGTATTATTCCCATTTCCACCCCTCGATTCCTGAACCTGGGAATCCTAGCTATATGAGAAACAGTGCCATGTGTTAGACACTTACTCAAAAACATTTATAGTCTTCTGGAGAACTCTTCCACAGCCATCTAGGTTGTTGTCATAAAGAAACATGGTGCTATGTTTCTTTAAAGGACCAACTACTATTCTCTCAAGCCAGCTGATTTGGGATAGGAGGGAATATGGAAAGACCAGTAACTTCCATGAACATGGTAAGATGCATTTCTTAGGCTATGAAGCAAGTCTCTTGATCAGAAGCAATGCTATGTGGAATACCACAGTAGTGGATAAAGCATTCAGTAAGTCATGGGTTGTAGTTTTTCCAGAAGCACTATGTGCGTGAAAAGCAAATACATACTCAGAATATGTATCTATTCCCACAAGGCTAAAGTTTTGCCCTTTCCCTGACTAAAGTGCTCCAAAGTAGGCTGCTGATCACCCTGAAGTGTGGTGCTGTATTAGGATAACACTGTTGGTCTTTGCTTGCGTTCAGTTTGGCACTCAGGATCAACTGTAGCAAAGTCAACAGAACTCCATGCTGTTGAGTGCATGTACAGCCTCCATCACTGCCACCATGACTACTTCACGGACAAGCTCCTTGGACAATGACAGGTACTGCCTAGGAGAAGGATAGACTACTGTCTTAGAAAGGATCATCCTATCTATTTGATTATTGAATTTTTACACTACTGAGGTCACCTTCTGGTGAACATTTACCTGGGACACAAGTATCTTCATGTCAGTGGCCCATTTGGAGAGATCTATCCATATATAGCTTCCCCAAATGTGTTTCCCATTGATTTTCTAATCATGCTTCTTCTAACTCCCCGCTTTTCTAGGCAAACCATTTGTCTACATCCTATGAATCAGTATATGATCGAGCCATTAGTCACTCTTCTTTCCAAGCACGATGTATAATAATATACTCTACCTAAAATTCTAATCCCTGTGAATAATTCTCTTCACCACTGTCATTCATGGTTGTCCCACAAAGAAGCTGTAATGCTGTCACTATGCGACTTCTGTGTGGTACACAGCATGCTAAGCCATCTGTAAACTAGCCCTGAAATTATTTACCCATGTCCATGGATTATAGTGCATAGTTCATGAGGCTGTAGGTTTATACTTGGGGATAGATGACACGGTAGCAGAAGTGGAAATTGGACAATTGGGCAATTTCTTCACGTGTCTTATTTAACTTCAGGAACTGCTAAGCTCTGATTATGTATGTGCCCTTTCCATTTGATGATGGGGTGCTGTTGTACATTGTGTATACCTAACTTCATGGCTTTTGGGTTAGATCATATGTACTTCATGTTGGGCAGCTGGGTCACGTGGTAACCTGGTGGCCCATTTTCAAGTGTTCACTTTCCACTACAGCCTAATAGAAAGCCAAGAGATGTCTCTTAAAAGAATAGCAGTCCACAGATAATGGCAGTGATTTGCTCCAAAATCCCAAGACCCTTGTGTGGTTGATATATTGTGCACCCCAACAAACTTATTTGGGGGTCAGAGAACAGAATAGCCACTATATTAAACATAGGTTTAAGCAGCGGTAGTACACACCTTTAATCCTAACATTCAGGAGGCAGAGATCTGTCTGGATCTCTGTGAGTTCCAAGCCACACTGGCAACAGCCAGGCATGGTGACACACACCTTTAATCACAGGAAGTGATGGCAGGAAGCAGAAAGGTATATGAGATGTGAGGACCAGGAACTAGAGACTCAGTTAAGCTTTTAGGCTTTTAGCAGCAGTTCAGCTAAGATCCATTCAGATGAGGACACAGAGGCTTCCAGTTTAAGGCAACAAGATCAGCTGAGGAATTGGCAAGGTGAGGTTGGCTGTGGCTTGTTCTGTTTCTCTGATCTTTCAGCGTTCACCCAGTATCTGGCTCCTCGGTTTGTTTTCATTAATAAGATCTTTTAAGATTCATGCTGCACCCTTGCTGTAATTCAGCCTTAGAAGCCTGCCAAAGACTTCAAACAACAACCCTTTCTGCACCTAAAACCCGAATCATTACACTACTTTGATCATAACCTTCGGTAATCAGAGTTCTTGAGAAGAGCAAAACTGACAGAATAAATATATTACAAAGGATATTGTTAAGTTTGGTTACAAAATGTCGGTTCAGTAGTCTAACAGTGTCTATGTACATGCTGGGAACTGGGTAGCTGCTCCATCAATGATGCTAGATGGGGGCATCAGCAATCTCAACCTTGCACTGAAGGCCTGTCTTAATTGTGCAGAACTGCTGGTCTTTAGTCCATCCTGGAAGACAGAGAGAATCTTCAAAGTCAGTAAACCCTCTTGTGGGTGTTTAGATTCTATAGTTGCTCAAATAAATAGTTGTTTTTGAGTTCTTACTAGAATGGTTGCTAAGTGACAAGTCAGGACATTGAGATGACACCTCTACCTGCATTAGGGGTTTAGGGAGAAGAGGAATTATACCAATGTGGCTTGAAGGTCATCATGGTTAATTGAGCAGAGTTCTAAGCCACCCTTACATTGATACTCTTCATCTATATATAGAACTTTGATTATCTCATTCCTCATAGATAAAAGAAGGAATTCAAGTAGGTGAAATTTAAGACTTCCCCAGTGAACATTCTAGCTTTCCAATGAAAACCCCCGACTATATTTGATGTGGCTTTAAGTTGGCCCATGAAGAACTATCACACAGTGACAGATGTCTAATCATAGAAATTAAGGAGAGGCCATTTACCAACATCAGTGGAAGCAAGCTAGAGGCTTACTCCAAATTATTCATTTATTGGTGGAAGAAAGACACTTAAGACTCTCCTTAAATTCTATTTGTTGACTCACTTCTCAAAATATCTCTAAAGTTATTTCAGATATACATATTCATGATCTGTCCCTTTAAGTACAAAGGCAAAGACTTTCCAAGATTATTTTAATTACATTTAGTCTTCTCTCTATCATTCAGTAGGACAGTTACTCAAATAAGTAGTTGTTTTTGAGTTCTTCCTAAACATCCAAGTCTTTTTTTAAAAAGATTTATTTATTATGTACAATGTTCTGCCTGCATGTATGTCTACATGACAGAAGAGGGCACCAGATCTCATTATAGATGGTTGTGAGCACCATGTAGTTGCTGGGAATTGAACTCAGGACCTCTGGAAGAACAACCGATACTCTTAACCTCTGAGCCATCTCTCCAGTCCAATATCCAAGTCTTAATGTCAGTTACATGTTGTACTGTACTTATTGTATACTCAGACTTGGCGTGGTGTTAAGTGGTGTAATCTAGATGATCCAGTATAAAATCATGGCTGCTAGACTCTGAAGTCTGACACACCTGAGTTAAATGCATATGCAAATCATGAAGGCTTTTCTTGGGAGGGGCAATGAATTTGTTTGAAATGAATATATTGTTCTTTAAGAAGTGCTAAGGAGTAAGTACAAGGCCCTGAGAGTGTTTTCATAAATAATAGAAGCTGGGGACAAGCAGAATATGCTTCATTTTTTTTTAAATAGAAGTAGTAGTCAGAAAGAGGGGAATATAGTCTAAAGTGTGTCAAAAGCAAGAAATGTGTTGAGTAGACTTTTATTAGAGAAACTGGGGTTTGTATGTGTCTACATAAACAGCATAATCTAAAAGCTTAGAGCAGTGGGTGGACCACGTGATGCATGTTGGCTTTCTGCTTATGTAATGTGTTTTTGTTCATTTTAGACTACCCATTTTCTTGGAAAGAACAAAAGTTGTTTTCACATAAACATAAGATAGGGTAAAATATTAGTAAAGTCAGATCTAGCTAAGAGATTAAGATGTGCTAAGGGTACAGTTACTACAAAAGGTTCACACTAAGTGTGTCACACACTTGACAAGGACATATAAAGATGCTTCTGGTTTGTCTTCAGCAAAACAGAAATAATTCCAGCAGCAAAAGGTGCAATTTTTATGTATTAAACAAAAATCACGAACTGGAGTCCAGTTTTTATTAGATCCTTAGTTATACTTTTAGACAATGCTAAATCTGAGAGACTCTCTCAAAAGATGCCAAGTGAGGTGATGAGAAAAGTATTGACAAAGTTTAGAATAAATAAAATGCTGTAATATTTCTCAAGATAGCTAGAGATCTCAGCATCAACTTGTACAGAAAGTGTGGCCAAAGTGATATATCATAATTATATTTCTCTGATATTATGGCTTGATGGGAGACAAAAGTATAAATTTTGGGTGTCTAAATACATTATTGTAGGCAACCACCCAAGAAAATTATGTCATCAAATCAAGCAAAGCATCCATCAGTGGATTAATCTTGTTTTTCGGATAGTAAATAGTGCTCATTAAGCATGGTTTATATTGCATTATCAATAAAAAATATAATGTTGAGGTGCTTTTGTCAAAATTATGGATATATTTTGGTTTATTTTAAGACCTATATATGAATAGATAGTTATCTTACTATCTCATGGAGATTGGCCAAGGCTTAAGCTAGATTCTGGGCCTGGCACATGGTGGAGTAGCTGTTGATGGATCCAAATTTGTTATCATCGAAATAAGTACAATTATTTTGTTAGACTGATTTCCTTCCTTCCTTCCTTTCTTCCTTCCTCCCTCCCTCCCTTCCTTTCTAGTTATTTATTTATTTATTTATTTATTTATTTATTTATTTATTTATAGACAGGGTTCCTCTGTGTATCTCTGACTGTCCGGGAACTTTCTCTGTAGACCAGGCTGATCTCAAACTCAGAGACCCATCCACCTGCCTCTGCCTCCTGAGTGCTGGGATTAAAGGCATGTGCCACCACCTCCTGGCTCATTTGTTAGATTTTCAAAACAGAACTTAGAACTTTATATAACCAGGAACCGAAAAAAATACTGGCAAATTTCAATTTTACAATATTTTGTGACCTTTTCAAATTGATTAAGATTCAAAATGTATACATTTAATTTCTAAGTACACTGTTTTTTAGGCTCACAAATGCCAATTATTTGTTCAAAGATATCCAACAAAAGTGCAGTATTGAATTTTCCTTAGCTGATTATAAGGCTATTTTTATTGTGGAAATTGGATTATTGAATTTGAATTGAGGTCATTCACCTAGTCATATTAAATCCACGTCAGGAGTCTATTCTCCACAGTAGGTGGTAGAGAAAGAACATGCACACAAAATCAATAAGTAGTTTCAGGCCAGTAAGTCACCTATTAAAACTAAAGAAAATTCAGGAATAAAATTCCTGTGAGCACAGCCATTTGTGTCCCTAGTGTGCCAAGGACTTCCAAACATTTACAAAAGAAAAACATAACAATCTTTCTAGGAAAATTTGGAGTTCTGACCAAACTTCTGACTGAGCCTTTGCTGCAGACATGTTTAGGAAAGAATACTAATCTTTGGAAATGCACAAGACTGCTGCAGGATTACCAGAGAAAAATGACTTTTGAATTTCTAATTCAGAATTTCACCAAAAGCTCAGATGACAGAGATGCATAGAAGTTACATGAAAGTAAATTATGTAGAAAGGCAATTTCTGCCAAGCCTGGTGACTTAGGTTTGGTCCTCAGAACCCATATGGTGGAAGAAGAGAAATGACTTCCTCAGCTTGTCTTCCAATATGCACATATAAGGCATGGCATGTGCCTGAGGACACACCCATGAACGCCTGAATGCTAATTTAAAAAGTTCAATTTTGTCATCTAGTCAGGTAGGTTACCTCACTTTATTTAGTCAATCAAAAAAGGTAGTTTAACAGTATAATGGTATGAGATGTGTAAATTAATGGGTGGTGAAACCTACCCTTATCTGTTGCTAAAGCAAAGGAGTGCATATTCTCAGGGAGAAGGAATAGCTTAATCTCATGGCCACTGTTTCCAGAAGTTTTCAATAATGTAGTCATTGCTTACAACAATGGGCTATATTCTATTGTGATAAACTGTATAGTGATAAATATGAAAGCAGAGGACATCAATATATAACAAAACCAATAACTTGAAAGAGAATGCTTGGAGACAAGTTGATGGGCAAAGCATAGCAAAGAGGTTTCCAGAAATTGTACTAGAGAGACAGGAGCTTGTTGCGGGAGTGTAAATAACATATGGTTCACACTGAAAGTCAAGCAAGTCCTAAGGGTAATAGAATGGAAACCAGTAGAATTAATTCCAAGCGTCTCTGTGAAACAGGAAAGCCCCATCAATGACACAGAATAGTACTGGTATTCTTCATTTTAAAATTATTTTAGTTGTGGTAAAATAGACATCACCATTTCCATTTAATCATTAAGGGTACAGTTGACTGGTATTAAGCATATTCATAGTGTTGTGCAATCATCACCACTATCTATTTCTAGAACTCTCCATACACAACAGAAGCTTTGTGCTCATTAAACAGTATCTCTCCATTAACTGATCCCCACTGAGTCCCTAGAAATCATAGAATATTCTCCAAATCTAAGAATTTAAGTATGCTAGGCACTGCATAAATAGAACTGCGTTGTGTCTATATTTTTATGGTTGTTTTATTTCATGTAGGATAATGTTTTAAAAGTTCATTAATGTAGTGCCAGAATTTTCCTCTTTCCTTTGAAAAGTGAACATTATTCTATCTGCATGGATATACCATGTTCTCTTTACTTATTCATCTATCAATAAACATTTGGGCTTCTTCCACCTTTTGGCTATTGTGAAAAATGATTCTATGAAGCTGGAATGAACATATCTGTTTGAGAATCTACATTCAGTTCTTTTGAACATGCACCAAGAAATGAAATAGCTAAATAATGTGGTAATTGTATTTTTAATTTCCTGAAGAGTGTACATACTGTTTTTCTTTCTTCCTTTCTTTAGGAAAAAGCAAGTCTCCTCTCATACATTAGATCCCAGCTGCAGTCTCCCCTCCCTCCACTCCTCCCAGCTCCCTCACCTCTATCCTCCCCAAGATCTGCTCCACCTCTGATTCCCTTCAGGCCTCCCAGGGATATCAACTGAACATGGCATAACAAGATGAAATAAGACTACGTACAAACTCTCATATTGGGATGAGGCAACCCAATAGGAGGAAAAGGGTCCCAAGTGCAGCCAAAAGAGTCAAAGAAATCTGTCCCTCACTCCCACTGTTAGGAGTCCCACAAGAACACCAAGCTACACAGCCGTAAGATATATGCAGAGGACCTAGCTCAGACCCAGTCAAGGTCTGTGTTTATCGCTTCACAGCTGATGCACGATATTGCATTTCCACTAAAGGGCACAAGCTTCCAATTTCTTCACATCCTTGCCAACACTTGCTTTTTTTCTTTAGAATTATGAAGAATTACAAAAATCAACCTGAAATGTCACAAAGAGACCCAATACTGTGGTTGATAATTGATGGTTTTAATTTGAAAAATGTTTCCAGTATTTTGTCCTCCAAGTCATGATATTTTCAACTCACTAAGAGCTTATTGGAATGTCACCCAATAAGTTGAAAAGAATCTCTATGCAAATACTATGTATAGTATATATTATATACATTTACTAATTTAATGTATATTTAACACACACATATGAAAGTCATTGATTGATTGACATGGTCTTTAGGAGGATGGCACCCTGATGGGAAGGACTTGAAATGGCAGTGCAGGATGGTTATTTGAAGATCTAGCTTTTGTGGCATGTTACAGAATTTAAAGTGAGGAATCAACAAATAAGTAAATTGAAGCAGGTCTATAGTTATTAATTGTCTATTTTTGTGCGCCTGGGTCAAAGAAAGAAGGAAACACCATTGACTGTGATGTAGAAAAGAAAGCTGGGGCTGTGACTTGGAGGACAAAATACTGGAAACAGTTTTCAAATTAAAACAATCAATTAGCATCCACAGTATTGGGTCTCTTTGTGACATTTCAGAAGAATTTTTATTATTGATTCTCCTCCTCCATCTTCCTGGCAGATTTCCCCCAATACACACTCATCCTCCCATGACATCCATTTCACTTATATGCCGTGTATTTCCCCATGTCTTCCACACCCGTCCCCTTGTAATGGTCTTGTTTCATATCATTTACCACCATCTATACATATGCATATAGACATTATGAGCTATGAGCCACATAAAAGAGAGAACATGTGATTTTTATCTTTCTGAGGTTGGGTGATTTCATATAACACTCTCCAATTTTATCCATTTTCCTGCAAATTTCATGTCTTCATTTTTCTTTACCAAGAATAAAATTCCATTATATATGTTTGGTACATTTTAGCTATCTGTTCATCTGTTTATAGATATCTAGGCTGGTTCCTGCATTGCGAAGAACACGACAATAATTGGGGTGTGCAAGCATGTTTCTGGTAAGACATAGGGTCCTTTGGGTGTATGTTCAAGAGTGGTGCAGCTAGGTCAGGCTGTTTACCCATAGTTCCTTAGCTATGTAGAAAGTTTTAGATTTTGTGTAATTTCACTTGTTAATTCTTGTTGATATTTCCTGTGTTGTTTGACTTCTTTCCAGAGAGTTCTTGCCTATACTTATATCTTGCCACCAATTTTTTTTTTTTTTACAAGGGTGTCAAATACAGACACCAGAAAAGAGCCTGTTCAACAAATCATTCTGGCAAAACTGGATATCCCCCCCATGGAAGAATGAAATCATATCCATATATGTGATGCAGCACAAAACCGAGGCGAATCCAAGACTTTCATTTGAAACCCTAAACATTGAACCTAGTGGAGGAAAACACTTCAAGATACAGGAAACATTGTCTTCAGTTTCATTATTTTTTATTGGTTAAATGTTGTGTGATTTATGAGCGATTTTTATAGTGACAGGAAAGAGTACTGAGAGAAAGGCTGAGGCAAGAGAGAAAAAAAAATAACCAGAAGATCAGGTCATGCTTGAGGAGGACTGCACCCAGAGCACTGAGGAAATGAGGCCCCGAGGGGCTGCTCCTCTTCAGTCTGTTCAAAGAGAGAGGAAGGCAGAGGTGTGGATGTGGAAAGCTCTGCAGGTGTGGTGTCCAGAATTTGTAGGGTTCCTATTTCATGACTCACGGTTTCTCTTTAAGAGGTTAAGGTCATCTTCAGAGTGAATGGATTGCACTGGGTAGGGAGTGCAGGGAGAACTGTGAATATTTACATGGACTGGTCAAGGACCTCGCTCACCCTCAGAGATATTTAGCTTTGGCTTCTGGCCTCAGAGAACAGCGTGGGCATTCGTGTTTATACATTTCTACAGCAATTGCAGCTTGCTTTCTTTTCATTTTCTCTTTTCCTTTTTTCTTCCTTTCTTGACCAGTCCTCTCAGGTTCCAGCTAAAATGTTTCTCTAGAAGGACTTTGTTTAAGTTGGCTTGGGAAATATTTCTGTTTGCTCTCAAAATGAATGAGGGGGAGGCGGAGAATCAGAGCTGTACACAGCAAACAAGGAAACAAAGGTGGAGAGAAGAGGGGGAGCTGTGAGAAAACCAGGAGGGAGGAAAAAGCAAGATACCCCGGGAGCTTGTGTGCGACAGCGTTGGAGTGGCTGGGGGTTGTCGTAGGAAACTGGAAGATGTGTTTTAATGTAGTGATGATTTTAGTACCTGACTATCGAAATAATTAACTAACACGGAATAAAGGTGACAAGAATAAGTGAAAAGAAGATATGAAGATATTTGCCTGGATCACTCCTGTGTCTGCTAGAGTGAACAAGGTTTCTGAAGAGAATCGGGGGTGACAGATGAACACTGAGCCACGTTCTAGACTTCCATGAATGAGGAGGCAAATCCTGGCTTGACCTTGCTAAATTAATTGCAGTCATGACTGGCAATCGTTTTATCCCTAGGGTCTTCAGAATGAGAGTGCATTTCTTTTGACATTTAGTCAACTTAACTCTGTATCAGCCACTTTTCAGATATGAATGTATTAATAAAACATAAGAATAGGTCAATTAACTAATATATAATAAAATATTATGTTGTCAGTGTCACATACTGAGAGAGCTGTATCTCCCAACTTTGCAATCTGTGGAGTTTAAATGTCTAATGTAGAGTGCTGATTGAAAAGATTAATAAATAAACGTAACATGTGTTTGGAGAAGAGACAGGCCAGTTTTACTAATGCGCTTGCATTAACATGGATGCAAAGAAATTTACATTGCTTTAGGAGTTCCTGTGTATGTGTGAGATTACATTGTCACAGTCTTATTTACACCTAAGACTGCAACCAGCTTCCCCAACACACCATCTTCTCTTTCCTCTGTTTTACTGTGCCTTTTAGATGTTTATAATGTTTTAAGTTTCCTGACTCAGAGGAAATTCCTAATATCATTGTCTTCATTCCTTCCTTTCTGTTTAATATATGACCTTTGGCTTGGGAATTTTAAAATGTCATCATTCATTTTAAAAATAACCCAGAAAATAAAGGATGATTTCTCAATTGGTTTCATTAAAAAGGTTTCATATTTTTCATGTATCTATAGTTAAAAGAAGAAATTTCTCCAACAAGGTTTGAGTAGCAAGTTTTCATTTAAGTATGGAGAAAATAAAATCGTTTTGAGCAGACATTACTACAAAATAAAACTGTAATATATTAAGATTATGCCCCACGGCTCTTTGGGAGTGTCCACGTTGTGTTTCAATCAAAAATATCTTTTCACACTTCATGGCACTACACTGTTATTCAAGTTTCATTGCTAGGAAACATGGCCCCTTGCCACGACCTACTCAGCTATGCCAAAACTCTTTGCCAAAGAGAAAATTCTTCTCTCTTCATACAAAGAAAAAAAAAGATTCAATTATGGCAATGAGGCCATAGTAAAAAGAAAAAAAGATATTTGTTAACATAACACTCTCATTTTGCAGGTCTCAGGGAGAAAAACAGCCAATAAACTAGAAAACTAATACTTTTCTTAAGTGTTCCAACTAAGAGAGAGAGAGAGAGAGAGAGAGAGAGAGAGAGAGAGAGAGAGAGAGAGAGAGAGAGAGGAGAGAGAGAGAAGAGAGAGAGACAGAGAGACAGAGAGACAGAGAGACAGAGAGACAGAGAGACAGAGAAAACATGGATTTTTTACACATAATTTTAAAAATAAATTAACACCAAGAATGGAATGATACTTTAAAAATTAAATTCTTGAGAAATAAGAATAACTTTGCCAAATGGTTTTAACTTTAAGCATAAGTCTGTTTCTATATATGAGTCTTAAGAAAAGTCCTGTAACTTAATAAGTGGCGAAAGATTGATAGAGTCTGGAGAGAAACCAGAAACTTCCATTCCAGTTCCTGTTTCCTAGTTCTACGTTGTCCTCTGATGGGAATCATTAGACGCAGCTGAAGAGGAGCACCTGTGTGGTAGAGTGTCACCACAGGCGCTCGGCTGAGACTGTGGAAAAGGGAGTGGGGAGATCACAGACAGCAGCCCGGAGTTTCTCTTATAACTTGTCTCTTGTAATCTGTCCAAAACGCAAACCTCACCCAGTAAACTGAAGTCAACTAAAATGGGCAGAATCAGTAGTTTTGCAGAGCCAGTGTGCAATGAGATATTGTTTCCCAGTTATATCCTTTACTGAGGTTTATACAAGGGCCTTTTCCACCATTCTTCAGGTATATCACACATAGGTAACCACTGGACAGTTCAGTCAGCTCACCATAATAGTTCTTGGAAATTCCTTTTTAGATCTGACAATATCTTTATTGGTGGTCCCAGGTATTTATGCCAATTGCTTTGTTTCAGTTTGAGCTTTGTGCGACAGGATCTCTCTATGTTGCTGAGGCTGGTGTCATGGCAATATTCCTGTTTCGGCTTCCCAGTAGCTGTAATTATAGGCATGCACCGGCGTGTCTGGCTTGGTTTCCTGCTTTTAAGGTGAGTTGAGAGGCAAAGTTGTATCATGGGCTCTACACCAAACTGGAATGGAATGTTGGACTTCCCACTTACACGATATATAATCCTGGACAGATTACTTTATTTCCCTGTGTTAGTTTCCTAATTGGTAATACTGGGTCAATAATGATAGTGCTATAGTGTCATTGTGGCAGGAATGTTAGTGAACCCATTTTGTGTGACTTGGAAAAATGGAATGCTTGCAAATATGTGAAGGAGCCAGCCACAAGCAGCTCCAATATGAGCCCAGCCCAAGGCAAGCTCTGATATGTTGATGGACCAACCCCAAGGTAGCTCCAATATGTTAAAAAATCAACCCTCAGCTGCGAATCCCAGAGAGTGCAAAGATAACACCTACTTATTGGTGAAATTATTAAGGCCATTCCACGTAGTTAAAAGGAGATTTATTTAATGGTGTAACTTACAAATTAAGGGGTAGGTAGGTCGCGGGGTCTGGGGAAGGTGTATCGCAGTCCAGCGGTGTTCTCTGGAGCTCTGCTTAGCCCACCTCCACCGTCCAGGGTCCCAGAACAGAGATTGAGCGCTGGCCCATCCAGATCTCGGGTCTCCAGGCGCCTCCCTTGGCCCTGCCTTGTAGGCGTGACAGTTGCCTAAGTCTCAATGGGGGTTGGAACTTCCAGATCAAAGCTGGAATGGCTACCCACTATACCTACTGGAATAATACAAAGAACTGGAAGTTTGGAGATAGTCCCAGGAGCACAATGCCATGTACCCAAGACACAGTGCCTCAAGCCTCTGCTCTGACCCCCAATGGAAGTGGACTTTGACTCTGGCCATAGGGACTCTGGCTCTAGGAACTCTGGAGTTGATAGTATTGGCACTGTCGCTGAGTTCACACATGCCCTCCTGTCAGGGACCTTTCGGAACTCAGCAGAAGGAAGAGTCTAGCATTTCCTGCCTGACCATTCTGTACTTAGTGAGATGTCTGTCTACATGAGACTTCCATAATCTTAATAATAGCACAGTATTGTAAGGACATGGGATTACCATAGTTTTTATAATAGCATGATAATGTAAAGAATGTTTGTGTAAATGAATTTCAAGCAAAAACTTGAATTAAATTAATTTAATTAAAACTTTTACATTGATTGACAGTATAATACAGTAATATGAGTGGATTTTGAATCCAACTAAATTTTTAACACTATACTTCAAAATAATGGTGCCACTTTTATTTGGAGAACACGCATGTTCTGTAAGAATATTCCATAGGGAACATGAACTACAGACAGCCTGCAGCCTACAGACATGCCCAGGATCTTATGACTTGTTTTGGTGAACATGGTCCTTCTTCCTATCATCTGACTACTGAAGATGTCCAGTGGTTGTGCTTCTTTGGGCAATTCCCAGCAAGTTATGGCAAAAGAGCAAGCACCAGGAACAGCTAGTTCCTCATCTGCTAGATTGTTTCTGGTCCTTAACTAGTGTAAATAGTGCTATACTATTTATACTTGGCAGTACTGATTGACAGACTCATTCTACTTCCTTTGGATATAGACCCAGGACTGAGAATGTTGGATCATATGATCATGAGCTCGGTGGATTATTTTTTTGAAAGGACCATCATCCTCAACAATGGCTGTATTAATTTATATTCCCACCAACTGTGTTCTTTTCCCCCTTTGGGGAAAGGTGCTGGGAATTTAGGTCAGTGGAGAGAGGCCTTGCATAACAAGTGCAAGGTCTTGGGTTTTGTCCCCAATGTCAAAATGGAAACAAAACAAAACAGAATAACCAGTGTTCTTTAAAAAGTATTTTCCATCTCTTTATTGCAATTCCCATTAATATGTAAAATTTATAGACTACATTGTTCTCATAACCTTCCTATGTACTTGCATGATGATTATTTTGAAGTATCTGTCAAATAAATCATATAGCTCCATTTCTTTTTTTAATCTCTCTAGCCCTACCTGATTTCTTTCTTTCTTTCCTTTCTTTCTTTCTTTCTTTCTTTCTTTCTTTCTTTCTTTCTTTCTTTCTTTCTTTCTCTCTCTCTCTCTCTCTCTCTCTCTCTCTCTCTCTCTCTCTCTCTCTCTCTCTCCCCTCTCTCCTCTCTCCTCTCCTCCCAAACCCTGCTCCTTCTGTTCCCACCCCCCAATCCATCTCCTCTTCCATTTCTGTACAGGAAAGGACAGATCTCCATAGGTATCAACAAAACATGGCATATCAAGTTGTAGTAAGACTTGCATCTCCCATGTATTAAGGCTGGGCAATGGTGACCCAGTATAAGGAGTAGGATCTCAAAAGCCAGTAAAAGAGTCAGAGACAGCCCCTGCCCCCACTGTTAGGAGTCCCACAAGAGGACCAAATATAGCTCCATTTCATTGTTAGTTTTTTAGAGATTCAATTTTTTCTTTTGTCTGGTACATATTCCCTGTTTTCCCTTTTCCCTTAAATGTTGGTCCACATTTGATAAAGCAACCACTTCTCCATTCTCCATGGACTGGCCTTGATGTTCATTCCACAGGAGAGAACTCACACCTGGAACTATAAACCTGGTCAAAAGTCACAAAGGCCTAGGGGAGGACCTACTACTGTTGTTTCTCCTTGGCCATGTAGTCAAACTACCTATCCAAACTTACGTTTTTTTACTCATTAACCAGTGCTCATCTCAGCCTTCACCAGAGAAGCCTCTTCTGCAAGAGGTGGTGGTTAACGCAGAAACTCCCAACTGGTTAAAGTGCAGAGAATAGATGATCGCAAAATGGCCCTACACAGGACTTTTATATCATAAACTCTAAGGCTCAGGAAACATTGTGGAAGAGAGGGTGGACAGAAGAGTCAAGGGTTGGGCATGACTGAGCCATAGCACTTATCAGTTTGCTACAGCTGAGCTGCCCTGCACAAGATCGGTCCCATCAATACTTCATCATGCTGGTGGTGGGGAGGCCTCATGAAGCCATACTCCTCACTGAGGGATGATGGGCAATTCATGGTTGCTAAGGGGAGGGGTGGTGTTTTCTTTTGACAGTATATCCACTGATTAAGTTGCTCATGTTCCAGTAAGTAACTCCCCACTCATGTTCATGTAAGCAAATATAATTAAACCCAGTGGGTCTAAACAATAAAAAAAATCATCAAAGTAGGAGGGGGCTTGTTGGGAAGAAGGAATTAAAGGAGAGGAGAGAGAGAGAGAGAGAGAGAAGAATTAAAGTGACAAAAACTCAGTATATACACGTGTACAATTGTCAAAGAATAAAAACAAATTAAACTAAAATTTAAATTGTAAATTGTAAATTTCTGGACCAGATACTAATACGTCTGGTCAGAAATTCTTGGGGCCTGAAGAAAGTTTGAATTCCTGCTGGTTCAGGACCAGGTTTGCTGTCAGTGATCTCCAAGCTTCTAGAGCGTGCTGTGTCCTGTCAGTCCTCTGAGATGGGGAGACATAAATCAGTGCCTGGGGAAACCCGTAGTAAAGGACACTGAAGCTGCAGGATGATATGAGGAGGGGAGGGGAAGAGGGAGCCAAGGGAGGCAATATGGGGAGGCGCAACCAACACTAAGGGCCATTTGAGGGTCATATGGAAACCAGCTACTGTAGAAGCTTCTTAGAATGTTTACTCATGTGAAAGAGATCTAAACGGAGTTACCAAACAACAGGGAGACAATGCTCCAGCTAGACATCTTTTTGCCACCAAGCGAAACTTCCAGTACCAGGAATGGATTACATCTAATTGAGTTGTTGGCTAAAAGGGGCCATGTAGTCGGGACAGAGAAACCTTCCGACTACATTTGGTGCCCAGACGTGGTAGCAAGAATTTCCACCCAAAACCTCAGAAAGCGTAAAAAAAAAAAAAAAAAAAAAAAAAAAAAAAAAAATTCTAAAATGGAGTTAGAAACAGCTTCTTTTTTTTTTTTATTAATTTATTTTGCAATACAATTCAGTTCTACATATCAGCCACGGATTCCCTTGTTCTCCCCCCCTCCCGTCCCCCTCACCTTCCCCCCAACCCCCCCCCCCATCCCCATCTCCTCCAGGGCAAAGCCTTCCCCACAGACTAAGGTCAACCTGGTAGACTCAGTCCAGGTAGGTCTAGTCCCCTCCTCCCAGGCCGAGCCAAACAATCCTGCATAGGCCCCAGGTTTCAAACAGCCAACTCATGCAATGAACACAAGATCTGGTCCCACTGCCTGGGTGCCTCCCAAACAGATCAAGCCAATCAACTGTCTCATCCGTTCAGAGGGCCTGATCCAGTGGGGACCCCTCAGCCATTGGTTCATAGTTCATGTGTTTCCATTCATTTGGCTATTTGTCCCTGTGCTTTATCCAACCTTGGTCTCAACAATTCTCGCTCATATAAACCCTCCTCATTCTCGCTAATTGGACTCCCAGAGATCCACCCGGGGCCTAGTCATGGATCTCTGCATCCAGATTCCTCAGTAGTTGGATGAGGTTTCTAGCACAACAATTAGGGTGTTTGGCCATCCCATCACGAGGGTAGGTCAGTTCGGGCTGTCTCTCGACCACTGCCAGCAGTCTGTTGTGTGGGTATCTTTGTGGATTTCTGTGGGCCTCTCTAGCACTTTGCTTCTTCCTATTCTCATGTGGTCTTCATTTACCATGGTCTCCTATTCCTTATTCTCCCTCTCTGTTGTTGATCCAGCTGGGATCTCCCGCTCCCCCAAGCTCTCTTTCCCTCAACCCTCGCCTTTCATTACCCCCACTCATGTCCAGGCTGTTCATGTAGATCTCATTCCATTTCTCTGTCATTGGGTGATCCCTGTGTCTTTCTTGGGGTCCTGTTTTCCAGGTAGCCTCCCTGGTGATGTGAGTAGCAGACAAGTCATCCTTGTTTCATGTCTAGTATCCTGCTATGAGTGAGTACATACCATGTTTGTCTTTCTGAGTCTGGGTTACCTCACTCAGGATGATTTTTTCTAGATCCATCCATTTGTCTGCAAACCTCATGATGCCATTGTTTTTCTCTGCTGAGTAGTATTCCATTGTGTATATGTACCACATTTTGTTTATCCATTCTTCAGTTGAAGGGCATCTGGGTTGTTTCCATGTTCTGGCTATTACAAACAATGCTGATATGAACATAACTGAACAAGTGCTCTTATGGTGTGGTTGAGCATTTCTTGGGTATATGCCCAAGAGTGGTATAGCTGGATCTTGGGGGAGATTGATTCCCAATAGAAACAGCTTCTTAAATGTGTCTCTCAGGCAAGCCATGAGCGACACTATGGTGGGTTCGCAGCATGTGGGCTTGAGCTTGGTATTTTGTAGATTTTTTTTTGTCTCATATTACTTTGTTTGGGCATTTTTAATCTGACTTGTATATTATTGTTTCCAATATTATGTTTTTATGTGTTTCTTATGCTTTTTCTTTTTAAGATTCTATTTTTTATTTGCCTGTTTTTTTTTCTCAAGAGACAAAGAAGGCATGAGACTAGAAGGGTGAGGAGGTGGGGGACAATTTGGGAGGAGTTAGGGGAGAGGAAAAACATGATCCAAATACGTTGTATGAAAAAAACATTGGAAAAAACAAAACAATAGACCATTACTCATATAATCCAATCCTTTCCTTCTTAGTCCACAGCTAAACATGGAGGTAATGTGCGCTCTCTCTCTCTCTCTCTCTCTCTCTCTCTCTCTCTCTCTCTCTCTCTCTCTCTCTCTCTCTCTCTCTCTCTCTGTGTGTGTCTGCCTGCTTGTCTGTCTGTGTCTGTATCTGTGTGTCTGTGTGCATCATTTACTTTCTACACTGTGCTGTGCTTAAAGCTATGGAATACATTACATTTTAGCCCAAACTGTATCTTTATTACTGACAGTTCCTAAGGGATCTACAGAATGCCAAATCCCATCAATGCTCAGAGGCAACAGGATGGAATCCAGAGAGTACCTCACACAGTCCCCCAAATCAATCAGAATGTTTGGTAGATGGCCCAGTTATTTTGCTCTCTCCATGGTGAGAATCTGGAAGTTTCCTCCTGACCACATGATGCTCTCCCAACAGTAGTGATTATGGAAAGAGAACATCTTAAATATTAGTGTTAGCTTTTGTGTGAATGGCTTTGCATCTCTCACCTAGTTTACAGACTTCTCAGGAAGAGAGCAGCTCAGTGTGCTGTTACTAGATTGGAATGTGTGTAGAGTATAGCATCTAGACTTCTCTGTTTTACCACTCCTTGGTTTCACCATCATCATCTGTTAGTACCATCCATGATTATATAACTCAAAAAATTCAGACATTTAACATGCAGGTCTCCATTTTTACTATTTTCTTTGAACTTCACAGTTGTTAGAAGTGAATTTGCTTCTAGACAGTGGGGCATAGAGGAGAGAAAAGAAATAGTTTGAAAGGTGGAAATGTGTTCTGTTACAAAGATCCAGAAGTTTCAGGAGGTAGGAGGAAATGATGTGATGTTCCAATATTTTGTTTAAAAATTTTTTTGTAATTATTTTCTTATTTAATGTATATGGATGTTTTGCCTGCATATACTTCTGTGTACCACATGGGTGCAGTGCCCACACAGATCAGAAGAGGGCATTAGATCTCTTGGAACTGGAGTTACAAGTGATTGTGAACCACGATGTGGGTGCTAGAAATCAAACTTGGGTCCTCTAGAAGAGCGGCCAGTCCTCTTAACTGCTGAACCATCTCTCCAGTCTTGATTTCCTGGGTTGTATCTCCCAATTCTCTGAGCTTCTGTTTTCATTATTGATTAGAAATATCAATTTTGTCATTTGGCTGTAGGAATAACATATAAAATTATAGATGTAATATTTAAAGCTAGCTAAGTGTTTACTATAACATAGCACAAAGGAAATGAGTCGAAGAGCCCTTTCTAGTATCTACATTCCAGTGGAAAGTGCCATTCATCAGAAGATGAATTGTCTTTATCTAAGAATCTAGTGTCCTCAATGGAATTAATAGTAAAATAAATAAAATCAGTAACATTTGGCAAAGTAAGAGGCTTTTATGACTGATACCATATAACTCCAATACATTTTTTGTAGAATTCTGAACTTAAAATAATTCTATTTCAGTCAGTTTTACATGATTGCATTTTGTCATAATAATTAAGTTTTTGTAAATGCTTTATAGCATTATTTCTTTATTTCAGCACATGCATATCATCTTCCTACTGTGCCAGGAATGTGTCTAACTACTATGTAGTGGGAAATAGTAACATTGAAGGTGGAAAGTGGGTTGAGTTTCTCTTCTGGGGTTAGCCTCATAAAACTTGAGTTATTGATAAATATAGGCTCATTTCATTGGAAAGTATTTTTTTCCTTTTGAGGTAGGGTCTCATTATAGCACTGGATGACCTGGAACTCACTATGTAGACAGGTTAGCTTCAAAGTCACAGAGATCTGCCTTCATCTATGTGTGAGAGCTAAGATTAATGATATGTGAGACTGTCCCCAGCTGAATAGATTTTTAATTAAAATTTTTTCAACTCCTCCCAGATTCTCTCCACCGACACAACTTCATGTTCTCTTTCTTGTTTCTCTCTCTCACCTTCACTCCCTCCCCCATCCTCTCCCTCTCAAAAATGAAAATCCAAGGGTGAAAATCAGTTTTCTTCAATGGAGTATCACCAGCTATACCAACCATACTTCTGGGCAGGCCCCATACCCAGGAATAATTGGCCAACACAAAACCAGCTCAATGATACTTTTGTGGACTGTAGCTGAAGTTTTCTTGGTCCCACCCAGCTCCCTTGGTCCCGCAGTCCCACAGCCACTCAGACCCAAATGAACACACAGAGGCTTAATATTAATTAAAACTGCTTGGCCATTAGCTAAGGCTAACTACTAACTAGCTCTTACACTTAAACTCAGCCCATTTCTGTTAATCTATATGTTGCCACGTTTTCCGTGGCTTTACCTGTGTGCCATTACATGCTGCTCCCTGATCGGCAGGCTGGTGCCTCCTGACTCAGCCTTCCTGTCCCAGAATTCTCCTTCTCTGCTTATCCTGCCTATACTTCCTGCCTGGATACTGGCCAGTCAGCATTTTATTTATCATCCAATAGGGCAACACATTTACAGCATACAGAGCAACATCACCCATCAAGCCCTCTTTTGAGTTGTTGGTCAGGATTGTCTAAGAGACTCCCCAAATATTACAAGCCCTTAATTGCTCCCTAAAAATGGAAAGTAATTCTCTATTGCTGAATACAATCATGTATTTTAGATGCAGATCCCAGAGGCCCCTGAGCTGGAAGTGAAATGCCTCCTTCCTGAGGACTAGCTTTCATGGTACCTTATGCTTCTGGTATGAGGGAAGCAACCAACAGTACTACTTAGGTATGATACCTATGAACTACAGCATTGACCAACATGGCATGATAACTTTAAGGGTGTAGTAGTAGTACATACACCCTGGTGGTAACCAACAGCTCTCCAATTGAGCTTAAGACCCACTCAACAAGAGGGAAATCATGCATGGTACTAGAAACCTAGCCAAGTACTTAGGCCTAGTGAAATTATGGATCTTGGAGAAGAGCACACAGTCACCACTTTACTAAACCAGAACAATCCCTATCTATAGTCTAAATATCTGTCTTTATACCCACAGATAAGTATAGTCTTCATTGCTCATCATTAAGGAAATTTCTCTTTGCAACAGATGGAGACCATTACAGAAAACCACAACCAATCAAAATGCAGCGTTGTGGAGCCCAGTGCCAGTTGATACATCTTTACAAAAGAACTCCAGCACCTAAGGTTCAGAAAAGGGTACCGAAAGATTGTAAGAGCCAGAGAGGATCAGGGAGTTTGCTGTGAGACTGTGACTCCTAGGAACGTCAGAAACTACAGTCATAGAGTCTCACCAACATGACTTCTTAAACATGAGCTGAACAAAGACAACAATAACAGGCATGCCAATTTGGACACGAGGGAAAGCCCATTAAGCCTCAACCTTACGCAGAGAACTACAGACAACCAAGGAATGCTGAGAGCAGTGAAAACAGTCTTCCCCAGGGAAGAGCTCACCTGCCAATCTGAACTGCCCTCATTCATAGGGTGGGAATTCCATGGTGGGCAACTGCACACAGAGTAACTCAGCATTATGAAACAAATACCTCTGCAAAATGCAGACACTCACAACCCCATGGCCTTAGGCTGCAGGTGGTTGGGTTGTTGGTACCAGTTTAGTGCCTTTGCAGCAAGAAGTCCATTTCATTTCTACTCTGGTCGAAAGGGTGAATTCATTCACAGCCTGCCAACCAGATCTGATTAGAGATCTTGTATCATGCAAGACATGATGAAACTGCTTGATAAGCTTACTTTCACTTACTTTGAGTCATGAGGTCAGCTTCAGTTCTCTTTCCAAAGTGCTTAACAAGATTCTTACCACAGGTTATTTGTAAATTTGATGAGAATGTATGTCCTTCATTCAAAAGTCGTCTGAAGGTTCCATTTATGCCCCAAGAATTGTGTCAAGTTCTTCAGATTATAGAAATGAATAGGCTATATGCCTATCTTTTTCATTGTAAAAATCCCTTGGCATGGTTTAGATATATAGAGTTATAATGCATAGGCATGTGTTTCTTTCCGGGCACCAAACCTGAAAGTTAACTGCACTACCAGGAGAATAACGGTGTCTGAGTCAGGTTCCTTTTGATAGCAAAGAGGCAGGAATGGCTGATTAGCTTAAGCTAAGGTATTTGGTAAGTTCATAGGGCATAGGTAGAGCAAGAAACTCAAAGCAGGATGTACACCACTGCACCCAAGAAATGAAATGCTCTCAGCCTCCTAGGCCCTGCTTCTCTTTCTCTCTGGCGTCTACTTCCATTTTCCTTCCCCCTCTACACAGTGGCTGTTGGTACTTCCTCACATCAACCAGTATGCCACAGCTTGCAAGTTTATGTGACCTGTGCTCAAGAGTTAACCCTTAAAGGACTCAGTGCGTCTAAAATTCAGTCTGAAGTTCCTGAGACAGAGATGCTGAATAATCCAGCTTCTGGCAGGCACCCTTCTGGTTCCATCAACAGTGGCTAGGGTGTTCGGGTTGCATGGCACACACCCCAGGAGAGGAAAGGGACGGCAGGTAGGATATTTAGTCAGTGACTTAATTGCTATATATGCCACTTTGCCCCAAAGTCTCTATGATAGCTAGTCTTTGGTAGTGCAGGGTGGTTTGAGAATTATTTATTGTTTTTTAACAGCTAATTCTTTTGAGGTAACCCCGTAGTTATGATTATACCATGGGTCAAAATCCTACATGGTGGAAGTTGTATACTAACGTATGAGTTGTTCCTTAGACTCCTACTCAGTAGCAGCTGTGTACTATTGAATGAGTTTTTCCCATTTTGCTTAACCTGACTCGGCATAGGCCTTTAAATTTTTCTCCCAAGTCAATTGTGACACTTGTTGAAGGTGTATCCTCAAAGCTAAGTCACTCGGTTCTGTGGCTGGCTTACTTATTTTTCTTAAGTACAAAGGAATATATCCTCTCACATCTATCTATCTTTCTCCCCTCACATCTCCTTCTCTCTTCACCTCTCTTTTGGAGGAAAGGCCATGCAACAGATCCCAGGTTGACTTTGAACTTGTGATCTACCTGTCCCATGTGCTGGTAGTACAACTGTGACTATGACATCCGGCTTCTTTTTCCTATTAAAGAAAACAATTTAAATAGTTTTTGAAATAAAGTATTTGCTTACTGGTTAGCTGTATGCAATTTAGTTGACCCCTCTCAGGCAGGCATCTGTCATGTTTCGTTAATGACAGAACTCTAATTTAATCCTTCTCAGGATAGTCTGTTTTCTTTCTGAATGTTGCACTCTGAAAATATTGTTTTGTAGAAGGCTCTTTATGTTTGAATTACTTCTCTTGCAAATTATTATCAAAGCAATAATTTTCACTGATATTTTATTGAGTCCTTGTAGTCATTAATAAATATATCTATGAGTGTTAGCACTAAAAGCAGAGGTTGAAAAAATAGTAAAGTTTCTTTTTTGACATTTAAAATATCTGTAATTAAGTTTTTTGAAACAGATCTGTCATATTCCATGGCTGCTTTTGCTTTTTCCTTCCTGATGACACCTGTACATGTATATTATTTTATATTATTTTTAAATTATTTTTGGTGGGAGAGATAAATACTAGGATTAACACGATAAAGAATCTAATTTGAAGTAAATACATCTATGTTCATGGGCAGTGACTTGAACAAAAAATAAAACCAAAACGTATAACAAACTCAATATATTTGTATAATTCTAAAGTGAAACTATTTATTAATCTTTTTGCCAAAATGGAGTAGCATATGTATTTCTGCATAATCCACGAATATTTATTACATTGTAATGCATTTTTATGTGTATGGAAGAAGAAAGAATTGAAAAATATTGTTATCTTTACTATCGGAAACAAAATTCTTTTGAGCATAAAAATTTTACTATTTGGAAAAATGTTCTGAAAGTAATTTGTATGGAAGCTGAGCTACTCGAGGGATTTAAATGCCATCAGAGTTTGAGGGTGGTAAGAGCATTCTGCATCCAAAGGGAAGGGTGGATTTGGAAAAAAGAAGGAAACAGGAGTTGAAGCAGAAAGCTGGGAGGATGCTGCTGGGACCAAAGGCAGGAGCAACAGGCCAGCTGAAGCTGCAGGTAGAGCCCCGAGAAGAGGGAGCAAGGAGAAGTGGACTGCATGTGGATTTGAAGGGTTTTTATTTTCTGCGCGGGACACGGTCCTGTCCTGCTAGCCCCATTTTTTCAGCAAAATATGCAAGTGAGTGGATTTGGAGCATACATTCATGAACAATCAAGTTAACTGCCATATTATGGACACCAGAGCAACATGTGAGCACATGGGAGTTAGGAGGCTCCTAAGCATATTAGAGCCTCAGGAAATCAAAATTAATAAACATTTAAAAAATCATGGTATAGGGATTTTCAACCACACTGGACCCAGATTCTTAGAATCTGTTGTTCTTTATCCTAGGATCACCTTATGGGGTGATTAGATCAGAAGAGATATTTGATTCTAGTCATCCTTTTAGTTTTATTTAAACCAGCACTGTGGACACAGCAAAGTGTCAGCAAACCAAAGGCAGATTTCGCTCAATTTAGAAGATGTTAGGTTATCTTTATTTGCCCTTATAGGGGAAGAAAAGGTTTCTGCCAGCACACACAGACTCATGCTTGTTGGCGCTTCCTGAGATCCACAGGCTTGGTACACCATGGACTGGGGATTCCAGTTTGTCAAAGGCTTCCATTTTTTCACTTTAAAGTAACCAGTAATGGTGTGACTCTGACAAATTTCCTGTCTCTAATTATTTATTTCATTTTATTCTGCACCACAGGATGTTTGGAAACATCTACTTAACAGTTCTATCTAGGCGAAAGCTTGGATGATGAAACCCATTTTGCCTGGAGCTAAGTTTATATACTCATAGAAACTACATTGGGCAAAAAAAAAAAATCATAGAAACTAATTACAGGAAATGGAGTATAAGCTATCTCATAAACTTTTTAAATTCATTCCTTTAATGTACCAAATTTATGTATTCACAGGAACTATATTGGGCAAAAATAATCATATAAATTTATTACAGGAAGTGTAGCATAAGCTGTCTTATAAAAGTTTTTGTTTTGTCTCTTCAATGTTGTACATGTGAGATTTTTCCCTGTGGACTTACTAAAAACTGAGGTTAGAAGAAGCAATACTACAGAAAGAAAATTTCAAGTATATGTATGTATTTCAACATCACCTCCATTAAAACATTGTAAATCTACTTTGAAATAAACTTGTTGGACACTAATGGGTCCTTATGTCTGATTGATCTTACGTATCAACTATAGATTAGTAAGAATTATATTTTCGAAGATAATAAAATTAATCGATCTAAAAGTATATGTTGGCATATATAATTTATGTGTACATGGTCTCAACTCAAGCATAGATAGATTCCTCTTTGGGGATTCTAAATTGTATAGGGGTTTGCATGCTAGGTAAGCTCTCTATCACTGACTACAGCCCAAGCCCTAGGGAGGTTTCCACTGGAAAGAGTCCCCGCTTCTACCACAAACCTCCTTCTTAAAACAATGAGTCAGGGGCTGTGAACAGTCCTGATTAAAAAGAGCCGAATATTCTCCTTTAGGAGAATTTGGCATTGAACTAGAAAGGCAAGAGTCTGACAGGATCTTCCTCTGCTCAGGAGTGGGCAGGGGGAAGAGTTAGGCCAATCAAGAAGAGAAAGAAACAGAGGGCCAGTGATTGTGTTTCTCCTGTCAGATTCATCAAAGATGCCATTTTAAACTTTCAACAACACTTGTAAGTGCTTATGGTGAACAGAAATATAATCGTCTACTGTTACATCACTAACCACATAACAATAATTCACAAAATGCTTGTTGACAGGAGGGCTGGGCTAGCACATCCTGTGTGAGTAACAGTGTTTTATGGCAAAAGTGGGTAATGCTTGAGTCTCAATTGAATGAGTTTTCTCTTTGAAGACTAGGAAGGGAGGTAACTTGGGAGTGTTATTTCATAGCTTTGATAATAGCTACTAGGATACTGGATGTCATTTTTCTTAGAGAATAAGTTAGAGTAGAATTGCATTAAGTAAAGCTAACACATAGTCACTGTGTAAAATGAATCCCAAATTGTCTTATGAGCAATTTGTGAATAACAGTAAGATATTATCTGATATATCAAATGACAGATCCCTTTAGTCAATAAGGAGAACATAGCAATTTTTTGTGAACAAATAAAAATTCTGTCAAAGCAGTATAATTTATAAGAGCAAAGGATTTACAGAATAATTTACTTGAAACCCATATTAATAAACTTGACCCGGTACAGAAAGTAACTGTGATGGTGATGGCTGCAGTGGAGAAATGCTCCTAGCTTAGAAATATTCAAAAGCAAACAATAGCTACCTCATAAAATAAAGCACACTTCGTGTGTCAAAAGAAGAAGCAAATAAACACAGACCATCACAAAACATTTTGATTTTTTTACCCAGACTTGGCCACCAGACCCTTACTTACCTTTGCTCAAGTGAGCACACACATTGCAGATGAAACCCAACTGGCCTCTAGCATCCTTATGTTTATGAAACACAACTCCATATTCCATCACAGCTTAGGTGTGGAGAGTGAAATCCACCGGGCTGTAATACAATGTGTAGCGTTAATGGCACTTCATGGGAACCAGTCTCTAACTAAGACTGCATGGTCCTCCTGCTGGAGAGAAAGTAAGGAAAGCAGTAGAGGGAATGAATGGATGCATGTTACTGATGTTCCATTTTCTTACCTTGGCTTCTAACACTCTGCTCTTACTTCATTAGGGACATATTTTATAGTAGTGTCCCTCACCTTTCCATACACAAGATGAAATTTCCACTCACTACCTAAGAGATCTATCCATGAAATACATCTGATCACTTTCTCCACTCCTTTCATTATTTTATCACCAGCAAAAGGACCATGCAGTCTCGGCAAGAAACTGATTGCCATGAAGTCCCTTAGTGTTGAACATTATGATTAAGCCTAGTGAATTTCACTTTCTATTCCATGGTTGTGACAGGATACTGTCCTTGTCTCTCTTGAATCTTTGAAGTCTGAATGTACTCAAGATGCTTCATAATTTCATATCCTCCCATTTTTAGAGCTAAACTCTAGAGTTGAGAGAAAACAGATACTGGGCCCCATGTTGATGAAAGATCCAAATTATATCATTCGATTCAACTTTGCAGGGCAAGAAAGTGGCAACAAAAATCTAATTTACACTAGTCTAATTGTTCATATTTCATAGTGAAGGGAAACCTAGAATTGAGTCCCCAGAAACTCAAGACACCTCATAAGTCAACTCAACAAATCAAGGGGGGTTTCTTAGTCATCTATAATAATTAGTCACTCTATAATTCTTCCTTAAATTCTGAGCATATGAGTTTAGTAAACTATTGAGAAGTTAAGAAACCTGGAACTGAGGTCCTTTATTTCTATCATAATTTTGTGAGTTTTGGCATACATTTATGCTTTGTCATGCACTTTTTACATTTGTGTTGTCCTGTTGCATCTGTCGGAGAATGATGCAAATGCACTTCCTGGTGCCAAGTGAGAGTCGCTATCATGAGAGTCGATCATCATCAGTCAGCCTGGGCATGAAGGAGATAGGCAAATTTCTGTTAACAGAAGTAGCAACTTGGTCAGATCTGTACAAATTTGTCTCTCACTTCTGAACCAAGAATTCTCTGAACTGCCAGGATCGGGGAATCAATCTACATGACAGCTAAATACCCATAAAATTTATTACTACCACATTGTGTACTCTTGGTGACAAAGCCTCCCCAGTGTGCTCTGTAAGAGGGAGACATGCTGGAGGAAACTAGTACTTTATACACAAAGAAGGGAAGCAGATGATTGTGATTACTAATATCTGGGAAAGTAGGAAATCCTAGCCAAGAGAATCTATAAAACAAGAACATGATGTCAGGGCAGTGAGTAAAAAGATCTTTACATTTATATCTTCTGTCTTGATCAGCAAGAACAGGTTCCTTCAACTACCTACATAATTTGATTCTTATTGACATGCAAAAAAACTACCTGATTTATTCTTACCAGAAAATGTAATTATCTTCTCCATATAGCTTGTGCTTAGTAAGGTCAGGCCAGAGTAGAGAGTGATATTGAGAAACACTTCAAGTAGTCAATATGTTGCTCTGCCTTTTACGCTGAATGGAAACCATGTGACTGGATTTGGTCAACAGACTCTGTAATGCCAGAACTTAAATCTTCAGTGTCATTCTGTTTTCCTGTGTAACAAAACACCCACAGCTGGGTAATACATAAAGAATAGAGACCCATTCTGGTAAGTGAGAGGCTCCTGGCTATATTCCAACATGGTGGATGACATCCTGGTGGAAACACTTGTAAGAGAGTAGTCATATGGCAAGATAGAAAGCCAGAGGGATTCAGTGATAAGGTTTCTTTTTCTTTCTTTCTTTCTTTCTTTCTTTCTTTCTTTCTTTCTTTCTTTCTTTCTTTCTTTCTTTCTTTCTTTCTTTCTTTCAATAATGACAAAATTTCAAAGGAACTAATGTGTACCAAGAGCACTACATTAAATTCTTCCAAAGATTTTGCCCTTACTGACATGACCACCAAGCCCTACTTCCAAAGGGGTCTTCTATGGCAACAGCATTACATCGGGACCAAACTGCCAACATGCAAAATTCTAGGTGATAAACACTAATGATACCCAAAGCGTCGATAACACTGGATTAAACCCAGTTTTGAATTAATGGGATTACAAGGCTGACTGACACAACAATGGAGTCACTATGTTCTTGAAACCATAGCAACTGGTAGAGTACTGCAGCCAGAAGCAAAGTTATTGCAGACGGTTCGCTTGAACAGTCCAAAATCTAGAAAGATAATAAAGAGTATCACAATAAATATGTCAAAAAAATTAATGTTAGGGGTTGGCAGAATGGCTGTCTAAAGTTGGTGACCTGAGTTTAACCTCTGGGAACCCACGAGGGAAGGAGAGGACTGACTCCCTAGGATAGTCTTCCGACCTCCATGTGTGCTGGAGCATGCATGGTTCTGCACACATATATACAAGTCTATCTCACACACATACCCATAAAAAAATAAAGTGAAAAAAAAAAGAAAATCTTAAGGTTGGTATTATTTCTGACATATAAAAGTGATTAGCAGTGCTATTTAAATTTTATTTCATATAAAAACATAATGCTTCAGGTTTATTTTAAAAATTTTAAAAAAGGTATATTGATTTTTACTTTATGTATATGAGTGTTTTGCTTGTATGTATGTGGGCACCATGAGCATACAGTGCCCACAGAGGCCAGAAGAGGATGTCAGATCCTCTGGAACTACAGTTACAAAAGTTATTACCTGTCATATAGGTGCTGGGAATCAAATCTCAAGTCCTGTGGAAAAGCAGCCAGTGCTCTTAACTGCTGAGCCATCCTCCTAGCTCTTTACTGTAATTTTTTAATTGTATATTTCAGGACTTGAACAGCTTTTTAAAAATAACCACATTATCCTTTCTCTTCAAATGTCCTAAAAGATGACATCACCTGGGAGACCTCCAAGGTGTGTGTGCTGGAAGACAAAGAGTAAATTCATGAATTTCAGGACTAATTATGATCTTGGAAACTTGAATCTGATGAGGATTATTCGCTCACTGAAGGGGATGAGGAAAACACTTGGATCGTAGGGTGTGCTAGCATGACTAGTTTGATAGAAGGTCAAATAGTTTTTACCTCTGTGGCAAAAAGAAGGACCTGTTTGAAGGGGTAGGTTTGCACAGTGATGACCCAGAGAAACCTCTCTGGGACAGTCTGCAGTAGTGAGTCAAAATGAAAGTATAGAGACTATCCAGATGGCGGGGGAAGTGGGGTTCTGGAAATGAATGTGGAGAAACAGATCAAGTGATGGACTGGTGCCACTTCCCAGAATCCCTCAAGGATTACAAAACTTGGCCCTCAAAATTCATATGTACAGAGATATCCATGGAATACAGAAAATGACAGAAATATTATCAAACATGGCATGTACTGTGCTTGATTTCTTTTTAATTTGGGAAGATTTCTAAATCATCTTTGTTTGATATATGACAACGTTCTTTCCAAGAACAAGACATTTTAATTACCAGCAGCAGTTTGCTTTTATCCAACAGCATTGAAAGTTTGTTTTCTTTTTGTTACTTTAGCGAGATTTACATGCTCTTCTCACTGGACTGCATTCTGATCGACATAATCTAAACTGTGCCTGAGCCTAACTCAAATATTGAGTTACATTATCACCAGTGGATCCAACCATCACCGATGACATTTGGGTCGGGGTGATTCAGATGGGAGCTGTAGACCTGGACCTCCCTTATTTATTTTAAGGCCATAAATAGGACAGATTATCAAATGAGAAACAAATCGAGGTGTTCACCCAAACATAGTCTTTCTGGGAAAAGTAGACTTTTGGGGAAACCCAAGAGCCACTGTAGACCTTTAGTTGATAACTCCGTTTCAGTCTGCTTCCCCTCATGCTTTAAGAGTAAATTATCTGAGTCAATAATTTTGCTTACAGATTCACTTTGGCCTCTTCCCACCCCACTCTGTCTCTCTCTGTCTCTGTTTCTCTGTCTGTTTGTCTCTCTCTTCCTCTCCTTTAAGTTTTTTATATTTATTTTATGTATATGGGTGCTTGCTCTGCATGTATGTCTGTGTACCATCTGCATGCTTGGTGCTCATGAAGGCCATAACAGGGCATCAAATCCCCTGGAACTTGAGCCAGGGATGGTTGTGAGTCACCACGTGGATGCTGGGAATTGAATCCAGGTCCTCTGAAAGAGCAGCAAGTGTTCTTAACTACTGATCCATCCATCTCTCCAGCCCTTGCTTTGGTTTCCCATAGAAAACCCAGGAGACTGAGTGAAAGAACACCTTTTGCTTATGAAAAACACACCTGGCCATGTTTGGTAATGTGCAAAGTTCCATATTATTTAAGTTAGATGTAGTTGCATGTAGCAGAAAATTCTTTTTTAAAAAAAAAATCAATAATTTATCCTTCGAAAGTCTGGATTAAGATGTTCAGGACTGATAGAGCTGAGCGCTGGTCGTTAGGAACATGCTACTTCAATCTTTCTGTCCTGGTCTTTCTCTGCAGTTTGTCCTTGAACCAAAAAGATGGCTGGAACCATCAGTTGCTGTCTGCAAGATGTTGGTGTTGTCAGCGAATGCATTTCTGAAGGACAATGAGAGAGGTACTTTAGTATTAAATGTCCAACTGAGAACTAAGAGAGACTGGCTATTGAGAAATGATTAGTGGTGGTGATCATGAAAGATGTGAAAAATAGCCATAACAGTCTCGGAGCACTTTGTACCGTGTCCTTGTTGCACAAAGTAAATTTCTTCAGGGCTGCCTCAACAGATCTTAGAATATTCGGGTATCAAAACTAATAACATGTTCTCTGAGCTTGCTCTTTTTTTTTTTTTTTTTTTTTTTTTTTTTTTTGGTTTTTCGAGACAGGGTTTCTCTGTGTAGCTTTGCGCCCCTGGAACTCGCTTTGGAGACCAGGCTGGCCTCGAACTCACAGAGATCCGCCTGGCTCTGCCTCCCGAGTGCTGGGATTAAAGGCGTGCGCCACCACCGCCCGGTTTTTTTTTAAGATTTATTTACTTATTATGTATACAGTGTTCTGCCTGCATGTGTCCTTGCAGGCCAGAAGAGGGCACCAGATCTCCTTACAGATGGTTGTGAGCCATCATGTGGTTGCTGGGAATTGAACTCAGGACCTCTGAAAGAGCAGCCAGTGCTCTTAACCTCTGAGCCATCTCTCCAGCCCTCTGAGCTTGCTCTTATCTATGTTAGTATGAGTCTTTCATGGTGTCCTTAGCATTTGAGGGAGTCCTTTGTGCTTCCAGTAAATCTAGTCCTTGTACATGGAGACTGTTTAGGACACTGTTACTGCCTACTAAACATCACATACACCAGGTGTGCAAGCCTCGCCGCGTGTTTTAGCTGCTGCTGTGCCTGGTGTGAAACACACTGATTACCTATCTTCTGGCTGTGGTCATAGAAATCATAAGTAGGCAAGAAATAGATTTTTCCACTGTTGGCAGGCCCTGACTCTCGGGCACTTGAGGCCTAAAGGGTGGCCTGGTAGATCTGGATGCTCACAGCTCTGTGGGGACTTTTTGCCCATTGCTTTCAATGCCAGAGTCCCTAAAGGCTCTAAGTCTGTAGTGACCTCTCAACTTGTTAGCAATGAAGATAGAAATTACCTGGGGAGTTTGATACTGACAGCCCAATTTATCATGACTTGTGTTTCAGCGTGCAAAAATAATATTTTCTGCTAAAATAGACTGCACACACACATACACATCTTGAAACCTACAAATCTGAGCATAACACTCAGGGATTATATTTGAGTGGCAAAGGTGGCTGAAATATAATTATCTTTAATCTTCACATCAAAGCTCCATTTCACACACTGAGTAACAAGAAATCAATATTTGTAGCACTGTTTAGAATTTTTGGAGTTTACAATGTATCTTCTCTGTACACCAGGAAATTTGATTTCTTCCTTATTCTTCTGCCTTTGTAGCTGTATAAAATAAGGCCCTGCTGTTCAGCCACAGAATGCTTGAATACTTGGAGAGAACTGTATTTCCTCTAAAGTGTCTCTTCTCTGAGACACTTCTCTGAATTCTGGTTTTTATATCTATGTTAAACCAGGTTTATGACTAGGTTTTATTGACCAGATACATATTTGACTTGCAACATTTTTTTCTCTCAACAATTTTCAGTAAGGCTTTACTCAGTTCACATAGAAAGGCCTTTAAGGCTCAAGCTGATTGAAACTTGCTTTTGATCCAGCATGAAAAGCATAGCATATAATGTTGCAAATATATTATTGCATTGTCTTTCTTTCAATGTTCCTAAAATACCATGTATGTGTGTTCTACATGTCCCAGTAAATTCACATCAATAGGTATCAGGAATGCATGAAACACTCCTAACATATCAACTTTAAGGATGCTTACTCTTGGGCAAAATCATTCACCGTGAGCCAATTTTAAAATGAAGAATCCGTTGTTCCTATAATTTATTAAATGCTTATATACCAAGCTGTCAAACGATACAGTTTTGGTTGTTCACCTTCATAATGGAAGGGGTGATTGCTTGCTGATGCACACTGCTCATACTCAAAATCACAATAGGACATTGATACTATATATTGCTAGTCTGGAAAAAGATTAAAAAATTAAAATTGAGCCAGGCAGTGGTGGCGCATGCCTTTAATCTCAGCACTCAGGAGGCAGAAGCAGGTGGATCTGAGTTCAAGGCCATCTTGGTCTGCAAAGTGAATTTCAGGACAGCCAGGGCTACACAGAGAAACTCTGTCTTCACACACAAAAAAAATTAAATTGAAAGTATAGCCACTCATGAATGCCTATCATTTTTATCTTTAAAATGTTGAAAAAGAATTCAAACCATTAGAAGTCAATGGCTGATTTATATAAATGGATGAAGATATAAATATTTATGTGTCAATATATACTTATAATGTCTCTGACTCTATCCATTCTTTTGATATAAGGTCTTGCTGTGTACTCCAGTGTAGCCTCAAACTCATGATCCTCCTGCCTCAGCCTTTTTTGCTGGGGTTACAGTCAGATACCATGCCCAAAATCAATCTCTCTCTCTCTCTCTCTCTCTCTCTCTCTCTCTCTCTCTCTCTCTCTCTCTCCACCTACTCTACCAATAATTCACATACCTGTCACTTATTTATCTACAAGTTATCTACCATTTAATCTATCTATTGTCTATCTATCACCTATCTATCTATATATCTATCTTTTATTTATTTTCATCCGTATCATCGTCAACAACAACAACAATCTGTAGTGGTTTGAATGAGACTAACCTTCATAGGTGCAATATTTGAACACCTGGTCCCTAGTTGATGGAACTGTTTGGTAACTATTAGGAAATGTAGCCTTATTGGGAAGAGGTGTGTCACTGGGGGTGGGCTTTGAGGTTCCTGCTTGCAGATCAAGATGCAAGCCTTCACAGTTCCTGATGCCACACCTTTGCTTCAGCATCATGGACACCAACCCTCTGAAACTGTAGGCTCAATTAAACACTTCCTTTTATAAGTTGCATTGGTCATGGTATTTTTTTTCACAGCAATAGAAACCCTCAAGTATAGTCTATTTATCATTTAATCTACCAAATTGTCTATCATATTCTGGAATAGAAAGAAGATGTTCAAACCCAATTTCTGTTGACTGTTGAAGATGTGGCTGAGTAGGAGGAAAGGTAATATGAGCTTGTAGTGGACATAAAGAAATCAAAATCTTCCTTTGTGTGAACACAGGCAGAGTTACTTGAGCTGGGGAAGCAGCCATACTTCCCTTCTGCTGGTCACAACATCTGAAGCATGTTAAGCATGGGTATGGGGATCTTGTATATCTTGTATATACAGGAGGCAGAGTGACAGTACTTAGGACCCAGTCTTCACTATAGTAGGATGACAGCCCTCAGGAAAAGCATCACAGAGGTCTGGTAATCCAGGGTAGTGGCTGTGGTCTACCCCTGAGCTATTTGTTCCAATCCTGTTCTCTGTGCTTTTTGTCCACTTCTTTGTTTTTTTCACAGGCGATTTCACATCATCTAATCCCATCCATTGGAACATCTTAATAGCATATCAACTACATGTAGTGCAGAATGCAGGCACCCTCCAAAGACAAAAGTCTTCCAGATGTGGCAAGCAGGAATTTTTATATGTGGAGACGAATCAAGACAGGAAGTACCACTGCTGCTGGCAGAAACATGGACGAGGCCTCACCTCGGAGTTGGCATTCCGTATCAGCCAGGGAGGGAGGAGAGGACAGAAGCTGGGATACATCTCTGTTCAGATTACTTTGACCACACTCTGCTTGTGAGTAGCTCTGAAGGCAGTTCTAAACTGCCTCATTCCAAGTCCTGATTTACACAGAGGGAGCAATCTCTGCGTGCCTGCCTGACCTAAAAGTGTGACTTGCAGAGTCCCCTGTGGGAACTAATAAACATTTATATCTCCATGGAGATAAGAGTGTCTGGCAGTAATAGAGGCATGAAAAAACAAGTTGCTAAGATTTCTAGACTGATAAGCTTAAGGTAGCCTTGTTTTACATACAATTATTAGTTTGAGACTTTTCTAATTTCACTTGGGAAATGATTTCTCTGTAAGAGAGAAGACGATAAAGGTCATCATATACATAAACATTAACTTTGGCACGATATCTGTGCCAGACATCTTTCAATGATACTCACCTGAGCCTTTTATATTTCCAAAATAGACTGTTCAAAAATTCTAATTTTTTAAACAAATGGCTTGTTTTGGGCTAGGACCCAAAATATTAGTAAATTAGTTGATCATATCTTCATAAATGTTATTTGATGTCTCATTTACTGCTAATTTTTATTTTTTGTTTATTTTTGAAATTGTATTTTAATTTTCATTTTAATTGCATTTCTCCCTTCTGTTTCCTTTCCCCAGACCTTCCTCTCTCCTTTTAATTTGTGGTCTCCTTTTTCATGAATTGTTACTGCATTCATGCATGTATTTATATATACATTCATATTCCCAATTATGATCAGTTGAGTCTACATAATGTTACTTCTATGTATGTTTTCAGGACTGATGATTTGGCACTGGACAGCCTGTTGGTGTGCTCCTCCTTGGGGAGGACCACCTCTCCTGCTTCCAGCTTTCCTCAGTTGCCTGTAGTTCTTTGTGCAGGATTGAGGCCTCCTGGGCTTTCCCCTGTGAAGCCTAGGTATTCATTGGTGTCCTCCTTGTTGAGCTCACATTTGATTGCCATGTTGGGGAGACTTTATGGGTGTAGCTTCTGATGTTTCTCAGAGACACTCATGCCTTATTTTTAATATTATGGATCTGTGTTTAAAATCCTGCTTTAAGCCGGGCAGTGGTGGCGCATGCCTTTAATCCTAGCTCTCAGGAGGCAAAGCCAGGCAGATATCTGTGAGTTCGAGGTCAGCTTGGTCTACAGAGCAAGATCCAGGACAGGTAACAAAACTACACAGAAAAACCCTGTCTCAAAAAAACAAAAACAACAACAATAACAAAAAAGCCCCCCCAAAAAAACAAAAACAAAAACAAAAAAACCCCAACTAACCAACCAAAAAAAACCTGCTTCAAAAGGCCTAGATGCATAAAAGATTCTTAAAAGCAGGAATAGATGGAAAGACTAGCAGGGGTTTTTGTTTGTTTTGTTTTGTTTTTCTCATATTAATTTATTTCCTTCCCATTGGAAGGAGCTCTATTAATGACATTCCTCAGACTGGTACATAGAGTCACACAAAGGGACAAATCCTACATTATTAGAGGAATAAGGACTGAAATCCACAGTTTCCCAGAAGATCTTTAAGAAGCCAATAATGAGGGTGTATAGTACCATTGGATTCATATCATTTTTCCAACCACCAATTCTGTTTTCAAATCCTGAACCATTTGTTGTAACTGGAAATGTCTATCTTCATGAAAATCCCTTTCTACACTCTTATCTACCTCTTCTTGGAAAGCAATGCTTTGTAGAGAGAGGAGAATTATGAAGGTGAACAAGAATGATGTTACCTATTGTTGGCCAAAGGTTAGCCATGTCCTGTGTTTATTATTTTTATGTACAAAATTTCTTCAAGATGATTGTTTGGAGAAAACAGGAAAAAAAATAAGAGCATCCAACCTGAGAGGATAGCATATGCAATTTTATAATTTCATGGAAGTATCTTTTATTCTTTTATATTTGGTATAAAACACGGCTCAAATTCCTCTGGAAACATACCCATGTTGAACTCACTCTGCTTCTCCAGCCCAGTCACCCTGAGTCTTTCCTTCCTATGCCTCTGTCTTAGTCACTGTTCTATTGCTGTGAAGAGACACCGTGATCAAGGCAACTCTTATAAAAGAAAGCATTTACTTGGGGGCTTGTTTACAGTTTCAGAGGTTTGGGGCATTTCATCATGGTGGGAAGCATGGCTGTAGGCATGGCAGGCATGATGCTGGAGAAGTAGTTGAGAGTTACATCCTGATCTGCCAGGCCTGGAATGGGCTTTTGAAAGCTCATAGTCCACCCCCAGTGACAGACTTCCTCCAACAAGGCCTTTCTTAGTTAGAGTTTCTATTGCTGTGACAAAACATCATGACCAAACAGCAAGTTGGGGAGAAAATAGTTTATCTGGCTTATACATCTACATTGTAGTCCATCATTGAAGGAAGTCAGGACAGTAACTCAAACAGGGCAGGATCCTGGAGGCAGAAGCAGAGGCAGAAGCCATGGAGGGGTGCTGCTTACTGGCTTGCTTTCCCTGGCTTGCTCAGCCTGCTTTATTATAGAACCCAGGACTACTAGCCCAGGGAGGGCACCACCCACAATGGGCTGGGCCCCGACATATTGATCACTAGTTGAGAAAATGCCTTAAAGCTGGAACTCATGGAGGCATTTCCTCAACTGAAGCTCCTTCCTCTCTAATGACTTTAGCTTCCGTCAAGTTGATACAAAGCCAGCCAGTGTAATACCACACCTCCTAGACCTTGTAATCCTTTTAAACAGTTCCACTCCCTGGTGACCAAGCATCAAAAATATAAGCCTGTATGATCATTCTCATTCAACCTACCACACTCTTGAAGTCCTGGCCTCTGTGCACTCAGCACATGAGCTGCTGTACTTATTATCTTCATTTCAGATTTAAAGGGCAGAATATTCAGTCAAAATGCCAGCCTATTATGCTTTCCCGCTATCTCCCTGCCTTACCGCTGTCTGGGATACATCTCTCTCTATTCCTCTACCACCAAAGATTCTATCTCCAGGGTCCCTTGCATGTTTTGACTCTTAGGCTTTGGCAATATCTTTCCCTCAGGTTTAGAAGTGGGAGCAATGTGTGCCCATGTATCTCCTAATGAGTCCTCTCGGGTTTCAGTAACTCATCTCACCACTCTGTTCAAGTATTTTCTATTGATAAACAGAAGTGTTTCCTGTAAACAAGATATAAAATATCAGACATGGAGTCAATTCCATACCTAAAACAGCCCAGAAATCAGTTTCAGTTTGGGACGATAAGTTCTGGAAATAGGCAGTTGATGATTGCAAAATATTGTGAATGTATAATTTCAAGGGATTCATAAGTGTTGATTTCATAGCAAGTATAAAATGGTACATTGTATATGTGTATTGGGATTTGAATGAAAATGGCTCCCATAGCCTCATAGGAAGTGGCACTACTTGGAAGGATTAGGAGGTATGGCCTTGTTGGAATAAGTGTGTCATTGGGGGTGGGCTTTGAAGTTTCAAAAGCCCATTTCAAGCCCAGAGTTTCTGTCTTCCTGCTGCCTGCAGATCTGAATGAAGAACTCCCTACTTCTCCAGCACCATGTCTGCCTGCATACCACCATGCTCTCCACCATGATGACAATGAACTAAGCCTCTGAAGCTGTAAGCCAGTCCCAATTAAATGTTTTCCTTCATAAGAGTTGCCATGCTCGTGGCATCTCTTCACAGCAATAGAACACTAAGACAATGGGATTTTATCACCATAAAGTTTCCTACAATAAAAAGAGCTCCCAGTAATCAGTCAAATGCTTGAAGCAAGCCACCTATTTCTTTGGGGAATTTGAACTCAACACAAGACCTGGAGAAGTATGGAGAAATCTTTATTTCTGCCATTCATTTCCAACCTATTTTTAACACTTTTTGCTTGGATTGTCTTAGGCACTACCATGATGGACACCTAGGATGAACACGTATAAAGGATGGCAACTCTAGTGATAACTCTAGTGCTGTCTTCTGTTGGAGCTAGACTTCTGACTTTGAAGGACCAGTTAACTGATTCTAGGAGCTGCTCACTGTGTCACAGACCTGTCACTGCCACTGAATGAGCTATTTTAGCTCCTAGGGTCTTCCTTAACAAAAGTTTGTCCTGATACAAGAAATGCAAAGAATCTGACTATGTACTTTATATGTTTGTGAGGGCGGGTGTGAGATAAAGATTAAACCTCAGCTTATTTTCCTCTAACCAATTCTCTCTATGTTGACGAGGAAGTTGTGTAGTCAGAGTAGAAGATATGATTACCCATCTGGAAACATCTGAAATTCCAAAGTGGTATTGTCTTTGAATTAGGTATATCTGAAGCTGGACATTAGCATTAAGGGACACAGGGTAGAAGGTAAGAAGGATGTGTATAGTTTGCTCCCAGGTCAAGAAGTAAAACTAAACAACTGACCCAAAGTTGGATATATAGCTACATTTAATTATAACCTGGTCTTACACTTAGTAGTTACATAAAATTCTGGTAAATCACTTAACTTCATAAGTCTGAAGTTTCTTTTTCTTTATTCAACGATGACAAACCTATCCATGTTGCAAAACTTTTGAGAACATTGCTAGGTAATAGTTACTCAAAAACCAATAGATGTCATCACTATGCAGTATAATCTTCCACTTTAATCTCATGTTTTCTTTTCCGTCAATACTACTGTGTTTTTATTTTCTGTTAGCTCACTTGCCTCTTGTTTGATCATAAGTGTTCTGAGGTTGGAGTATTTATAAATGAGTCCTGACTAACTCTGATGTCTCTGAATTCTGTAGAGCTCATGTGTTTGGCTGGGGTATTAATATTTACCTTTTAGAAAAGTTATCATGGCTTTCATGATGAGACAAGAAGCCAAGTGCTGAACACAGACATTTAATAGGAAAGAATAAAGGTCAAATGCTAAGACTGATGACTTGGAGTTAATCTTGTTCATAAATGGGCTCTGCAGAGATTTTTGGCTAGTAGTCACTGACCACTTAGTATTTGCTCTTGTGAGACTATTACTCAGCCATTAGTTCACCAGACTGTGTATTTTTTAGGTAAAGAAATCATGCAGTGGTTATATTATTTACAACATCTTCCATGTCTTTCAATAAAACCTAAGTAACTCTATTCATTTATATAGATGTCCTGACACTAGCCAGTTTAGCCAGAGAGGAAAATTTTATCATAAATATGATGAAATTTTGGGTACTTTCTATGTTAAGAACTATGGTTTGAAACTGTAGGTTGTATGTGTTAAAGTACAGTACTCAACTACGGCCAAGACTGTGCCTAAGTGCGCTTCTTCAGAGTGAATTGAAGAGCACATCATTTTAATCCTGATCAAAGTACGCTGTGTTCTCCAAGTGTGTAGAGGTTGCTCCATAGCCTCACATGATTATTGTTTTTTTCTTCAGTGAACAATAGGATTCTTCAAAACAATAGCATATGCTTAGTGCTACTTTGCATGGGGATAATAACGACATACACAACAGATTCCAAAACCATTCCTTCAAAGAAGTTTCAATTGTGACTTAAGGTGTCCAGCGTGGCGGTGATGATCATTCAGACTGTTTTGGTCTCAGATGAGTAAGGCCAGAAGGAACCAGCTTAGACAGAAGAGAGTAATTGGGCAATGGGCTGACTAGTTGTATAAACAGTGCAGGCAGCAGTTGCTCTAGAGCCTGAATGTGCCTCTTCTCTGATTCTGTTTTCCTTTCTGGGCTAAAGTAACTCCTGAGAAGTTTCTTCCTTGTGTTTGGAACCAGGGCCATCAGCCACAGCCACTTTGTTGCCAAAAAGGATACAAAGTCATCTTTAGTTCCAAGTTTTGGAAATTTTTTTTTATACAAATGTTACAGCAGTTGGGCTTGCAATAACAAAAAAACCCAAAAATGATTTAATAGTTTCTATTAATACCACAGTTGTTAAATGGAGCAAAAAAAAATGTACAAACCTCTTGCAGTGACATGGCAGGCAGCAAGAAAGTGAATAAGCAATTTTGTTGAGTGGAATAAAAAAAAAGGAGTGAAAATTAGGACATTCTGAGTAATTTTTCTTAGAGAAATTTTTAGACAGTGAAAGTGGTCTATATGAGGGAATTTCCTAGAAAGGGTGTGGCAAGGATGGTGGAGAGCTTGAGAGCCCAGAAAGTGAAATTTTGGAGATAATGGGTTGTGGTGATGGTTTTGCAGGCATAAATATAGGTAGAAACTAATCACATGATGCTTTCTAAATACATGATATTTATTATGAATCAATCATACAACAAGAAGCTGGGTTTTTTTTTAATTAAACATGAAATAAAAGCAATAGTACTGCCTGGTGGTAGCTGTACATGCCTTTCATCCCAGCACTTGGAAGTAGAGGCAGTTGGACCTCTGTGAGTTCAAGGTCATCCCAGTCTACAGAGCAAGTTCCAGGATAGCCAGGACTACATAGAGAAACCCTGTCTCAAAAGGCAAAAGGATAAAAAAAAAGTTTTAGTACTATGGAAATACATTTACAACCTCATGAACATTAATCAATAATATTATAAACATTTTGACTAATAACACATCATACTTTCTAAGTATAAATTGAATTGTTTTTTTTTGACAGACAGAGCTTCATGCATTTACCCTGCTCATGTTGTTCTGTTACTGCAGATGGCTAAATTTAGCCAATTGCCATAAGCATTACACCATATAGTCATTATTTTGTTGGTGAGAACCTTAACTCACTGTCTTAGCATTCTTCAAGGCTATGTCATCATCAACTACATTAACCATGATGTACAATAGATATCTTGGACTTGTCCTTTCTGTCTGTGATTTCTATATTCTGCCCAACATCTTCTCAGATTCCACATCCTAGGTCACCTCATCCTCTGCTAACCACCATTATTCTCTCTGTGAAATGGATTTTTTTTTTTTAAAAAAAGTCACACATGAATGAAATAACACAGTATTTGGCTTTCTCTACCTACTGTATTTCACAAAAATCTGTCCTCTGGCTTGATCGATGTTGCTGAAAATGATATAATTTATTATTTTTAAAGGCTTAGCATCCGCTCTATTCTTCTGTGCTGGCTAGTTTTATGTCAACTTGACAGGAGTGGGAGTTATCAGTCAGGAGGGACCCTCAATTAAGAAAATACCTCCATGAGAGTGGGCTGTAGGCAGGCCTGTACGGGCATTTTCTTAATTAATGATTGATGAGGGAGAGGCCAGCTCACTGTGGCTGGTGGCCCTGGGTTCTATAAGAAAGCAGGCTGAACAAGTCGTGAGTAGCACTCCAGTAAACAGCATCCCTCCACAACCTCTGCATCAGCTCCTGTCTCCAGGTTCCAGCTCTGCTTGAGTTCCTTTCCTGACTTTCTCTAATGATGAACAGTGATGTGGAAGTATAAGTCAAGTAAACCCTTTCCTCTCCAAGTTGCTTTGCTCATGGTGTTTCATCACAGCAATAGTTACTCTAACTAAGACAATCTCTTTATATAGATATGCCATGTTTCCTTTGTCCATTCATTCTTTAATGGGCACATAGATCGATCCTATACCTTGCATGTGGTGAATAATACTATAATGAATATTGGAGACAAGATATTGCTAACATACTAATTTCATTTGATGTATATGTATATGTATATAATAGTAGTTCTAATTTTAATCTTTTGTGAAGTTTCCATCATGATCATACTGATTTACATTCCTGTCAAGAACACACATGTGCTCCCTTTTCTTTGAATCCTGGTTGACATCAGCTATCTTTTAACTTATTGTTAATAGTCACTCTTGCTGGACCATGCCTTATTGTGGTTTTGGTTTTCATTTACCTCATTCTTATTGATGGTGAAGCATCTTTTTCTCCCCACATATCTATTGGCAATCCATCTTCTCTGGAGAAATGTGTATTTAGATCCATAACACATTTTATAAAACAATAGGGATATTTGCTCTCTTGCCATCCAAGATGTGACCCTGAGTTGCTATACATTTTGGCTATTAATCCATATAGAGTTTTAGTGTCTTTTTCTATTCTGCAGGCTTCATCTCCACTCTACTGGTTATTTCCTGTGCTGGGTTGAAGTGTTTTGGTTTTAGGTACTCTTAATTTGTTTTTCATTTTTTGCTGTCTGTGAATTGGGGTCACCTCCAAATAGTTAAAGTTTCGATCGGTGCCACCAAGCTTCCCTCCTCCCCTGTTGTCTTTAAGTAATATCATAGCTTTGGTTTTATAATTAAAATTTGATTAAGAAATTAAATTAAAATTAAAATACAAACAAAACTTTCATTTATTTGACTTTTGCATATGTTATGACATCAAGGTTTCATTCATTGTTTTCCATGTGGCTATTCAAATTTCCTACTATTTACTTTATTTACTAAATAAATATTAAATACTATTTCCTAATGTTTATTGAACAGACTTCATTCCCCCACCCCTACCCCACTGAGTGCCTTTGTTAAAAATTAGTTTGCTGTAAATAAATGTGTGGCTTTATTTCTGGGCCATCTGTTACAATCTGTTGTGAGGTTTGTCTGCCTCTATGCCAAAACTGTGTTGTTTTGGCTACTGCTCCAGTTTGCAGAGGTTTCTATTTGGCCCTTTTGGATTCCTGTGTTGGAAGGTTAGCACTCGATGTAGCAATGCTAAAAAGTGATGGGCCTTGGCCGTTAGGGCTCAGAGTGAAGTCCTTGGGTGACTGTGGGAACTGCCCATCAATGCTCCTTGGGATCCTGAGCTTCTTTGGGGCTACCTTATAGGGCTCAGAGTGAAGTCTTTGGGTGACTGTGGGAACTGCCCATAAATGCTCCTTGGGATCCTGAGCTTCTTTGGGGCTACCTGTTACAAGAGCAAGCTTGTCTGCTTAGCTGCTTTGCAATGGGCCTCTTTCTCCTGTAAGTGTCCCCACCATGGTGATGTCATCTTAGGTGATGTCCTATCCAGAACTGAAACAATCCTGCCTTATGTCTAGAGCTGGGATGGAATATTTTTTCCACTTTTTGTGTTTTTCTCAATTTCTTTTATCAATGTTTTGTAGATTTTTAGTATAGAGATCTTGAAAATTACATTCCTAAATCTGTGATTATTTTGTGGCAATTGTAAATGGGATTCTTTTAATTTAGTTTTTTTAAATGTATCACAGTATATAAACATGCTACCTATTTTTACACATTGACTTTGTGCTCTGTGACTTTCTAGAATTTATTATCTCTAACAGTTCCCCTCCCAGTGGAATTGTTGTGGCTTTCTATTTATACATAAGGTCATGCTTATAAACAGAGACAATTGAACTCATTTTTAAATTTGGATTCTTCTTTCTTCCCTAATTGCTCAGGCTAGGACCTCTAGCACTTTACCAGAAGTGGCAAGAGTGGATGAACCCTCTTGTCCTTTTTAGGGAAGGGTTTCCATCTACTCGCTGAGTGTGACACCATCTTTGAGCATATCACCTATGCTGCGCAGAAGCACTTTTTCTCTACACCTAACTCCATGAGAGATTTTATCATGAAGGGATGCTAAATTTTGTCAGATACTTCTTTCTGCACTTTATTGAACTGCCAGTGTGGTTCTTTTGTTCTGCTGATGTGATGATCTGGTCTACTGGTTTGTGCGTGTTGAACCACTCTTGTAACTGTGTGTGTGTGTGTGTGTGTGTGTGTGTGTGTGTGTGTGTGTGTGTGTGTGTGTGTTGGGGGGTGGACACATCCCCCGTTGTCATGGTGAATAAGCCTTTTCAAGTGTGGCTGAATTTTTTTTATATTTATGTACTTATTGTGTGTGTGGGGGGAGGGAGGGTGGTAAGTCTACCACAGCATACATATGAAGGTCATGGGATAACTTGGGAGAGTAGTCTCTCTCCTTCCACCATATGGGTTCTGTTTTGACCTCCTCAAGCTTGGTGATAAGCACCTTTACCTACTGACTCATCTTGTGGGACCAGTGTTGTTGGGTTGAATTTTCTACTCTTTCAGAAATTTTTATGTTCAGGGATAGCAGCTTGTTTTCAATTTCTCTCTCTTTCTTTTCTTTTCTGCTCTCCCCCCATTGTTCCCTTGTCTAGTTTTGCTGTCAGGATAATGTTTGCCTCATGAATGATTTTGAAGTATTTCATTATTTTAAATTTTCTTAGACATTTCACAATAATTGCTACATCTGGTTTGTTTGGGTTTTGGTTTTTGGTTTGGTTTGGTAGAAGTTGGCAGTGAAGAAATCAGATCCCTGGATTGTTTTGTTTTGTTTTGTTTCAAGAAGAGACTCTCAACTACTGATTCATTGCTCAGCTCATTATTCTGTCCAGATTTTCCATGTCTTCATATTATGACTTTGGTGAGTTTTATATGTTAAAGAGTTTTTACCTGAGTTTTCTCTTTTTTCCCTGCTAAAGGTTTATTGATTTTATTTTTTTAATATATCAATTCATCCTTTCTTTGTTCTGCTTTATTTATTCTGCTCTGATTTTTATTTCCTTCTTTCTCCTAACTTTGGACTTAGTTTATTCTTTTTCTAATTTCTTAAACTGATGTAGTGATATTTGATGTTTCTTGTTTAATGGAGGCATCGATTTCCATAAGCTTGCCTCTTAGAATTTCTTTTTTTTATTAAGAAAACATTTTTTATTCATTTTACATACCAAAGATCCCCCTCTTCCCTCCTCCTGCCCCCCAGCCTCCCCCTCCCAACACATCCCCCATTCCCTCCCACAAGAAGATAAGGCCTCCTATGGGGAGGTACATTTAGTAGAGGCAGCTCCAAGCCCCTCCCCCTGCCCCAAGGCTGTGTGAGGTGTCCCATCACAGAAGGGCTCCAAAAGGCCTGCTCATGCACCAGGGATGAACTCTGATCCTATTACCAGGGGACCCCCCCCCCCCAAGCAGATCATGCAACACAACTGTCTTGCCATGCAGAGGGCCTAGTCCAGTCCGGTGCAGGCTCCACAGCCATCTGTCTAAATTTCATGAGTTCCCACTAGTTTGGTTTGGTTGTCTTTGTAGGTTTTCCCATCATGATCTTGATACCCCTTGCTCACAGAATCCCTCTTCTCTTTCCTCAACTGGACTCCTGGAGTTTGGCCTGGTGCTTGGCTATGGATCTCTGCACCTGCTTCCATCAGTTACTGGAGAAAGGCTCTATGATGACACTTAGGGTACCCACCAATCTGATTACTGGGGTAAGCCAGTTCAGGTGCGGGTACCCTCTCCACCATTGCTAGTAGTCTAAGCTAGTGTCATCCTTGTGGATTCCTGGGAACTTCCCTAGCACCTGTTTTCTCCCTATCCCCATGATGTCTCCCTCTATCATGGTATCTCTTTCATTGCTCTCCCACTCTATCTCTGTTCCAGCTCAACCATCACATTCCCTTATGACTCTTAGAATTTCTTTTGCTGAATCCCAAATATTTTTGGCATAACATGTCTCCATTTTTTGTCTGTCTCAAGAAATCAAAAATCTTTCTTTTACTTTCTTCATTGACCCACTTCTAATCTTACATGATTTTGGTTAGAAAATATAACTGATATGAGTTCAATCTTGCCATATTTGTTAAAACTTGTTCTGAGGCCTGATGTAACCTATCCTAGAGAATGTTTAATGTAGTCAAGAAGAATGTATGCTTTTCAGCCACTAGATGGGCTGTTCTGTGAATGTCTGTCAGGTCTAGTTGGCTGAGATTATAGCTATATCTAATTCTCTCTTGTTAGTTATCTGCCTATTGCTAACAGTAAGTTATTGAAGTCTCCTACCATTATTGGTTTGCAAGCTACCTGTTCCCTTACAGACTGACTTTACATGGGAGAGCTTTTCAACAGTAAGCTTATCTGGATAGTCCAGGTAAACTATCTGACATTCCCTTGTATCGGGACTGTGATGGCCACTGTGGTAGTGGGGCTGTCTTAAGCCTGGGCTTCCTGGAGTTGATAAAATACAGAGATAGAATCTGTGGTTGCTGATGTTGACATAGTCTTGGGGTGTGGTTGAAAGTCTCTGGCTATCAAGGTTTAATACAGCCCAAGGCTGTAGTGATGCAGACAGGTTGACTTCATTTTGTTGAGATTTGAGTTTCTACTTGGCGCCAGGGCAGGTCTGAGATCAGAGTTCATTGGTGCAACCCAAGGAATCAGGGCCAATGGATTATACCCTGTGATCACCTTTGTGGTATCAGGCTCAGGATTATGAGGCAAGGTAGTGCCCTACGCTTACATTCCTTTTCCTGAGTTGTGGAGGGGAGAAGTGGGTGATGTGAAACTCTGTCCCCACCCTCTTCAATGTCTCTTTCCTTATTATCATGCTACAACCATGACTATACTCTAGTCTCTAATACACCTTCTTAATTCTTATAAAAGTATTTTTATATATGGGAAAAGGCTCAAATTGATGTTTCTAATGAGAGTTAACTAGGGAGTTTCATTCTGCCCTGTTGCTCTGCCCTTCACATTCCAATTTCTAGGAGACTTTGATTAGCTTAGCCAATACAATTGCTTGATTCAGGAGCACAACGACTCTCCTGCAATGGTAAAGGAATCGAATTCTAAAACAGGAAGAGTGACATCCTAATTTGGGGATGGTTGACACAGTCCATACTCACTAGGCTTCTAAATCTCCATGAAGTGTTTTGTTTTGTGAGGCATTTGAAGAATGAGCAATAAAGTGAGGCCAACAGAGAGAATTTGAAGAACAATGTAGACCAGACCTTAGCTAATATATTAGCTTACAACACTAGCAAAATCCAATTTGTTTGAAGGAAAAGTTGTTTCTAATAGTAATTTCCTTTCATAGTTAAGTTTTATACTGATGAAGGAGAGCTTTACAGGTCAGTTTGAATCTCAAAGCAAAACACAAATGAACAAATCAAAACTAAAAAGAAGCCGAACTTGATAACAGTTCGCATAGCATCTCAGCATAACTGACAGCCTGTAGTCCCTTTAAACAACAAATTCATAAATATGTACCAGAGTTCATTTTCAGTAAGCGACACTTAAGAAGTAGAGTGATCTGGATACTACTATTTAAACTGCAAGCATCTGCAGCTTCAAGTAACACTGTGAGCAATGTTCATTGAGCATCTTTTAACACGGCTGCCTCTTGGAATCCCACTAGGCAGTTGCTTCATCCCTTTCCTCATCCCTAAAGTGACACGGGAGGAGCGCTTGTGAGCAGTGTCACCTGGTTATGGCTCTTTCTTACTGGTCGATATTTTCAAAGATTGTCACTGCTCTCAGTTTCAAGACTCCTCAATTATGAGCCACCCACTCTTGGCTTTTGAGATGGCCTCTTATGCTGTAACCTCGGCTGGCTTTCAGTGACTGAAGCTCACAGGAATTCTCTTGCCTCTGCCTCCCGACTACTGGAATTCTAGATGTGAGCCGCCACACCTACCTCCTTCTAGTCTGTAATTTTTAAAAGTAAGGTCATGCCAATGGTCTGAGAAGAGGAAAATTTTCCTTTATGCATATTCTTGGTTTTGTGTCTTACTAAATATCTTGGCATTTTCACCCCCTCACCTTCCAAAAGATTGAATATAAAGATAAGAAACTCGTGACTATTCTCACTTCTACCAGTTTGCTTAAGGCGGGACCAAGCGTTGCTTGAGGTCGAGCCTGAGACTTGCCAGTTCTTGCAAGGATTTCCATAGCGAAGCACTAGTTCTGGCTCAAACAACAGGAACTGGCTATAGCCAAGCAATCGGAGTTAACTATAGTCAAGTGCCTAAATTATATTTCTTCAGCGTTCCTGGAATGACCTTTCCATGGCAGAAAAGTAGCAGACAGAGGCTAGACAAAGAATATTATCCTTCCTGGCATATCTATTTGCAATACTTATGGTGTAAAATGCCAGCAGAGGTGCATACACATTAAAAATAAATCAAAATTGGCCCCATGCTTTCTGTACAGTTGAAAAAAATGAGATAAATGTGTGGAACCAAATGAGAAAAGAGCAAATTAAGAATATCAGCTATGTACTGAGACAGCTTGAGTGGTTCAGATATTTAATGCAAGGGAGGAAAAGATCACCATAAATTTGTCAAATCATCACTCATATCTAGAAGATGATTTGGGTGTTGAAAAAATACTTGTCCTTATCACTTCTAAGTTAGATATCAGATTGGTGGCAATAACTAATTATAGGACACGAGTGAGAAATGTTGATTATCAACTGCCTAGAGGATGCTAAGGACCTTTTACCCACTCACTATTATTCTATGAATACTTTCATCTCACATTGGCGGTGCAGGTAGGTAGCATAATAGTTAATATTTCAAGGCTCGTGTCCCGTTAGCCCCTGGGATCCACCCTCTCCTGTCTCCCCAGTGTTGAGGTTACAAGTACATGCCACCACACTCAGCTTTTTACTCTTGACATTGGTTCTGGGGATGGAAGATAGGGCCTCATTCGTGCCGAGTAAGTGATCTACCAATGAAACTGTCTCCTAGTTTCCCCAGACAACACTTTTGAGTGCAATGATACTCACTATCATTAGTTAACATGATCACTACCCTCATAATCAATATAGACTATAGCTCAAAAAGACAAGTTACAAGGATTATTTATATGATAGGCATCTTTTGTGTTAACCTGTGTAATTAGACAGTGAAAAATCATTATAGACTTGAGAAGTTATGGAAGATGTTACAAAGGATAGAATATATTTGTTGGCTTTTGATAAAGTGACCCAGGAGGAAAGTCTTTTCAGGAAAGGGAACAACAGTAAGAAATCTGTGAAACAGGAATACCTATATACATACGGGAAACATAGGTGGTGACAATTTGGTTAGAGTAAAAGCTTTTGATAGGGGCCTGTGGCACGCTATGATGCATCACCTTTCTGGCATCATCACCTATCAGGTGCCATCTCAGTCATATACTAGTCACCCTTGTCTTTCTTGCCAGTTCTCAAACCTACCAGACATTTAGTCTCGGAGTCCTGGTTCCTGCTGTTCCGTATATTACAAATGCTTTGTGTCACATGATTATTCCTTTGAAATCTTTGTTCTGATGTTATCTATGCCTTAATAAGTCCTGCTCTGATCACTTTTATAATTATAGACTTCCTTGACGCCCCTCATTCTTTTATAGCGTTTACCACCTTCTAATGCACTCTCATGTGTAACTTATTTTACATGTTTGCTTATTGTGTCTTTCAACTAGAAGGATAGTCTAGGAAGTTAGGGAGCTTTTGAATTTTGTATGTTGCTGAATTTTAATTCTTGAAACAGTGCCTGGAACATAGAGATTATTAATCAGCATGTACTTTTGTTCATGTGTTACTAGTAGCATTTAAGCTAGAAAAACACATTGAGGTGAGATTTTAGACTCCAGGAAAGACCATGTAGAAAAAACACAGAGTGACATGCATGAAAGCATAGCTAAAGGAAATTAATGTAAGAGTTATATATACTTCAGGTTTTTCTGTGGGAGAAATTACATTAGTGACTTACAGTGAAGCAATCTGGCTTATATAGGAATATGGTATCAAAATGCTAAGCGGAGAATTGATATATTTTTAAAGAGAATATTTAAAATTTTAATCTTATTTTGTGAGAGGTGGAATACTAGTACTGGGAATGTGGAAGAGGGGCAGAGACACAGGAAGTTTTGCCTGCTCCTTTCTTCTACACTGTCCTCCTCTTCCCACACTGCCCGGTGCCATGGGAGGCTACCTTGGCAAACTGTCTCATCGGAGCTCCCTTGTCGTCTCTCATACTGTGGGAGGAACAATAGACTGGATGGTGACAGCAGATAAAGATGAGTGTTCTTTACCTTTTAAGTTGGGTGTGTGTTTTGGTGATGACCACATTTCTCTACAACTGTGGTGGCTGTGACATGGCCCTGTGATAGTTCAGCATCTAATCTAGATTCTGTTCTCTCATCCTTCATTCTTAGGGTTATAAACAGCTTCCTGTTGCTGTTTGTCTCAGGATTTATGGCCATCCTTTGTTCCTTTGGCCTCTCTATACCTCTAATAATAGTCCTTCCATTAAAAACAAAAACCTTAATTTGAACCATGTAAGGACAAACTATTTCCTCCCAGGGACATGAATAATGAAGACAAGTTGAGATTATAAAGTTCCAAATCATAGAACTGAAGAATATTAATGTCACCCTCAAAAGAAGTGGGAAAATTCAGAGAGGAGATCTCAATTTTGGGGAGTATGGAAGACGGTACTTGGATGATTTTTTTTTTAAGCAGAAGTCTAATCATTCTGAATGCAAACACCAGTAGATTATTTAGGTAAGAAGATCATACAGTGCTTGTTGACCTAATAAATACTGGGATTTTAGTCTTTAGGATCAAGAAGAAATCATTGCAGATTTAAAGTGATCATTCTATGTAATATATGGGGAATATTCCTTAGGAGCCACTATAGAGGTCTAGGACAGGGATGATTATTATTTGTATTGAGATGGTATTACCTGAGGTAGAGAGAAGCACATAGATTTAAGATGTAGTTTAGAGTTGGGACAGGGAGGGTTTGGTGAATGATTAAGTGGCTATAGTAAGAAAAAGATGGCCCAAAGTATATTAATAGGTTTTGGCTTTAACTAGTGTGTGAATGTGTTTGCAGTTACTGATATCAGAAAAATAAGAGAAAACTAAATTTTACAGGTGAGGGTAGGTCCCTAAGATAGTTATTAGGTTGGGTTTATTTAAAGGACTCAGAAAAATCATAAATCCCATTATACCAATGGTTACTGTTTATTAGTATGAAAGGCTAGAGATTATGGGGAGTGAAAAATAAAGAGGGCTGGGTCTAAGAAGAGGTAAGTACATCCTTCCATTTGTTTTCTTCCGGTGGATTCACACAAGCAGTGTTTATTTCTCTCAGCAAACTTGTGTGATCATATGTGTATTCCTAACCAAGGAAGCTCACTTATTACTTGGCAGTCAGTTATATGGGCATAGGGTATCCGAACGGTTGACCTTGGATATACAGGGCCTAGCCTGTGCCTGTACAACCTTCAAAATTCAACCTGATACTCACTTCCTGGTTTTACAAAGACACAGCTCAGATCTCAGGCTCTCAGATTAAGCAAAGGCACAGTCCTGAAGATCTTTGGAATTCCTGAAGCTGCTGTTCAGATTTACTGAGTTAACCATTTATTAAACAAGGGAGAAATTGGGAGTTCTGGCTTATCGGTTTTAAGATTGAGATTCTTTTTGAATATTCAGAGGGAAGTGTCAGAGGATGTGATCATTAAATTTTCATTGTATATAAAGTATTTAAAACTCACAAGACAGGGCTGAAGAGATGGCTCAGTGGCTAAGAGCACTAGCTGCTCTTCCAGAGGTCCTGAGTTCAGTTACCATGTGGTGGCTCATAACCATCAATAATGGGATCTGATGCCCTCTTCTGACATTCAGGCATACATGCAGACAGAGTACTCATGCATAAAATACATAAACAAATAAAACTAAAACTAAACAAAACTCACAAGACTAGATGTGATTACTCAAGGAGAGATTTCATGCTAAACAGAGAAGTTCTAGGAGGTTTTCTAATAACTAGAATTGAGGAAAGAAAAATGTGAGAGTAAAAATGGTAGAAGGAAACATAGGAGATTGCATCATTGCAGAAGCCAAGAGAGGGAAAGAATGAGGAAGTCACCTGCATGAATGTTATGGCGATGCTTAAATACAACACAATGTATTTTCATTCTGCCACAAAGAAGAATAAAATTAGATGGAACTAGAGATCACTATGTTAAATGAAATAAGCCAAACCCAGTAAGATAAATATTGCATTTTTCCTCTTATGAAGTGTATATATTTAAATAGGATGTGAAACAGCAGGGGGGGGCTACGAGTGGGGAGGAATTTGCCTTTTGTTGTGATAAACACTATGACTAAAAGCAGCTTGGAGAGGGAAAAGATTTACTTGATCTTACACTTTATAGTCCATCATTGCAGGAAGGCAAGGCAGGAACTCAAGGCAGAAACATGGAGACAGAAACTGAAGCAGAGACCACAGAGGAATGCTGCTTACTGGCTTGCTCTACAACCCAAGACCACCTGTCCCAGGATGGCACTGCTCACAGTGGGCTGAACTCTCCTACATCAATCAGCAATTAAGAAAATTCAGGGGCTGAAGAGATGGTTCAGTGGTTAACAGCCTTGGCTGCTTTTCCAGAGGACCCAAGTTCAATTCCCAGCACCAACATAGCAGTTCACAAATGTCTGTAGTTCCAGTTCCATAGGCATGTAGGCAGACAAAACATCAATGGACTTAAAATAAAAATAAGCAAATCACTTAAAAAAATTTTTTAAAAACCAAAAATTTGGAGAGATGTTTCATTGGTTAAGAGCACTAATGGCTCTTCCAGAGAACCTGGGTTCAACATTCCATGTGAACTCACATGGTGGCTCACAACGCATATAACTCCAGTCTCAGGAGATCTGATACTCCCTCCTTGCCTCTGCAGGCATTACATAGTGGTACACAGGCATACAGGAAGGTAAAACACCCATAATCATCACCATCATCATCACCATCATCACTTTTTGAAGAGGAAAATTCCCCCACAGACTTGTCTTCAGACCAGTCTAATGGAGGTAATGTCACAGCTAAGTGTCTTCCCAGACATGTAAAGTTAACAATCGAAGCTAACTATGACAAGGTCTAAGTGGATGAGGAGGTGAGAGGATGAAGGGGTACATGTGGCGTGAAAGAAGAAAGTAGTGCTATTTGTGGGAAGGAAGGAGATCAGTAAGAGGCATGGGGGCTGGTGGGTCTGGAAGACCAGTGAGAAATCAAGTAAGAACACATTATAATGATGTGCATAAGAATGCTGCAATGAAACTCAATACTTGGGTTGTAGAAAGAAGGTAGTTGAGCAAGCCAGAGCAAGCCTGTAAGCGGCATTCCTCTGTGGTTTCTGTTTCAGTTCCTGTCTCCCAGGTTTCTGCCTCGAGTTCCTGCCGTGGCTTTCCTCAGTGATGGACTGTAAGGTGTAAGATCAAATAAAGTTCAAAGATCAGAAAAGGCTTTTTTGTTTTGTTTTGTTTTAAGATTAGAGGTCTTTTGAGTACACAGTGATGAATACTCTGGTGAAGGGGCAGGAATTAATAGTGAAAAAAGTAATTGTGGCATTCAGATGGGATCCTCATGTGATTGCTTGTCTGTGGATATCAACCATAAATCAAAGAAGCTGTCAAGTCAAAGAAAACAGGGTTTTCTTGTTTTCTAACCATTCTGCCTAGTCTGGCTGTCAATACAGGGCATGGAAGAGAAGCCACACCGAGAAGCCACAGGTTTTTGAATCAGTCAGAGCAGTACCCGCAGCGTGTTAGACCTTTAACAAGTCCGTCGACTCCTCTGAACTATGTTCTCCTAAGTGAAGGTCATGGGAAGTTCTCCTGGGGTTTTTGAATCTTCTCTGGAAAGTGTCATGAAGTGAGGGCCACAAGAACCAGCAGGTGTTAAATGCTGAATCAATCTAGATTCTGTCTTTCTCCTTGCTTCTTTGAGCTTCCATTGTTTTTTTCTTTTAGTTCTGTGGCCACTATGTAAAGTTTTCTCACAGTTTTTTCCTCTACCTATCAAAGATCAGTGTTCCTTTATGCCCTGATTCCCCCTTACATATGATGATTCATTTGCCCACTCTACTATGACTATTACGGTTGTAATATTGGTATTGGTGGTTCAATTTTCCAACGGGCATTTAGAATTTTCTCATGGCTTTTAGGAAATTCTATTTGAATGTTAATCTTCTAATTAACTTTAAACACATCAGAGAATTAACTTCCTTGTGTCTGTTACAACATGCAGCAATTCACTCCTACCAGTTTGCCACCTGGGGAAGTTGGCCTCATACTCGTCTAACTCCAGGCAGTGGGCTGTTTCCACAGGGACCATATTTCAAATGATTCATGCCATATCTCATCTCCAACTCTTTAAGTATTGAAAAAAATCCATTTTTTCTTGATACAGTGATTAATCTTCAAATAAATCACCTTAGTCTGGTGAGTGTCAATTAGCAAAGGAGAGATTCATAGTTATTGTAGCTCAACTGTGCTTCTCTGAAGTCTCAGTGTTTCATTTTATCCAGAGCACACAACTTTTCAGCAAACAATCAAGGCAGAGCAGTGATACCTCTCACCTCAGAGAGCACTGTGTTTTCTCCCCAGTCCCTCATAATCACAGAATAACACAACAAGCTGCAACCCTTCCTGTTCTATTTTAATGATTTATTCTTATCTTATGTACATTGGTGCTTTGCCTGCATGTGTATCTGTGTGAAAGTGCTGGACCTCTGGAACTGGAGCTATAGATAGTTGTGAGCTGCCATGTGGTTGCTGGGAATTGAACCTGGGTCCTCTGGAAGAACAGCCAGTGCTTTTAACTGCTGAGCCATCTCTCCAGCTCCTCCTGTTTTTCTTTTTTTACATCTAGGCCAATGATTCTTTCCACTCCTCTGACCATCACATCAACTATCCAGGAACTGAGAAGAAACGTGGTCCCAAGTTGCTGATCTGGATTAATGGGCTTTGGCGATGTAAATTCAAAGGAAAGGTGGTCGGGCAAAACAGATGGTAAAAAGCAGTAAACAAAGGGGTTCAAACAGCTCCTTTAGAACAGCATGGGGGGCGGTTAATCCAGTGTCAAACTTTGAGCTCTAAGGAACACACCACAAATGTAAAAAGATGATGAAACTCAGGCTTCCCCAGTCATGTCAGCAAATTGACCTTTCCTACCTTATCTGTTATTTACTCTGTGCACCTCTCACATAGGTCACCGAGAAGTCCTAGTTTGTATTTATTACATGGGGACATTCCTTGTGGTTTCACGGCTCTCGGGGTGTCAATATGAAGCCAGGGTTGAAATGTTTTCACTAAATCATGTTTGTGTTAACCATTTTTAACAAGACAAATGAAGAGAGCTCTTGGGAAACCCCAGAAAGATAGGCTGAAAGAAGGAAAGGAAGTAATAGATGACTATTAACTAGGGAAAACTGATAACGTAGTTGACTCCCAGCCAGGAGTGGGTGGCGAAGACAAACAGGAAGGCAGCAGCATAGGAAACAGAAACCAACCACTACTTACAGCTGTCTGTTTTGAATCCAGGTTTTGCCTGATTCTTTTTCTTCTGGAAAGTTGTAGCTTTTCAGGCAGTACATCTCTAAAGTAAAGCTCTTCCTTACAAAGGTCTTGGTGGTTGAAATCTCAGACTCTTCTCTCTGGACCGAACAGAGTTTTCCTCTATAAAAAGAACCACAAGTCTGTCAAGGTCCCAGTCACACAGCAGTCTCAACGGATCCTGTTCTGTTCTCTACTCCTGACAAGGAAGGTCAAGACACCAGTGTAGGAAAGAACTTACTGAATTAGGCTCCAATAGTACAAGAGAAAACCTCAGGATTACATAAATTGAAAAGGTTCTGTACAGTCAAGGAAATGATAAGCAGAGTGAAAGCAAGTGACTGTTCTTCCTTATTCCATACTCACACAGCATGTCTACATCCCTATTAGTGTTTATAGGATGACAAATTTCTAAGAACGTTGAATCATGGGTTGTCCTTAGTTGGAGGACATGGTGGAGTGCCAACTCTTGAGTCCACATGGTCATTGCGTCTTCTATTCTGATTCCTGGTGTTCAAGACGAACGGCACTGACAATCACATCAGCTAGTAATTTTTAAGTAGCATCTAGTGAGGTATGTGGTCAGGGAGTAGATCAAGAAGAAGATAAGAGCTGAGATTTTTCATTATAGTAGGATATAGTGGATCTTGAATGAAAATTGAAGTTTTTAAATTAAACATTTTCATATATATATGTCATACCTATATCTATATATCTTAAGTTCTAGGACTCTAGAGGCAGAGGGTACTTTCTCTCTGGTCATGGAGTCAATTCATATCTTCTTTCATGGAACTTTCAATTCTATTTAGTCTACATATGGTGTATGTGGATAAGGTGGGAATAGGAAAGGAGAGGACATTGTATTTTTTTCTAGTCAAAACTTTAAGACTCATGAACTTCAGCAGATGCCATCTCTTTATCCTCATGTTTATCCAACTCATGCACAAAGGGGAGATTGAATGCATGTATCTTGAAAAATACGAAGTCAATGATTAAATAAAACCACTAGGCCATATTAACAATGAAGGGGCCATTCCAAAGCAACAATCAATTAACTACATATTCTATTGCTCTGACAGATGCCATTTTAGTTATTGTGGCTGTGAAGTAATTATAATATATGGTTGCCAATTCAGATTTGGCAATCCAGTTTTGTCTGGAGACAAGATTAGCATCCATGAAATTTAAACTATTAAGCAAGCAATAATATAAGATATAGCATAAGCCAATGGTGCTGACGGTTTGTCATTCAGTAATTGAAGATTACATGGACTGTAGTACCTGGAACACCATGGGCAGCACTTCTCTGTATTTTTGAATTTAGCAATGTTAAAAAAAAAAAGCTAGTTAGCATTTGTGTAAATACTTCTTGATTCACAGATTTTTGTAGAGGCATATTCATGGGAACAAACATTTTAGGTAATATTTGTGATCCTAAAATTGTATGAGTGAATTTCAACCAGTAAATTTGTTCATTTACATAATTTAAGTAGTTAAAATTTTCCTCTTTCCTGAATGACTGTATGAACTTGATGGCCCTATGGAGTGTGTAGGTGATGAGTACATGTTAGAAGTTATATATTGCAATTATCCTGAGGTTTTTGAAATTCTTGCCTGCCCTATCTTCTTACTGAAAGCCATACATATATCCACAGTCAAGATCAATTTCTCTATTTCCCAATGACTACCGGTTATGTAGACAGAAGAGGTGAAAGACAGCCTATTAATAATTGAGAGGCATGTTTAAATAAATATGTTTCACAAACTTTATTCTTTGGTCTGTGATACTCAGTTTTCAAATAATTTTAGAGGATACAGACTTGAGACATTTGGAATGAAATATGCAGGTGATACAAAGACCCTATGTAATACATGGGACTCTTTAAATCTAAAAGGACCTACATAGGCTGTAACCTTAAATTAAATAAATGGAGTCCAATTTAGTAGAGATAATCTAAACATTTGATGTTGAGTAATTTGAGTTCCAAGTAAATAAGTGTTCATGGACCTTGAGGTAAAGCAGGACTGTGAGTCTTTCGATCTATTAGGTGTATCTACATCGTAGAGAGACAAAGCAAATGAACGGATTTTCTGCTTAAATCAGCCTACCTCAAATAGGATACACAATTGAGCCCTTACTAAATTCTTCCCTAGAGTAACACATTCGAAGAAGTTATGTGAAGTGTTCTCCTTCCTTTAATCTTAGATAAAAAAACATTAAATGGCCGGGTGGTGGTGGCGCACGCCTTTAATCCCAGCACTCGGGAGGCAGAGCCAGGCAGATCTCTGTGGGTTCGAGGCCAGCCTGGTCTACAGCGCGAGATCCAGGAAAGGCGCAAAGCTACACAGAGAAACCCTGTCTCGAAAAACCAAAAAAAAAAAAAAAAAACATTAAATGAGCTGGATGTGATGGTATATACCTTTAGTCTCAGCACTCAGGAGACAGAATCTGGTGGGTGCCTATGAGTTTTAAGTCATCCTGATATACATAGTGAATTCCAGGACAGCCAAGGCTGCATGTTAAGACCTTGTCTCAAAAAAAAAAAAAAAAAACCAAAAAACTCCTCTGCAAAAAAACAAGCATTAAATGCCTCCTCCATGATGATTAGCTTTCATGCTTACCATGCAAACTTCCAAATGAGGGTAGCAACCAACAGTCTTCCCCACCTATGAACCACAACCATGACCAGCATGTCATGATAACCCTAAAGGTGCCAGAGTGGCACACCCAGCCTGATGATAACCAACAGCTCTCTGGCTGGACTTAAGATCCACTAACAAGAGGTAAACAATGCAACTACTCAGAGCTAGTGAAATCATGGCTACCACTTTACTAAACAAGCATAATCCCTAATTCCAGTTGAAACATTGTCTTCCTACTCATAGATAAGTGTGGTCTTCACCCTTCATCAAGGAAATTCCTCTTTGCAACAGATAGCGGCCATTACAGAAAACACAACCGGTCAAAATGCGGAGTTGTGGATCCCAGTCCCACAGGACACAGCCACAAAACGCTTTCCTACTAAAGCTCAGGGAAGAGGAATGCAGGTAGAAAGATGGCTAAGAGTCAGAAGATCATGGAGTTTGCTGAGATGGTATCTCCTAGGACTGTCAGAGGCTGTACTCAGAAAGGTTCAGCAGTATGACTACCAAAGCAGGAGCTGACTAGAGCAACAAGAACAGACATGCCTAAGTAGACAAGAGAAAGTCCGTCAGGCCTCAACCCTCCACGAAGAAGTATATGCAACTGAAGGAAGAGAATCGAGGAATTAGTCTTCTACAGGAAAGAGCATCCCAACTGGTTATCCAATACCAAATGGTTAGCCCTGAAAATGTATGTTTTCATATGTAAGAGGCATTATACAGACTGAGCAGATTATATTTAGAAATATGTAAGTACATACATGTATGCAATAAAAACAATTAATGAAAAAGGACAAGAATTTGAAAAAGAAAAAGGAGGGGTAATAAGGGGGGACATAAAGGGAGGAAATGGAAGGGAGAAATGGTGTGATCATATAATAATATAAAAATGAGAGAAAAATATTAAGTACCAAAGGCTTAAAAATAATAACTATAAGCAGTTTATGAGTAAAGAAAATATGACAGAAAGTGATGTGACCTAGTTTGACCTGATGTCAGGCACATTTTAACAACTTTTATTTTCATGTCTGGATATTTTATCCTGTGACCATACTGTTCTTAATTTCCTGATTCAGGAAACAAGCACAAGGGAGACAATGAAATTCTTCCAGCCATACTTCCCGCCTCCTGCTTTTGGTTATAACTGTCTAAATCCACAATTTACTGTAACAGTCATTTGCTCACACTTCAAATTCCTAACAAGTGCCAGTCAATAAGCCAGGCATATTTTTAGATTTTAGGACCAAAACCAAGAATGAAAGGTATTGGTTTTTTTTTTTTTTTTTTTTTTTTGAAAGAGCTCCAACCTGTGAAGGCTACAAGTACAAACACATGTAGCACACCATGACTGCTTTGAACCCACGTGGGAGGGAGGAGAAGGAAAAAGTGAGCTCCAACGGAAAAACACTGGAAGATTCCAGAAGCAAATTCGATGGTTTTCCAAGGGTGTGTTCGTGTTCCAGGAAGTATCCCGCGCGGGAGTTCAGAGGGGAACCGCAGCCACCATGTGGGGAAGGGGTGGGAGCCATCAGAGAGTGAGGGTGTGAGCTGCACAACTTTGTCTAGAACGGTCCCTTAGAGTCGTCCTTATGTCGTACAGAAGAGTTTGGGGAGCTTTCTAATGGCTAACTGCCACAATCTCAGGAGACGCATGATCACGTTAGGATATTCATCATGGGAGCAATAAAATCAGATTCGGATTTTCAGACCTCTAGCAGGCATGTGAAAGGAATTTACACATTTGTGGCACTTGCCTGAGGGAAACAGGGAAAGCTGTTTGGCAGGAGCTGAGTCAAGGCTGTGAGGACTTAGGCTTCATGAGTCAACATCTTCGACTCATATTTATGTGTGTGTACATTTGTAAGTACATGTCTATGTTTGTGTGCATATAAATGCATATTTATGTGTGTAGATGTGTATATTTACGTGTACATGAGTATCTATGTTTGTGTATGTATATCTGTATCTTTATGTTTGTGTGTGTACAGGTGTGTATATATGTGTGCATTTGTGTGTGTACATGGGAGTATTCATGTGTGTGTACATGTGAATATTTATGTGTGTGTGTACGTGGTGTATAATGTGTATGTGCATGTGTTCTTTATGCGTGTTCCTGTGTATGTTTCGTTTGTGTGTATACAAGTGTATGTTTATGTGTGTATGTAGTTGTGTATATTTCTGAGTGTATACCTATATATGTCTATGTGTTTGAATAGTTGTATATTTTGGTGGGTGTGTGTATGTGTGTATTTATGTGTATGTACATGGGTATGCTTATATTTGTGTGAGTACATATATATAAGTGTATTGTACATGTATATGTTAATGTGTGTACATGATTATATTTGTGCACATGTGTATGTTTGCGTGTGCATGTGTTTATTTATGTGTGTTTGTGTGTACACCTGTGTATATTTATGTGTGTAAATATGTGTGTTTATGTGTGTACAGAAACCCATATTTATGTGTGTGTACATGTCCACATATTTTTGTATACATGTGTATGCTTATGTGTAAGTACGTGTGTATCTTTACATGAGTACAAGTGTGTATTTATGTCTGTTGTATACATTTATGTTTGCACACATACATGTGTATATTTAATGTGTGCATTTCTTTTTGTGTGTGTTTGTACATGTGTACACTCATGTTTGTGTGTGTATGTGTGTATTTTTTTTGTTGGTGTACTTGGCTAGTTGCAGGCCAGTGAGAAACTTTGTCTCAACAAACAAAAAATGGTCAGTGCCTGAGGGACAACACCCAAAGCTGTCCTCCGGCACGCGCACAGGCATGTGTACCGAGACACAAACATGCACCTTCACACACACACAAACATACACACACCTACACAAAGGGATTGTGCACTCAATGGGAAATGTCACAATGGCTGGAACGTGGGAACAGAAAGTCTAATGGGACCCTGATCCAAACCTGACCTTCTCCACGGACCAGCACTGGGAGAAGGGCTGTCAGCTGGTGGATGCAAACAACTCAGTGAGTGAGTGTTGCCACATGCTGAGGAGGCTGGAGCAGCTGGTGTGTCTGTAAAGGGAAACAGTGAACTGCAGCACAAGGGCTTGGGCAGCTGACCGGGGGACCACCACCCACTCTAGAGACAGGGAAGCTGTCAGGAAGGTCGGACATTGGAAACCACTCTCTGGGAAATGCATCCATGACAGAGGGATACATGAGAGAGAGCAGGGGTGGAAGTTGTGTATCTTACATGGCTTCAACTCTCCTTACAAGCGAAGTTCATGAGCACAGACAAGCAGTTTCTACTGTAATTACAAAACCAAGTGACTATGGGAGTCAAGATAAACGGTCAGAGTGCATTTTCTGCTGCTGAAACTGAACGGTACAAACTGAGTAATTTATAATGAATGGAAGTTATTGAGCTCATTTTTCGGAAAGGCCCAGAGCATGGCACTGACATCCGATGAAGATCTTGTTACATCATGACGCAATAACAGGCACCACGTGGAGAGATGGAGCAAATGCATCCTCATCACATAAACACACCAATTCCACCCTAGGGGCCCCATCTCATGACCTCATCTAATCCAAATTACCTCCCAAGGATCCCATGTTTAAATACCAGCAACTCATATTCAGGGGTTAATTTTCCGTATATGAAAATTTGGGGAGACCATGATCAACTCACTCATACCGAACACTGACACAGGGCTAGGGAGATACACATACAAGATTAAAAAACCACTGACAGCTCCACGTACAGGGGCTGCAGGGGGGACCTATCATATACCTCTCAACACGCACCTTCAGTGTTCTCTCTTTAAGATCTTGAAATGTAGAGCTTTGTCAGAAAGTGTGAGCATAGTGCAAGCATTATGATAACTGCCAATGAGCTATCCATACAGCTCTTTGTCAGAAAGTGTGAGCATAGTGCAAGCATTATAACTGCCAATGAGCTACCCATACAGCTCTGTCATCCATTCTACATTCAGCATAGATACAAGCTCTCTGCAAAATGCTGAGGAAATGTAAGAGGAAATGTAAGACATGGAGCCTGCCTCCTGAGGTATTGCTGTCTGGAGCAGAGGGCAGGGAAACTCAGAATTAAGATCTGCCCTCTCCATAAAGACAACCTAGAAAGGGAAGCTATCAATGCCCATGTGTCAGTGAGGGCACGTTCAGAAAAACCTTCCTTTCCAGTGCAAGATCTGAGAGGGATTTGCATGTGCTAGGCAAGTGCTGTGTTCCCAGTAGATGTCATGCTACCATCCAAATTTCAGACTTACTTGAAATGAATGAGAAGTCCGCAATGCCCTCAACACTGTTTCAGGAGTTATCACCAGGCAGTCTTACCACGGCTGCCGTGATTCTGCAGCTCTGGACCTGTATCCACACGTAAACAGGAAAAGAGTTAGTTAGAAGCGTTAGAGATTCTTGTCTAAAGTCTGAAGGAGATGAAAACAAAGCCAGACCTGGAGCTGGAATGGGGACAGCACCCTCACTAAAATGGACATTTTGTCTAGACATGCCAATGTTGTGGAGGTACCTGCAGCTCGGACCTCCCAGCCTCACTACCCAGAATGCCTCTACCTCCTTCCTTCTTTCCTACACCACTCACACTGTACACGCGTACACACACACACACACACACACACACACACACACACACACACACACACAAATGTTCATCTCAAAGGACTTTCCTACCAAAAATATGCTTACTATCAGAAGTTACCAGAAAACAAAGGTAAGACTCACTCTTTGGGAAAATCCTGTGGAACAAATTTATTTCATAAAGCAAGAGTAATTAGCTAAGTAAAAAAATAATTGGCCTCTTTGTCTGTGTTAAGAATCATTTCGTGAGCCAGGCAGTGGTGGCACACACCTTTAACCCCAGCACTTGGGAGGCAGAGGCAAATGGATCTCTGAGTTTGAGGCCAGCCTGGTCTACAGAGTGAGTTCCAAGATAGTCAGGCTACACAGAGAAACTCTAACTCAAAACACACACACACACACACACACACACACACACACACACACACACATCATTTCATGAGTTGGCATAAAATTATCCAGAGCACTTAAATTCTCATAGAAAAAGACCATGAAGTATAGGAAATCCAGGCTCTGATGAGCTCCTTAAAGGCAGGATGGCAATATTTGTCAGTTTTGTCTCCAGAATGCAAGGCAGCACTTGAAAAATATTTGTTGAATGAATGAATGAAAATTCAGAGGCAGACACTACTTCTGCTTGGAGGTGAGCTCCAGAAGCAAAGTCATAAGCAGGTAGCCCTGCCCTTTCTCATCTTGGAATAGGATGAGGGCTTTCATTCTCTTTTGTGTCTTCCAACATATGTGGTGGTATTGTGTTCCCCAAAATATTGTGCACTCTAATAAACTTATCTGGGGTCAGAGACAGAACAGCCACAATATTAAACATAGAGGATAGGCAGTGGTAGCACACACCTTTAATCCTAGCATTCCAGCCAGAGGCAGAAATCCCTCTGGATCTGTGAGTTCAAGGCCACAATGGAAACAGCCAGGCATAGTGACTCATGCCTTTAATCCCAGAAAGTGAGCCTTTAATCCCAGGGAGTGATGGCAGAAAGCAGAAAGATATATAAGGCATGAGGACCAGAAATTAGAAGCTTTTGGCTGGTTAAGCATTCAGCCTTTGGAGCAGCACAGTTCAGCTGAGATTCATTCTGGATAAGAACTCAGAGGCTTCCAGTCTGAGGAAACAGGATCAGCTGAGGAACTGTCGAGGTGAGGTAGCTGTGGCTTGTTTTGCTTCTCTGATCTTCCAGCATTCACCCCAATAACTGGCCTCAGGTTTGATTTCAATAATAAGACCTTTTAAGATTCATGCTACAAACATACATTTTTCCATATGGCTCTAAGACGAAATAGCAACAGAACCTCCAAGGCCCTGGATAAGATGATTCCGTTAGTAAAGTGTTTGCTTTGCAAGTATGAAGCCCTGGGTTCAATACCCAGAACCCACACAATAACGTTAGGCCTGGTGTCATGTGCTACGATCTCAATGCGGGGGAGGCAGAAACAGGTAGACCTCTGGGGCTCATTGACCAGCCAGCCTAGCCTACTGGATGAATTCAGGCTAGGGAGAAACTCTGTCTTATAAAACAAAAATTAAATAGACAGCACCTGCCAGGCCTCTGGCCTCCACGCAGACATGCGTATACACATGCGCACACATACAAGAGACTGAGCCAAGCATCTGTGGTCCAGGAAAGGCAGCCATGCTTTCAGAGGCTTGGCTGCTACCTATCTACTACGTTGCTGCTAAGGCAGCCCTTTCAGAGTGGTGAGGGTAGACAGAGCACACTCCTTGACTGGGGTTGGGATTTCTAAGGGAACCAGAGAAATGAGAGGCAGATGAAGGGACAGGCAGATGAAAGCTAAGGAGTTTGCCACAGGCTTGCCGCAAAACCACAAACATCACAGGCCTCAGAAAGTTTTGTTGTGTGTGCCGCAAGGAGAGGGGAGAGGCTCTGTCTCCTGTTTCAGAGAGGGGGACTCTGCTCCCCTAGACCTCCCCAGTGAGGCTGTTGCTCTGTCAGGACTTGACAGAGAGGGTCCCAACAACCTGGAAGAGGGGTCTGCTTTCAATTCCCCTTCCGCTGTTGTTTGGGACAATTTCAATAGCATATATTTGAGATGGGGTTTGTAGGCTAAAGGCTGATTCTATTTCGAGGTTGCAGAGAAGAGTTCAAATGCTAAATGAAGTATCATTACTGGAACCCTGAGAGCTCCTGGAGAAATGTACACATAGACACAGTCCATGTGATAATGCAGCCTGGCTCCCTGTAGCCCCAGCAGCTCTCTGTGATTACAGGGGTACCTCAAGCTGGAGATCTCCTCACACATAAGCTTCACACAAAATCTTCCTTTTTGGTAACATCTTAAGTATCCTTGTGTGTAAAATAAGTAATCATAATTCTCACAACATGACACTTTGCAGGACTTCGATGAAAACATGTAAGTGAGAATGTTGAGTTTGCTTGTTTTGTAGTAAGAACATTTAATATGAGGCCTACTCTCAATCAGATTTTAAGTGTAAAAAAACATGCCGGGCGGTGGTGGCGCACGCCTTTAATCCCAGCACTCGGGAGGCAGAGCCAGGCGGATCTCTGTGAGTTCGAGGCCAGCCTGGTCTCCAAAGCGAGTTCCAGGAAAGGCGCAAAGCTACACAGAGAAACCCTGTCTCGAAAAACCAAAAAAAAAAAAAAAAAAAAACATTGTTTGCACAAAGCTACACAGAGAAACCCTGTCTCGAAAAACAAAAACAAAAACAAAGACAACAAAACAAAAACACACACACACAAAAAAAAACATTGTTTGGAGATGTCTTCATTGCATTCCTTGTCGTTATAACCCAATACTCGACACAGAGCAACCTAAATGAAGAAAGGGCTCCATGTGGCTCACAGTTTAAGGGCACAGTCCAACACAGCAAGCAAGTCAATGAGAGTAGAAGTGAGATACCTCTGCTGCCAGTGCACGAGATCTTGCTGTTATTTCAGAAGGCTCCCAGAAGAGGAGAAAACCACAATCCCAAATGGAACAGTTCCCTTTTCACTTCACAAACCTCTGTGCTGGTCACGTTTACCCTCACTGTGATTAAACACCTGTCAAGAGCTTCAGAGGGAAGAAAGGGCTCGTCTGGGATCACAGTGAAGTGCACAGTCCATCACAGCGGGGGAGTCACGGAACAGTAACATCTACATTTAGGGTGGGCCATCACAATCAGCTAATTGAACCTAGAAACATGGTCACAATGACTCTGAGCCCCATCAGGCTGACAGTCAGTACTGTCACTGGCGTGACGGCCCAGTGGTTAAGAGTACTTGCTGCTCTTTCAGGGGACTAGGATTTGATTCTCAGCACCCCTACTGGTCAGCTCACAACTGCCTGTAACTCTGGTTCCAAATGATCTGCTGCCCTCTTCTGGCTGCTGCAGGCACTGCACACACATGGTGCACATAGAAAACCAGGCACAAACACATGTACATATGTGAAAATAGACTTTCAAATTAACTATCACATTAGTTATTATAATGTGCTATAGGTGGTGTGCTGAAAAGCAGAGTTCTAGAACTGATTCCTCCTGCATGGCTGAGGTCCTTTACTATCTTGATCCGTTTCCTGTTGCTGTAACAGAATGTCTGACATTGAGTAATGCGAAAAGAAAAGAGATTTGTATAGCTAGCAGTTTTGGAGATAGAAAGTCCAAGTTTGTGTATTTTCATTTCTTGAGCCCCAGGTAAAGAACCAGTTCCCCTAGGCCTAATCGACTGCCTCATGATGGAAATTAATTATTTTCAAGCATGAACACTTGATCTCATCACCTCCCTTCAAGACCCCATTACTGTTAAAGGTATGAATCATAGTCCAGAGGGCATGCACTGAGATTTGTAGAACATGTTCCAGGGAGTAGAGAAACATGGATATGATAGAAACAAAGACAGTTAATTAAGAAAAAGAAAAGTACTCCTAAGGATGGAAGTGGGCTAGAGAGTGGGGGACAGAATAGAGACTCAAAAGTTCCCGGCCCCAAGTACTGTGACCTCTGTAGGTCATTTATCTAGCATACACATCTTCCTGTGTTCGGAGATTGTAGAATTTTTTGCAGGTGTTCTATTTGTATGTATGCAGTCTGAAGTGTATACGTAAGGGGTGGGTTCATTCTTTCCCTGCCATTCAGTTTCTTTCATGTGTCTATCTTGACACCTCTTTCTCCCCCATCCTAATCCCCTGACATACTATCTTGCTACTGTTACAGGGAGAGGGAACTTCAACAGGAGTTTTTGTGGGACAAACTACATTCAAACTGTAGCACACCCATTGAACAATTATTTCTCTGTATCCAATCTAGTGATTATTGTTTTACCCCCTGCTTCTACAAATTCAATTATTTTAGATTTGACATATAAGTGAGCTTGTAGATTTTTTGGTTTGTGTGTATATGTGTCTTGTTTCAGTAATAAATTTAAATAATGAAATTTGGCTTGTGTCACATGGATAACATCTTCCATGCTCACCCACATTGTATAAAATGAGAGACAGGATTTCTTTCTCTTTAAAGGTGAATATCCTTCTGAAATCTAACATGCTTTAAAATTCAACTTTGTGAGTGCTAATCAGACATCCCAAGTAGACAATTCCAACACCCAGCCTCATGTGATGGGTCACAATTGAAATATTCTATAAGGACTGAAGGATGGAGTGATAGAGAAATGCTTGCCTCACAAGCATCAGGACTTGAGTTTGAGCCCTATCACCCAATGTAAAATCTGGCCATGGTGGTGCTTGTGTGTAATCCCAGCCTTAGGGGAAGGGGAGACAGACAGATCCTTGAAGCTTATTGGGCCAATCAACCTTGCCCAATCAATTAGCTCCAGGTTCAGTGAGAGACACTGTCTCAAAAACTAAAGTAGAACGCTAGTGAGGAAGCCATTCCATATAGGCCTCTGACTGCCACCTGCATAAGTGCACAAATACACATATGAGTATGCACATGATTAGACACACACTACACACACACACACACACACACACACACACACACACACACACAATCACTATCAAGGGGATCTTTGAAACAAATGAATTTCAAGTTTAGACTCGGGTCCTGTCTCCAAAATATCTCATTATGTACATGCACATATTTCATTTCTAGCCCTTCAACAAAGCTGAGATCTGAAACACAGCTTTGAGGCATTTCTGAAAAGAGGCACACATATGTGTAGCATGAATCTTAACAGGTCTTATTAACAAAAACAAATCTGGAGCCAGGTATTGGGGTGAATGCTGGAAGATCAGAGAAGCAGAACAAGCCACAACTTCCTCACCTTGCCAGTTCCCCAGCTGATCTTGTTTCCTCAGACTGGAAGCCTCTGAATCCTCATCCAGAATGAATCTCAGCTGAACTGCTTGCTACTCACAGCCTGAAAGCTTAACCACCCTCGTTCCTGGTTTTCACGCCTTATATACCTTTCTGCTTCCTGCCATCACTTCCTGGGATTAAAGGCTCACTTCTTGGGATTAAAGGTGTGAGTCACCATGTCTGGCTGTTTCCAGTGTGACTTTAAACTCACAGAGATCCGGAAGGATCTCTGCCTCCCAAGTGATAGGATTAAAGGCATGTGTGCCACCATTTTCTGGCCTCTATATCTAGTGGCTGTTCTGTTCTCTGACCCCAGATAAGTTTATTAGGGTGCACAATATTTTGGGGAACATAATACCACCACACATATGCACATGTGAAGCAAGTACATGGCATACAGTAAGCTCTGATAAAAATGTTAGCCACCTTTATTGCTGTGATTACTTCAGGAAAAGCTTTTAAAACCAAGCTTTGTCTTCAGTCTGGTCTGCATGGGCACATGGCAACACTGTTTTCCTGGTCTTCTCAATCATACATGAGAAAGACACTTTCTTTCCTGTCTGTGCTCAGTCGACAAAGTGGGTCTGACTTTCCACATCTTTCTCATACCAGCTTCCTCCTCACCATTGTCCTGGGCTCTGTTTAAGTCCTTATCACTCTCCATTTGGAAGAATGCAGTAGATTTTTAACAAGTTGTTTTTCTCATTCTCTCTTTTCTTTCACAAGAACTCTCTCTCTTTTCTCTGCACTAGAACAACAGTGGTAGTGAAAAATTGTGACAGTGTTGTTGTTGTTGGTGGTGGTGGTGATGGTTGTCATGGTGATGATAATGATGTTAACTGCGGTTTCTATCACTGTATCTTTTGATTGTACAAGTTGAAGAATTAGATGGACTTACTCATCGCTGTATAAAACTGAGGTTTTCAGAGCCCAAGAAACTTCTCCAAACCACAGAGCTAGGAACCTACAGCCTCAGGATGCCAACCATGTGGACCTGTACTTCCAAGCTCTGCCACCCATGGGTCCCTTGTCTGGCCCTACACATTACGTGATTTCCTAGCAGGCAAAGTATTTTTTGCCCAAGGCTTACAAAGCCCTTCATCAGCTCAAGAAGGAAAGATGCTCAGCTTTTAAATCTTAATCATAGCTGAATTATCCACCCTCTGCATTTGATTCTTCAGCAAGACTATATGGCTTCTGACTCCCAAACACTTCACAGTGTTTTACAGCTCGTATTTGTAAAAGTTCTTTCCTGCTGTTTTTAGTTTTATTAATTCTTTGAGAATCTCATAAAACATATTTTGATCACATTCACTCCCTTCCCCAAACTCTTCCCAGATCTTCCCCCACCCCTTTACCTAACTTTGTGTCCTTAAAAAAAAGTCCACCAAGATCAGTTTGGGCTTCCAAATATTCTTGGATGTGTGGTCAATTCACAGGGGCTACACACTTGGAGAAAACTGATTCTTCTTCTCCAGATGCTAACAAGAGCCAACCACTACATTGCTGTGGGTGGGATCTCAGGCCCCACTCTCCTCTCCATACTGAGATTTTATCCACCTTGCTCTTACACAGGTCTTCCACACACTGTCAGGGTCACCATGAGTTCACGTGTACAGCTGCCCTGCTGGGTCCAGAAGATACTGTTTTCTTGCATGCATCCACTACCTCTGGCTCTTACACTTCTTCTCCATCTTTTACAAGGATCCCTGAGCCTTGTGAAGAGGGAGTGTGGTATATCTGTTCCATTTAGGGCTGAGCATTAAGTACTCTCTATTTTCTGCACCTTGGCCAATTATGGGTGTGGTTGCAGGGGATAAATAACACTAAAGACCTTTCTAAAGCGTCCTATGAAAATCTACTAATGCAGAAGCTTTCATATACATGATGAAAAAATGGAATCACCCCATAATAGGACAATAATGCCCTGACTACACACCAAAGGCTAACAAATAAAAAACCCAGTGCCAGGAATGGGTGACTTCTTAGGGGAGGTGTCGATCAGTGAGGTACTAAATATCCCCCAAACACTACAGGCTAATACCAATATTCTTAGGCTACAACCCAGAACTTCACATTAAGACCCCATTGCTGAAGATACCACACACTTGAGTCATAGAACATGGAAAATCCAACTGGTACTGACCTGGAAGCTTCATCCCTACTAGTTTGCTGTCATAGTTCTGGAAGACACCGTGGAAGCTACTAGAGAAGAAAAGTAACCTGAAGTCCCACCCATCCATGAACCTTGAGCCACAGTGATTACCGGCCTGGCAAGACATACCCACTGGGGCAACAGTGGCAAGAACAACATGGGACTAAACCACCACTTTCTGCTTGAGTTTGAGTCCTCCTCCACAAGAGGAAGCCCATACCTGGCACCACTATGGGGCCAGGAACCTGTGGCTAGACGGAGCAAAGGCCTCAGGGGCCTACTACTATTATTTTGCTAAATGGACATAGTATTAAACTGACTCCTAATGACTCATTGTTATACCCGCAGATTAATGCATCTCTCAAGCTCCGAGCATCACCTTTCAGAGAAGCTTCCGTTTGCAACGGATTATGATTAGCACGGAGATCTTATTGCTGGGCTATAGTGGATATATAAGAAATAATGAAATTCTGTTGTAAGGATAGAATCAACCTCTAGGTGGAGACATCTCCTCCCTTAAGGATTAATCCAGTGGAGCTAGAAGGGGACTTGGCTAAGAAACCCCTAGGAAGGCAGATCCACTTGCGGATGATGAGCTTTTCCTTCCCTGAATTCCTGTTCTCTAGGGCAGCCCCTATGAGCTACCATGAGGTCAGACTGGGTCAGCCCTTTCAGAGGCCTGACTCAGAAAAGTATGACTATTTCTTTTTCTCCTGTCCCCTTTCAGATGCTAGCCAGAGCAGAATTATGCCTTAAAAGTCCCCAATTTGCACCCTGGGCTTCCTCCCCACGTGGCTGCCTGCTGCTGGGCAGCTGACCTCCCAGCTGTCCTATCTCTACAGCTTCTGTTCCTTCTCGTTTCCATCCTCGTCCTCTCTTCTGGGCAGCTGCAAGGTGTCCTCCTCGCCTGCCCTCCAGTTTTTCTTTTAAACTCTAAGAAATTGTCCTCAAACTTCAGCTTTAGTTTATTCTTGGTCTTTGAGCATCTTAATTTTATTAATGATACTAAGAAGCCCAAGAGGGGACCTCAACTTCCCAAGTCTCATATAATGGCTGTGCTAGGACCCCCCAAGATTCTAGAACAAGCCTTACCAATCTTTTAATTCCTTAATTGGCAGAGAAAAGGAACCTGCTCCGGTACCCTCGACGGTATCACCACAGCAATGCGGATGGAACTGGAGAGGGTTACGGTTTGTGAGTAAACAAAACCAGACACAGAAAAAGAGGCACTCATATGTAGGAGATTAAAAAGGTGATATCATAGAAAATGAATATAAAGTAAAGGTTCACGGAGCCTGGGTAAAGAGAGGGAGGAACAAAAGACAGTAGAAACATCCAGTTAAGTAGAGGATAAGGTTACCACATTCTAGAGCAGTGGTTCTCAACCTTCCAGATGCTGAGACCCTTTAATATAGTTCCCCATGCTGTGGTGATCCCCCCAAGCATAAAGTCATTTTCATTGCTACTTTGTAACTGTAACTTTACTATTGTTATGAATCATAATGTAAACATCTGTGTTTTCTGATAGTCTTAGGCCGTCCCTGTGGAAGGGTCATTCAACCCCTAAAGGGGTCATGACCCACAGGTCGAGAACCACTGTTCTATAGCAAAGTTGGAAAATAATATTAACAACAGTGTATTGTTGTTATGTGTGAAACCTTTCCTGGGAACACACACACACACACACACACACACACACCACACACACACACACACAGACTGTCTCCATATCCCCATCTCTGGTTCCAACTGTGGGCCAAGATGTGAGCTCTCATGTCCCTGCTGCCATGCCTTTGTTCTTTGTTTCTTGTTCTTTGTCTTGCCATGCCACCTTCATGGACTCTAATCCTCTGAAACTGTAAACCCCAAATAAAACGCTTTCTTTTAACACTAAGTTGCCTTAGTGTCATGGTATCTTATCACAGCATTTTAAAATTAACTAAGGCATATATACACCATACATGCACATAATGTGTATATATAATGTATATATACATATACATAATATATGTATATATGTATATATATATATATAGTGTGTGTGTGTGTGTGTGTGTGTGTGTGTGTGTGTGTGTTTGTGTGTGTATGATCAAGGATTTGATACAGATCTTAAAAATAGAAACCACGCCGGGTGGTGGTGGCACACGCCTTTAATCCCAGCACTCGGGAGGCAGAGGCCGGCAGATCTCTGTGAGTTCAAGGCCAGCCTGGGCTACCAAGTAAGTTCCAGGAAAGGCGCAAAGCTACACAGAGAAACCCTGTCTCGAAAAACCAAAAAAAAAAAAAAAATAGAAACCAGATATGGAGAACTGAATATTTGAATAGACTGGGTTAAATTTACTGCACATGCACTCAGTAAGATCATTATGCCTGCATGGTAGGACATTTCTAGGCTTAAATTGTATGTACTCTTTGCCCTTAAGTGAAATAGAGATCTCACCAGAGTAAATTACTTGCTGGCCTTGTTGTTAGATAAGAATGCCTGGGCTAATAAAACTTAACAGAGTCTGTAGGCTCTTGTTCTAATCTGTACAGTCCAGCCCTTTTCAGAATCTCCTCCTCATCAATAGAGAGGATGAATTATTCCTTCTTTCTCATTTGATAGAGGAGGTATTCTTTTGTCCTATGGGAGATCTTGAAGCCTGTATCTACATACTGAATGTCTCAAGCAACAGAGAAATGTCAAAATTACTCTGTATTCAATATTTCCTGAGCTGACATGTGGTGGTACAGTGGACAGTACCAAGCCTACCACTTGGCTGGTGTGGGGCCTGTGTGCTGTTTCAGTTGACTATACTCTGGCCCTCAAATCTCCTTCGCTTACAGAAGCTATTCCCAAGATGGTCAATACCCATCTACACTGACTATGTACAAGACCCTAGGGGAGTTCCAAACAAATTTAAGGATATAAAGCAAATAGATACAGAATTCAAATTCACTATATCCTGGTAGACAACAATAGACAAGAATGCAGAATAATCAACAAGCATTTATCAATTATGGCAGGAATGCCCTTAAACAAGTGTCACCCAGCAAGACACTATCAGCCAAATGGCTTGGGAGAACAGGATTGCACTTGCAAACAGAAAAGGGGGATATTTGCATTGTGCTTGGTAGAAGATACTGCACTATGGCAGCTCCTGGTGAGACAATCAAAAAAGGGTGCCCAGGGACTATGCTAGCCAATGAGCAGTCTGAACACTTGGGAATAAATGCTTGGTTTTCTAATCTTATGGAATAATGGTTTGGCAATTAGAATTGGGTAATGACTACAGTCCTGATCTCCCTCATTACAGTCCTAGAGTGAGGATTACAGTTGGATGTTGTGTGATCCCATGGTGAAACAGAAATAATGGGCACAATTCCTCCATCTTATCACAGTATTGTAGATGAATAACACAGAACTGGAAAATCAGATAGTGTTAATTGAACTTGAAGAATGAAATGTATTGTAAAAGAGGGGCAGCTGTGAGAAATATAAACAAAATGTACTGTGTTTTCTACCAAAATGTTAAATAAAACAAAACTCCATTAAAAAATATGGAGATGCCTCTTGACAGAAAGTCAAATTCCTGCAGGGTCAGTACTTCTTGAACTCAGAATACGTGCTTGTTTCATTTCTCCGTAGAAAGTGACTGTTCCATATTAGCCAATTGTGTGAGAGTATGACACCAAGTTCCATCCATTCAGAATGAAGTCAATTGTGTAAGAGCATGATGTCAAGCTCTGACCATTCAGAATGAAGCCAATTGTTTGAGAGTGTGACACCAGGCTCCATCCATTCAGAATGAGGTCAACTGTGTGAGAGTGTGACACCAAGTTCCATCCATTCAGAATGAAGTCAATTGCATAAGAGTGTGATATCAAGCTCTGACCACTCAGAATGAGACCAACTGTGTAAGAGTGTGACACCAGGCTCCATCCATTCAGAATGAGGTCAGTTGTGTGTGAGTGTGATGCCAAGCTCTATCCATTCAGAATGAGGTCAATTGTATAAGAGTGTGATGTCAAGCTCTGACCATTCAGAATGAGGCCAATTTTGTGAGAGTGTGATACCAAGCTCTATTCATTCAGAATGAGGCATGAGAACTCTTTGCATTAGGAATAAAGCCCAGTGAGACTCCTGTTTGGTGTACTTGCTTTTTCACTCCATTAAGCATGGCTCCTGCAGAAGTCAAAGTTTAGATCCTGCAGAAATACATCAGATTGTGTGGTCATTGTCTTGAGACCCCAAATTCCATTCCTTTCATCCTCACAAGGGGTTTGCTTTTAAACAGCAGTCCAAAGTAAAAGGGGTATATAGGTAAGCAGTCCTGCCCAAGATGTGATCCTTCCTGTCACTGACCCACATCAGTCAGTCTTGTCTCCAGTCTCTCTAGTGAAGTGATCTGGCAAGTTGTCAGAATTGTGACATTTCCTTCTAGGAAATGAGTTCCTCACTCTGGCTGACATAGTCTTCAGCTTTTTCCTTCTCCCAGTGATATTCCTGGGAAATTACAATGTCTGAGAGTCCACTGAGTCAGAATCTGACAGGTGGTGGGAGGGCATAAGGATCTCTTTAGGGTATCTCCATTCTAGTGTTTTTCTTTTATAGATTGTGATGGTAAGCTGATGAGCAGTTAGGCACTCATCTTCCACACAGTAAGTCCTGTTTCAGTTAATGAGGGTCTGTAATCATGTAACATGTCTTCAAACAAACTCTAATTGACTTATAACAGGAATTACTAGGAATATGGATGTAGTATTAGATAAACCCAGGGGGGACAACTTTCTCCATTTCCTTCTTTGTGCCAGGCCTGAGACTATCTCAGTTAAGGAGGTTTTTCTTTATAACTCGAGATAGAGGATCTTTATTCAAGGTACAAAAGATGATGAAATTGGAATGGAAAGATTATTGATATGCTCTGCATAGTTAGGTGTTGGAAAAAGAAGCCCAGAGACAACAGCAAAGAACAAGGAAAAGTGTGGATGTGGGGTCAGGGGATGCTCAACCAGGGATGTATTTGTCACACCAGCATGAGGATCTACCTGAGATCAAGTCCCTGTGTTTTTAAAAAGCCAGGTATGGTGGCATGCACTTGCAATCCCAGTACTGAGGAGATGCAGACAACTGAATCTCTGGGATCACTGGCCAACCAGCCTTCTTAATCTGAAAACCTCAGACCAATGAGAGACCTTATCTTTAAAAAGAAAGTTATACAGCACCAGTTGAACAACTACCAAGGTGCCTTTATCTATAAGCCAACATAAGCAGATGTACACCCCTCCATACACACACCACATGCAAATGTGAAAAAAGTGAAATAATTCCTTGTGGGGGACCAGCCCTCACATTTATTTACCCCAGGGACTCTTGAGGAATGAGGAATAAGAGACTTCGTCAGAAATAAAGAGGGGAGACAAACAGAAAACACAGGACAGCCTTGGGTGGGCCTGGATCCTTATCCACCAGCCCAGAGCTTTATTCCAAAGGGCTATTTATAACAATGCCAAAGGGAGGGGCAAAGAACCTCCCCCTAGCTAGGTATAGCCAAGTGTAGACCCTTACAAATAGCTGATACTCAGGCCCATGGTTGAATCAACCTCTTATGCGGTCCTGCTGGGTACAGCCATTAGGAAACCTAGTGGGCTCCAACAGGTCCCTCTTCTTTATATTTTAAAAGAAAAAACTCTTGATGCAACTGCATCAAACTTAAAGACTCCCTTAGCTTCATCATTATCATTAACAGCTTAACATAATTCTAACATAAATATTGCTATACATAGTTAAAATTCTCTCAATCTTACATCTTAAAGCAAACTCTTAATAGAACCATTTGAATTTCTTGCTAACAAAACATAGGATAAACTTCTATGTATTCACATCAAACTTACATACTTCATTAACTTCACCAAACTATGGTACATCAATATCAATAGGTTAGCATAATAACTCTAATATAAACATTATTATTCACAATTATAAATACTACAAACCTACATTCAACCTACAAACTTATATTCAAAAACAATTTCTTAATAGAACTATATAAAACGTAACATTAATTCACTCAAGTAACACAAAATATATTTTAAATTAAAGGGACTGAGGAATATTAACACTCCCCCTTTTCTTTATAATTTTTTAAATTAAATCTTGAGCCTAGTTAGAAAAAAATCCCTAATTTTCTATTTAAACAGTTCCATTTTTACATAAACAGTTCCTTAAGCAGTTCATAAGTCATCAATGTTGATAGAGGCTATAAGCACAAGTAAATTCAAACTGTCCCACTGTAATGAAATCATTATTGTCCATTTCATTTCTTAAGTTCAGAAGTTCAAAAAGAGTTCTGGTACCATTCCTAAAAGTTCCTCTGAGCACTCAAAATCAGGGCCTGGCTTGTCAGCTGCCCTTAAGTCTGTGTACAGCAAAAAGCTCCAAATATGAGGAGTTCCATAACTAAAACTTCTTCTTTTTTTTTTTTTAGTTCAAGCAAGTGTCTCTGAAACTTTTGCTTTCAGCTACCACTGTGCTTTGCAGTCTGTAGCCTTCTGTAACCAGGCCACTTCTGGACCAGGCAAGAGCTTCACCTCATAGCCACACAGACTCAAGGCTCCTTCAGCTGCCATGAGCTGAATCATGGCCCTCCCACAGCAACCACAGCTTTGCTGATAGTCCAAGTGCTCAGCAAACCAGGTTCCAGATCCATTCAGCAGTTTCTGCAGATCCCTGGTCTGGCTATTAAGCCTGGATCACACTCTCACCTCCAAACATTCTCAGGCTCCTGCATGTCTCAGCTGCTTGTCCAGCACTGACACCACTCTGCTCTTGGCCTCCAGAAGCAACCTGGTCTCTGATGTCTTTGTTGCTCATCATTGCTCGCTATTCACCTTTCCAGAGGCAAGTCACTGGGATCTCCAAACTGATGTCTGCCATTTGCCTTTCTCAAAGCATAGCATCTCAGCTGGGCTTTCCAAGCTGCTGCCTGCTGTTAGCCTTTCTCGTAGCTTAGTATGTCCACCTCTCACTGTGGCTTCCTTTTGATAGAAAGCTTGTAGACACTCATGCATCTGCCACCTGCACTGCTTTGATGCCTTGAGGGTCTCAGCTTCCAAGACCTTCTGGCTGCTGCTGCTTGCATTGGCTCTTGGCATCTGCTGCTTGAGAAGTTATAACACTCCATGGGTCTCAGCTGCACATGTTCTGCTGTTATTTTCTGAAGTTAGAAGTCTCTGAACCTGCTTCTTGTTGTTATTGGTGGCTTTTGAAAATGCCAAGTTTGCAGTCTGCTATGGACATTGTTTTCTGTATCCCAGGTTCCTACTCTACTCTAAATTACTGTTTTATTAAACCTTCACCATATAATCCTTCTATTAGATCTTCACCATGTCCCTAGATCTAAAGCCTATATATTCTAAACCTACATTTCTCTGACTTACTTTACTTACACTTCTTATTTAAACTTACATTTACAACTAGCATGGCCATTTACTACACATATTTACATTATTCTTAAAGAAACTCTATAGGACCACCTTAGCAAATATACTTCTTATATTCATACAAGCTTATTGCTGGGGATGTCTTTCTGTATGCTGTGAATGTGTTGTTCTGATTGATTGATAAATAAAATGCTGATTGGCCAGTAGCCAGGCAGGAAGTATCGTATAGGCGGGATAAAGAGAGAGGAGAATTCTGGGAGTGGAAGACTGAATCAGAAGATGCTGCCAGCCACCACTGCCATGAGAAGTAAGATGTAAAGATACTAGTAAGCCATGAACCACATGGCAAGGAATAGATTATAGAAATGGGTTAATTTAAGATATAAGAACTAGATAGCAAGAAGCCTGCCACAGCCATACAGTTTATAAGTAATATAAGTCTGTGTGTTTACTTGGGTCTGAGTGGCTGCAGGAGCTGGATGGACACAGGAAAACTCCAGATACAGCTTATATTCTTAAAGAAATTCTATAGGACTACCTTTGTTGTGACCACCTCGACCAGCAAGGAAGACACAACACCGAGCTCTTCTTTCTGCCATTTATTCAGGAACCTTGAACAATCTTCTGACCCCAGGGAAAGCCAGCCCACGCCCTTTATATCCACTAGGCAACCAACCCCGTAGTGCCACGTGGACAATGCCGATAGGGTCAGACATACGCAAGCAAACCAGATTCTACACCCAAGCCAAATAAGGAGTTGTTTATCCCAGAGAACACCCGCCATTGGGAAGGCGGAAGCTGGATGCCGGTGCCATCTTTGAGGCGCGGCCGTGCATGGCTCTCTACAGTTCCCCCTTTTTTGTTTTAAGCAGCAGGTAAGAGCAGAGGTCTAATCTCTGCCAAAATACAACTTGGACATTGTACTAGTGTTAGTCCAGGTGTCATCCACCCAGAGAACACTTGACCCGTCCGATACCCTTTTTTGCAGAGGTGGGAATTAGGGTATCAACCCACATGCAATTAGACTTGCTCTTCTTGGGTTTTGCAATACAGCTAGACCCAAGTGCAGTGCACTAGCCTCGCATCCTGCGCGATCAAGCTTTTAATGCGGCCAGCCAGGTCTGGGGAGACTGTCCAGCCTCTATGGCTGTAAAGGTTTGGATAATCATGGCTGCATTGCACTGCTGAGAAACCCTTAAACGAACAATGCACCACAGGCACATCAGGGAGACAAGTACCAGTAGGCCTGCCAGGGAACCTAATCCCGCCCACTCCTTTAAAAAGGTGATAGAATTTCGCAGCTAAGACATCATTTCCACAGCGGAGGCCAGGTGCACATGGGTGGAGTTGACTGCAATGATCTCATTGCACAGGATCTGGGTCAGGTTATCAAACTCCGCCGACCAGGTTCCTGTCAACTAGTCCTCAAAGCTTTAGAATAGTTAGCAGCCCTACTAAAATTTTCATATTGAACAGCTGTCAGGCAAATGCCACTCATGGGTACCACGCAAGCTGTGGTAACCACTTGTTGTAGAATATCCATCTGCTCCTGCAGCAAGTCAACTCGTTGGTTGACCAAAATTATGCCCCGATGTAAGTGGCCATTAATGGCTGCTTGAGTGCTAAGAGCCTGAGCTGTAGCCCCCGACAGGTCATTCAATGCCTTGGCGGTGGGGACAGCAGTAGCAAGAGAGGCAGCAGCCACACCCGCAGCAGTGGCAGATAGGGCAATGGCTGTCACAATGGCTGCGGTAATGCCAAAATCCCTTTTTCGTCTACTTAATAAAATAGGCAAAGTATCTTCCCTGACTTGTACTGGCATAGGTAAAAAGGTCAGAATCCACAATATCACCACAGAATCATGCTGTGGATATCCATTTTGTTGATTGGCAAATTGGCCTTGTCCCAGTAGCATGTCTACATCCCAAGCTGCTTGACCTCCACCTGCAGCCCTGTTAATTGCAGCTTGCTCACAGCAAATTCTATCAAAAATGCCTTCCAGTCTACATACTGCCCTGCACTGAGACATGCTCGAGCAAGATTCATCCATTCGGATGGAGTCATGCAAAATCTGTGCAGAGCCTCCACTTGAGCAACAGTATATGAGGCTGTGATGCCATAAGTCTGGACAGATTCCGCTAGAGACTTGATGACCTTAAAATCCAAAGGTTCATGGTATCTCTGTTGAGTCTGGGCATTGAGAAACACTGGGCAAGCTAGCTGCATTTCAGTTCTAACCTGTCTCCAAACCTCCGGGTTAAAAGAATTCCCCATAGAGACAACTCTAGACATGGAGGCAGATTCCAGATATGGTGGAGGAGCTGAGGGAGCGGCTCCACACTCACATCCTTTAATTCTTTCTCTTTCTCCTTTATTTCTACCCCTTTTCTTTCTTATTCTCACGCTCTGCAAGGTTTCACATAATGACTCTACATCATCAGAATCAGGGGAAGAGATAGGGGACTCGGAACGCTCTAGGTCCAAAAGGTCAGGATATAACCTTGTTTTTTCTTCCCCCTTTTTTGTTTTACTTCTGGTAGACGCTGCTTTAGCAGACATGGCCTTTTCTGATCTTTCCTCCTGCAACATTTCTAAGGCTGCCTGCCCATTCTCTACCGTATCGCTGCAGCGCTGGTCTTCGAGACACCCTCTCACTAATTTCCAAACTGGTCTAACCCCATGTTTAAGCGTCCCTTGTTCTGCAGCGAAGTCTAGATCACAGCCCAACTTTTCCCAGGAAGCTACTGTGAGGCTTCCAGAAACTGCGAACCAGGGTGCCACGACATCACATTCCTCTAGAAATCTTTCTAAAGTACTCTTCTTAATCTTTAATTTCTTTGAAAGGAGCAGCTCGTTAAGAGCCAGAAAAATTGGGTGCAAAGAAGTTGCACCCATGATACTAGCAGCACTTTTGCCTTCACTTGCTTTCACTTTCTTTAATTTTCCCATCCACTTTTGTCGCGGCTCTACGTTTTCCCGCTCTCTCTTTATCTACAGATGAGAGCAAAATCCGCTTTTATCGCGGTTCCCCAAATTACCTGAGGACTTACGGTATACCACCCTGACAGCAAAAAGTTCTGAGCTCCACGAAGAGGCTGAGGTTCCCCGTACGGGCCACCACTTGTTGCGACCGCCTTGACCAGCAAGGAAGACACAACACTGAGCTCTTCTTTCTGCCGTTTATTCAGGAACCTTGAACAATCTTCTGACCCCAGGGAAAGCCAGCCCACGCCCTTTATAGCCACTGGGCAACCAACCCCGTAGTGCCACGTGGACAATGCTGATAGGGTCAGACATACACAAGCAAGCCAGATTCTACACCCAAGCCAAATAAGGAGTTGTCTATCCCAGAGAACACCCGCCATCGGGAAGGTGGAAGCCGGACACCGGCGCCATCTTTGAGGCGCGGCCGTGCGTGGCTCTCTACATACCTTAGCAAATATACTTCTTATATTCATAAAGAAACTCTATAGATCTGTTTTACAAATGTATATTCCAAAGGACTACTTTATAAACCTTACCTAAGTCTTACTTAAGCCTACACAATAAACTTACATTCTATAGGTCTACTTTATAAACTTTAACATCTAGACGAGATCTTTTAACTATTATCACTTCCCATATAACAGAACTAACTTAACACTAAAGCAGACATCTGTAAGATATTTCTTATCACCTAGAAAATAGTTTTTAACTAAACTATTAACAAGACCAGAAGTATGCAAATCATTTCTAAAGTTCAGAGTTTATAGTAAAGTTCAGAGTTTATAGTCAGCTTTGATATTGTTCTGAAAGTTCTTCAGAGTTTGAAACAAGACTCTCATTTGTCAATGGCTCATTCAATGCTGGGATTTTACTGAGTTCTGTTGCTAAGGAGTTATAACACTTGTTGCTAGGGGACTGTAACACTCTCAGGACAATGCCATTCCCCAAAGTCACCTTTCCTGCCATTCCAGAACTGGCAGAGATGCACTCAACAGTAAACAGTTTCTAACTAGAGGCTGTCCCATTACCCAAATTCATTACAGCTTCCCTAAGGGCTTCAATTCAGACAAATGCCATTGACTTCACTCAGAAGCCTCACCTCAGGGGAAGGATGAAATTCCTGTATTGAACTGCCATAAAGCTCTTAGCAAAAACTTCTTGCACAGCTATTAGGCAATATAAGGCACTGTTTCAAACCTGCATTGATACTACATTTCCTGGGTTGTCTTTTAGGTATGCTAGCAACCTTCTGGTTCCCTTTACAGGGTTTTGCTTTTGCAACAGGAGATTTTTCTTCTCTAAGCTTGCTTTAGGATGCCTGTGCCACCACTTAACAGGTGTACCTCTCCATTTAGATCTTTCACCTGACTCAGTGGTTTGTGTCTGTTTGTCTGTGTGCTCTCAGACTGTGGCTTATGGCCCCTTCAGGGCTTCCATCTGGGTCAGTGAGGGAAACCAAAAGTGCTTGAAACAAAGCTTTTCAGGAAGGTCTTTTCCCTGATAGAAAAGAGAGCTCTACTCCTGGATAGTTCTCCATCCTGTCCTGGCTCAGATCCTCCCCAGAGAGAGTTTCTGACACTGCTGCAGCCACAGCTGAGAGGCTCGACTTTACTGCTTTCCCAGAAGCCCTTCCCATGAGGGAGGAATTTGCCTGCACTCTCTTATCAGACCCTTTAGCAGAGAGGATTTTAGTTCCAAGAGGTCTTTGTTTTTTCTTAGTGAACCACAGATGAATTCCCACATTCTTCTGGATGAATCTAATTTTGTCCTTACAGAAAGTGAAACTCAGAAAGTTTTAAAAGACTTTTTAGTTTTTTAGAGAGAGATGAAGTTTTTCCCAAGAGAGAAAAAGACCACCAAGTTTCCCCAAAACTTCTGTTCTCTAAACTTTGGCTTCAGTGGCCAAGAGGGAACTAATTCTGAGGGTATGTTTTTTCCATACTGTGGTAGCATCAGCAGATTATTTCACCTGCATTCAAGGAAGATTATTTCACTGCTGCTTAGGACCAAAAGCTTCCCACAGGAATTTTTTTCTCCCCATTAAGCTCTTCTTTGATAAATATTTTTCTTCCAAGCCTCTTAGTTGGAAAATTAAGGATATAGCTCCTATGTCTAATTTTTTAATATCATAAATTTTCTTTTCTTTAAAATCATAATCATAAATTTTCTTCCTAATATTCCTATATCCTACTTTTCTTACTTCTGTAAGTTTTTCCTATACTATTTTTCTATTTCCTGTCTTCCTTAATTTTTTTAGATAGGAGAGAGAGAGAGAGAGAGAGAGAGAGAGAGAGAGAGAGAGAAATCTAACACTGCAGCCTTGCAGCATTTCACCACCTAACCTATATGCCTGAGAATAAAATACCATTGCCTTCATTTTTCAATTCCTTATTGGCATGCCTACACTCTCAATGCCTCCTCAATCCTTTTACCAAGTCCTAGGGTTACTTTTTTATTTTTTGTCCCTTTCTTTATCCCTGTTCCATAGCGCCTTCTGTGGGGGACCAGCCTCCACATTTATTTACCCCAGGGACTCTTGAGGAATGAGGGATAAGAGACTTAGTTAGAAATAAAGAGAGGGGAGAAACAGAGAGAAAACACAAGATAGCCTTGGGTCAGCCTGGATCCTTATCCACCAGCCCAGAGCTTTATTCCAAAGGGCTATTTATAACAATGCCAAGTAGAGGGGCAAAGAACCTCCCCCTAGCTAGTTATAGCCAAGTGTAGACTGTTACAAACACCTTATACTCAGGCCCATGGTTGAATCAAATCAACCTCTTAGCGGTCCTGCTGGGTATAGCCACTAGGAAACCTGGTGGGCTCCAACAATTCCTTGAGTGGTACCAGGGTCTTCAGTCTTCTTTATGAGACATCCGGGACACAATGAACCATGGAGCAGGGAACCTCTGCTCCAATTTAGAGAGAATATACTCTTGTGCTCTTGATGTGCACAGTCAGAACACTATCTCCTGTGTTTTGGAAGTAGCCTTTGGGGTAAATTATTAGCCAAGCTCCTTATAAAAACAGGCTACCCACTCCCACTAGCACCCAAGACTAGTCATTCAGTTTCATCCAACGAATTCACTGAAAACAAACCGCCAAGCTGCCTGGTGTAGTCCCATTCAGACATTTATTTTTCTCTGGGCTGGCAACTGCTAATCTAATCCTATAGTCACCCCTGACCTAGCCATCTGAATTTTTAATATCATAAATTTTCTTTTCTTTAAAATCATAATTATAAATTTTCTTCCACATCAGATCTCTCCATTTTCCCAGCACACACGCTGTGAGCTTAGGTTCTGTGTTCCTGATATCCTATCAACCCTTTCTTCTGAATTTGTTGACTGGTCTAGATTGACATGGGTTATTTGAAGGATGATGATCAGATATGCACCAGACCATTGGAGCAATGTTTATTAACTACAGACTCTCACCCCTCCCAGTCCTCACTGCCCCCTGACTTTTGCCATCATCCATGTTATCTGGAGCTACAGAGGAGTAAATTAATTGTGGCAGAATGTAAAACAGAAGCCAAGAATAAAACCACAGATGAGTGATAGATGATGCCAAGTTCAAGTTTAGCCTTTGGGAAACCACATTGCTCTGCCAAACCAGCGTAGGCACAATAGTGTCAATAGACACAGAGTGTCTACACAGTCCAGTTGCTGCTGATTTTAATCAGAGGATGACATGAAGGCAATTAAATAGAGTCTTTCCTCAAGGGGACTTGCTGTCTGTCACATCTACCTAAAAAGTTTTTTAAAATACCTTCTTTACTCTCTACCTTGAGCTATTTTTACAATACTGGTATTATGACTTGGAGCTTTTAATTTAAAATTCTCCTATATGTAATCATAAAGCAAAGTTTTCTCAAGAGATAACTTGTCAAAAGTAGCTCCAATGCAAAGAAGGGGGCTGCTTGGGCTCTGCTGGTGTCATCAAATCAGAATGTTGGTGCTGACCTCTAGGGACAGAGGGAATTAGAACATTTGATGGGCCACAACACTGGCAGGCCTCAGGAGTCACTATTGGTTATACTGGTCTCAACATGAAGACTTCTCTCTGCACTGACATTGTCAACAACAGTAAGATGTTGAAAGACATGAATGAGGGTGTTTGGATGTCTGGGGACTGGCTCAACATCACAAAGTCCTGGAGGCTGGAAAAGCTAAATGGATTATCCCAAGGTATCAAAAGGAAGCTTAGGTAAAGTAGATTGTGAGGATGGTTTGATAGGTAGCAGCATAGTTTATACCAGGCCTTCACTAGTGAGACAATATTATGTAGCAAGTCTGTAAGGTGAGGAGAGTCTGGAAACATGTTACACAGAAATCAAAATGAACTTTAAATAGCACCTGAGTTTCTTCTACCTCTTAGCCAATATCTTCTTAGAGCAGTAACCATAGAAAGTAGTGGGGTAACAAGGAAGTTTTGTTCTCTTGGCGTATTGGATTTTGTGAGGAACAACAGAACTGGGGAAGAAAGGGTTGATGGGATATCAGGAACACAGAACCTAAGCTCACAGCGTGTGTGCTGGGAAAATGGAGAGATCTGATGTGGAAGCAGAGCGCTGGGAGCTAAGCTCGGTGTCACCAGCCTACACAGGACTTACACTTTCGGTCAGAGTCTGGTGCAGTGCTCTGAGTCGTTAATCCAGTTAGGGCCAGCGAGACGACTCAGTTGCTTAAGTGTTTGTTCTGCAAGCACAAGGACCTGAATTTGATGCCCAGAATCCATCCTAGTTGGGGCATAGTTAGGTGGGCGCTTGTTAGACCATCATTGTGTTGGTGGAGACATGCACCCTGACGACCGAGTCTAGCCTAAGCAGTAAGCTCCAGGCCAGTGAGAGGTGACTGACTCAGTGAACAGTGTGGAGGGCTTCTGAGGAACATGCACCTGAAGCTGACTATGACCTCCACACAGGTACACACACGCACACAGCTTTCACACATGTGCACTGACAGGAACACAGATGCATGTGTGTGCATGCACACACACACACACACACACACACACACACACACACACACACACACAAGAAAATTAAACTTGTGGACCAACAACTCTGTTATCTGGTGGCTTGTTGAAGATGCAGAAACTTTGGCCCCACTCTACGTCGTGAATCATATTCCAGAACTGATAATTCAGAGGTCTGTTTCTGGGAGTATCATACTCAATATGAACATAAGAAAGAGAATAATAGTCCAATGTCACAAACATACTTGCACAAGAGGAGGTAGGCCCCTTTGCCCAAAGGCAAAGTCTACACTTTATAAAATGAACATGAGCTGCATGCTGGACAAGGATTGAGAGAGGGAAGCAGGACAGTGCCCTGGAGACTGTGGCATTTTCAAGATAGAAAAGAAGGGAAACTGAGGCAGGCCATCCTGCTCACACTCAGCAGGAAATCAGTCAGTGTCCCCTTTGAGAGTGGGAAGGTGGCTCCAAGTTGAAGTTAAGGGAGGGGAACAAAGTCTGGGTTCCCAGAAGTGCAGGAGTCATGTAGCCCACCTCAGAAGGGAGAGGCAGGCCATACCCAGAACAAACTGGTTAGCAAGACTAGCCATATAGCTGGGCTCTGAGTTTGATTGTGAGGCTCTGTCTTAGTGAGGAAGCTAGAAAAGATTGAAGAAGATTCTTGACATTAACCTATGGCCTCCAATGCATGTTTACATACCTATGCATGTGCACCTACACACATGTAAAAAGCACACACACACACACACACACACACACACACACACACACACGAAACAGTAAAAAATAAAAAATGAATAAAATCAAAGATTCTTATTCTGCCTCTTCCAGGATCCTCCACCCTAAAGTTAGTCCAAGGGTCTCTGTGAGCTGGTCTCTGCTAAGGAGCCTGCAGTCAGCTGTAGAAAATAGCAGACCTGGAGAGCCCCCCTAAGGCAAGGTCCGGTAGCCTGGACAATTTGCCTGGTCCTTAAGAAGACAACCAATAATCATTGGATGGCAGTGGGGAAAAAACAACACTAGAATGAGAATTTCTGATATAAATTGTCAGCAATAGAAGTAGCATGACTGGCAATAGCTTAAAACATGTGCTAGCAAGAAACATTCTAGAAGGGCCACGTTCAACTAATGGTCACAGACTACTCTGGAAGGTAACCCCTCACCACAGTCAGAGCTTCACTTTTGGTTCTCACCAAAATTAGAATGTGACTCTGCTGGTAGAGTGCTTGCCTAAGCAGGAAAGAAGCCCTGGTTGTACACCATTAAACTGGGAGTGGTGGTGGTCACCCACAGTCCCAAGAGTAGTCAGGTGGAGTCAGGCGGGTCAGAAGTTCATGGTGATGTCAAGGCCAGCCTGCTAAACACAAGACCCTGTTGTTAGCTTGCCTTTTCTTTTTTGGGGGGCCCACCACCAAGCTCCCCCAAAAAAATCACACATGGAGGCTTATTCTTAATTATAAATGCCTGACCTTAGCTTGGCCTGTTTCTTGCCAGCTTTTCTTAACCTAAATTATCCCATCTACCTTTTGCCTTTGGATTTTTGCCTTTTTCTATTTCTGTATACCTTTCTTACTCCATGGTGGCTGGCTGTGTGGCTGTGTGGCTGACCTCTAAAGTATTCCTCCTTCCTCTCTCTTTCTTTTTTTCCTCACAGATTTCCCCTTCTGTTTATATTCTTTTTGCCTGTCAGCCCCGCCTGTCCTTTCTCCTGCCTTGAAATTGGCCATTCAGCTCTTTATTAGACCATCAGGTGTTTTAGACAGACACAGTAACACAGCTTCACAGAGTTAAACAGATGCAACATAAACAAAAGTAAAACAGCTGAAAATAATATTCCACAACAAGACCCTCTCAAAAACAAAAACAAAAGTAAGTAACAACAACAAACACTGATAGGCTAGTCCTTGCTTGATTCCTTGGGTCCTGGGAAGGTTGGAGTTCTGCAAGATTTATGTTTTTATTAATAAATTAATTTCCCATGTTTCTAGATTTTGTTAAATATCCCCCAGGAGTGGAAGCAGGACAGCAAAATCATTCCCACCAAAACTACTAACTTCATCTCATCACTGGCTAAAATAATGGAGTTAGCATCCTAAGTGAGTCTCATGCTTAGTGCATATCAGAGTCCCCAGAAACTTGTAGAGGTGCACACTGGGGCTCTGCTCAGTTGCCATTTCCTGGTGCTAGAAATATTGGTTTGGGAATCACAGTTAGAGAATTGGGCAAGCATGAATCTCAAATGATTTTGGCAATTGATGATTGCTGGTAAATAAAGAGTATTCATTTTCTTCAGACATGTGACTCCTGATAAACTGCCCATGCTCCAATGGATGTCCCAACATCTGTACACATACTGGCAGTGGTAAGTGAACACAGAAGCTTAAAAGAGAACAACTGAATAAAAAGATAACAGAAGCCATTGAGTGATGAATGGGAGTGGTATAGGAAAGGGTTAGGAGGAGGAAAGGGAAAGGGAGAAATAATGTCATTATATTTTAATTTAACATTTTTAATTTAAAAAGAATACATGATGTTGAGAGGGAAATGGTGAGGAGGATATGGGAAGACTTGGAGGGGAGAGAATAGGAGGTGTACCTGATCTAAACACATTCTATACATGCTTGAAACTGTCAAATGATTAGTTAAAAAAATAAACTCTGAAAGAAGCAAAAAGCTTCCATCCACTTGAACTCACCATTCTTGTTTATGATAATTCTTTACTCTTTCATTTATAAAACCCATTGACTCTTCAGTGCTCTCCTAAAACTTGAGTTCTACCATCCTAAGTATCTTAGTTACCTTTCTAGTGCTGTGAAGAGACATCATGACCAAGGAAACTTATAAAGGAAAGAGTTCATTGGAGCTTACAGTTTCAGAGGGTGAGCCCATGACTATTATGACGGGGAGCGTGGCAGCAGGCAGGCAGGCATGGTGCTTGAGCAGTAGCTGAGCTACATCCTGATTCATAAGCACAAGGAAGAGAGAGAGAGAGAGAGAGAGAGAGAGAGAGAGAGAGAGAGAGAGAGAGAGAGAGAGAGAGATTGATTGATTACTGGGAGTGGTGTGGGCTTTTGAGATCCCAAAGTCCAGTGCTACTGACACACTTCCTCCAACAACTCCTCACTCCTAATCCTCCCCAAACAGTTCCACCAGTTGTGGACTAAGTGTTCAAACATATGAGCCTATGGGGGCCATTCTTATTCAAACTACCATACCAACTCATGCTCAATTAGAGAAAGAAACTTGGGAGAAGAAGCAACCCTCTTAGCCATTTGTCCTCCAAGAACATGGGGAAGAAAGAGAAAAGGAGACAGACAGTATGGCCCCAAATTAAGATACACTATACTGAAAGATCATATCAATGGCACTAGTAAAGCCACCTGCCTTCCCCATCAGCCCCACTCCACTCCAACTGACGGTTAAACCTGACACCCGTGTGTATCCTGCCTGAGTTTTTCTTCTCTCTAGTGAATTTTCTGCAACATGTGAACCGAAATTCCCAGGAAAAAAGTGTCTCACCTGCATTAAACATTCTACACCGACTGACTGTAAAGACTGCAAGTGTCACAGAGTGGGAACCAAATTTATCTTGAGCTCTTTGGCCTTCTAAATAGCCAATCACTACCCACCCCATGTTTTACCTAACCTCCTATGACTTTCAGGTGGTGAAAAGCACATCACACCCAGCTTCCACAAACTCCAAAGTCAAGACTGTCATGAGACAGCATCTGATATTATAGAGACTTCCTCCCTCATTGTAACCTGACCACCTGATGTTTCCATCAACACATTGGGGAAGTGCTTTGATTTTATGACTCTCTTTGTTCTGTTGCCGTAAAAACGTCACGGAATCATTACCACATTGGAACATGGTATTCTCAGTAACCCGAATCTGTGTTCCTGGGCCATGGTCACTAGTATAAAGAATTACCTTTGAAATGAGAACTGTTTATTGTGTCAACACTTTTTAGTGTCCTGTCCCTTGCAAAAGCAATCAGATGATGCAGTTGTGTCTGGTTCTACTGCTTTTCCCTTCAGGAACTGTTAAAATGTAACTTGTAGTTAATTTTTCTTCAGACGTGGAGAGGACACAGATCAGGGACAGTTCATTGCAAAGGCTATTGTTATTCAGAGTTCCAAACAACATATGGCAGGACCACATGGGAAACACCAGGATATGGCAAGAGGGAGAAGGAATGGAGGGCAGAGGGCAAGAGAGCATCAGAAGCTTTTCCTGAGTTTCATAGGAAAGAATGGAAAAACAGGGCTAAAGGTTCAGGACTGGAGAGTATAAATACTTATGTTGGGATACAGATGAGTCCGTTAGTTGTCTGGAGGTTGGCTTGCAGGATAGGGCACTGATAATAACAGTCTGGATATAGGAGTCTGAAGAAGGGTGGAGGATGGAGTGTGAATGGCTATTATGCATGTCAAAGGCAGGCCCACAGCAAATAGTTACCTGTTCACTGGACTTTCTTTAGCTGATAAGGGTAGTCTGTCCAGATTAGCAAAGTTTCAACATATCAAAGCATCAGAAAAATATTGTAAACAAAAATGATAAACACCGGGGCTAGAGAGATGGCTCAGTGGTTAAAAGCACTTGCTGTTCTTACAGAGAACCCAAGTTCGATTCCAGCATCCACATGGCAGCTCCTACAGATTTGTAACTCCAGTTCCAGGAGATCTGACAGACAGTGGAGTTGGAGAACTTTCCGCTGATTGGTATGAGGAACCTTGGCAGCAAAGAGCATACCCCACTTGACCATGACACCTTGCCTCTGGCTTCCTCTAACATCACACTCTCCTCAGCCAGCAACAGTCCTTAGTCTGAGACCAGTTTTCAATCAAGAACAGATACCCAGTTGTTTTTATGGTTGCACGTCTCTGGAGTATTGCTAAGTATAAGTGATTGGTAAGAACAAAAGGAGATAGTGAAATACAAGAATTGATTTAACTTATTGAGCACAGAATTATTCCTGACATTCATTGTGTGACTCCAGGAGAGCCCAGAGCTAGAAAATGCGTGCTTATTACTTTGCCCGATTATGGAAGCAAGAATCGTGACCTGAAGCAAAGAGGACAAACTGACATTTATTCTCTGCTCTGCAGTCCCTGGGTCCTCTTCAGCCCCAGCCACCCGGCTTTCTTTACCACTCAGCATCCTTATTCACTTCCACAAGTCTCTCTCCACTCAAATCAAAGATATTATTTTAACTTCCACCTGAAAATGACTTCAAAGTTATAGGGGGAAATTCACAAAATTAGAAACAATGCAAAGAATACCCATGTGCCGCTCACTCAGATGCACCTACCTTGGTACCTACACCCTATTTAGCCATCTGCTTTGCCAGTCAACTATCAGCCATCTACTTGAGTGTCCTGAAGAGTCACTGTGTATCGCCCGTTGCCTATCAGCCTGTTGAAGCAATGGACTCCAAGAAATCAGAATTCCCCCAGGAGTCTTACGCTGGAAGAAGGAAAAGGCTGAAGCCTGGTGTCAGCCAGTGGGGATTTTTGTCTCCCGAAGAGATTTCACGCAGTGCTGACCATTTGTCAGACCACCTTCTAGGAGACACTGGAGCTGAGATAGTGATGGTCCAGTGATGAGCCTAAGCACACAGAGACCAGAAATACTTGGCTATGCACACCTCTAATCCTCTGTTTAAACCTAAACTTCATGTCAGGACCCAGAAAATGGACTTGTAGGGGGGCAGTTTAATGGACCTCTTTTTTTGTACCTCTTCTCTACGTGGCCATATTGAACGGATACTCCATTTCTGATTTTTATTATTGTCTTTTTAATTAACCTAATAAGCCTGGCTTGTTAGGGAGGTCAGGGCCCAGACTCTGTCCTAACAAGTTAAGTAACACATACACCAACCAACTTGTTCTCCCTAAAGTCTGGAGCATGCATTCCTCAATAAGGATGTGTTCTGAGGCAACCTTAGGACAACTATCATCACCTAACACTGGTTCAGTGCAGCTGTCTGTCATAGGTAACTTCACTTGTCAACTTGACACAAACCTAGAGTCACCTGGCGAGAGAGAACCTCAACTGAAGAATTGCTTTAATCAGATTGGGCCATTGTCCTTATTGCAAGTTGATGTTGAAGGATACAGCCCACTATGGGCAGTGTCATCCTTAGACAGGTGGACCTGGGCTATATAAGAAAGAAAGCTAAGTAAGCAGCATTGATCCATGGTCTCTACTTTAGTTCCTGCCTCCAAATTCCTGTCTTGAGTGCCTTCCATGGCTTCCCTTGATCATGGACTTTAACCTGCAAGATAAATTCAGCCTTCTCCTCCCCAAGTTGGTTTTGGTCTTGATATATATCATAGCAACAGGAAAATAAACAAAAAAAGGCCAAACCCTCCATTCTAGTTTACATTTAGCAGTTGACTCAATAATGTCCTTTATAGCAATGTCCCCCTCCAGTTCAGGATACAAGCCAGTGATAGGTACTTATAGTGGTTTTAAAGGAAATGGCCCCAAAGGGAATGGCACTATTAAGAGGTGTGGCTTTGTTGAAGTAGGTGTGGTCTTCTTGGAGGAAGTGTGTCACTGTGGGGGTGGGCTTTCAGGTCTCCTTTGCCATGCTCAGTGTGATACAAAGTTTACTTCCTATCGCTTGTGGATCAAGATGTAGAACTCTCAGCTCTTTCTTCAGCACCATATCTGCCTGCACACCGTCATGTGGCCCGCCATGATGATAATAGACTAAACCTCTGAAACTGTAAGCTGCCCCAATTAAATGTTTTCCTTTATAAGAGTTGCTATGGTCATGGTGTCTCTTCACAGCAATAGAAACTCTAACTAAGACAGAAGTTGGTACCAGGGACTGGGGGATTGTTGTGATAGGCTTGACCATGATTTTGTTTGGAGGAATTTGGACTTTGGTACTTTGGGTTGTGAAAGCAGTAGATTACTTTAAGCACTGCTTAATGGGCCATACTAGTAGGAGCATGGAAGATTTGAACTTTGAGGTCCTGGCTCAAAAAGTTTTAGAGGGGAAGAATTTTAGTATGTTGCCTGGAGATCATTGTTATGATATTTTGGTGAAGAATGTGGTTGCTTTTTGCCCTTGTCTGAAGAGTATGCCAGAGGTTAAAGTGAAAAGATCTGTATTCATTCTGTAGGCAGAGTGTGTTGGTTTAAAAGAAAATGGCCCCAAAGAGAGTAGCACTATTAGGAGGTGTGGCCTTGTTGGAGTAGGTGTGGTCTTCTTGGAGGAAGTGTGTCACTGTGGAAGCAGGCTTTGAGGTCTCATACATGCTCAAGCTATGCCCAGTGAGACAGACCACTTCCTGTTGCCTGCCTATCAAGATGTAGAACTCTCAGCTACCTCTCCAGCACCATGTCTGCCTGCACACTGCCATGTCCCACCATGATGATAATGAACTGAATCTCTTAACTGTAAGCACGCCACCACAATTAAATGTTTCCTTTATAAGAGTTGCCATGGTCATGGTGTCTCTTCACAGCGATAGAAACCCTAAGACAGTATGCAGAGAGTGGTCCTTTCTCTTTGCCTTCCTTTATCCATTACAACTTCTTATCCTTCCATTGAATTTTATGGCACTGTTACTTTTGAGTCTTCCCTTCTTGTTTATGGGCGTTTTCATTCTGTAGGTGGCTGGTGTTTCTTTGTGGGAATGTTAAAATCCTGTGTCCTGGGAATTTTGTAAAAATGAAATGTATTGCTCTAATACTAAACATGTGTGACCAACTGACTCTTATAGGTGATATCAGTTTCAAGCACCCTTTCATAGTTTCTCTCTGCACTGCTAATGAGCAGTCCGTAGGGAGACATTTTCAGTACACGGGCCTATCTCTTCAGTGAGTTCATCTACCCTTTGCCTCCTCTGCACCCTGCATTCTTTCACTAACATCAGAACTCACCCTCTGGTTTCCAGTGTGGACTGAAGCCTGGTGGCTCTCCAGGAATCCTCCATGCCTTCAGTGCCTGATTGGGCCTGCTGAGGCATTGAGCCTGAGGGACTGAGCAGCTCCTGGGTGTTTAGCCTTCGTGTGGAGGGTCCCTGTTGGATGACCTAGACTATTTGTGTAAGCCAATGAAACAAATCCCTTTTATTTATTTATTTATTTTATAATTTGATTTAATATTACATATCAGCCACAGATTCCCCTGTCCTCCCTCCTCCCGGGCCCCCCTTCCCCCAGTCCACCCCCCATTCCCATCTCCTCCAGGGCAAGGACTTCCCTGGGGATTCAGCTCAACCTGGGAGATTCAGTCCAGGCAGGTCCAGTCCCCTCCTCCCAGGCTGCACAAAGTGTCCCTGCATAGGCCCCAGGTTCCAAATAGCCAGCTCATGCACTAAGGACAGGACAGTTACATTGTCTGGGTGCCTCCCAAACAGTTCAAGCTGATCAACTGTCTCACTCATCCAGAGGGCCTGCTCCAGCTGGGGGCCCCTCAGCTATTGGTTCATAGTTCTTGTGTTTCCACTAGTTTGGCTATTCGTCCCTGTGCTTTTTCCAATCATGGTCTCAACAATTCTCGCTCATACAATCCCTCCTCTTTCTTGCTGATTGGACTCCCAGAGTTCCACCTGGGGCCTGGCTGTGGATCTCTGCATCTGCTTCCGTCAGTCATTGGTTGAAATTTCTAGCACGACAGTTAGGGTGTTTGGCCATCCTATCACCAGAGTAGGTCAGTTCGGGCTTTCTCTTAACCATTGCCAGCAGTCTATTGTGGAGGTATCTTTATGGATTTCTGGGGACCTCTCTAGCACTTTGCTTCTTCCTATTCCCATGGGGTCTTCATTTATCGTGGTCTCTTTTTCCTTGTTCTCCCTCTCTGTTCTTGATGCAGCTGGGGTCTCCTGCTCCCCTAAGCTCTCTTTCCCTCAACCCTATCAATGTGTTTCTTTAGGGATCCCTAATACATCCAATCACACTGCACATGAGCGGGCTGAGCCTCAGAGAGACCCTGAGGATCTTGAGGACTGAAGCAGAAAGCCATACCTACCAGTCTGCGTTGAGGTCACTTCTGGCTCTGCATGGCAACCCCAGGAGACAGCCTAGGAAGACTGGCCAGCCAAGGAGAAGCTGGAGCATGAGCTCTCAGCCTTGGCCATGGAGAAGGTGCCCCTTGCTCTCCTACTGAAGTTTGTGGAGCTCTTCCTCCACCCAATACTGTGAGGAGTAAAATATGGCCTTTGGTTAATTAAATTTTCAGGTCTACAAGGCTCTGCTAGGGTAGGTAAGTAAATAAAGTAGTTCTTATTTTTATAACATCACAGCCCAAAGGGGATGGGTTTCTGATGTATCCCTGAAGCTTTGATAATGTGTGGCTTTTATTAAACAAAGACCTGGATCCAAAAGCACTTGCTTTGTTTGGGGAAGAAGTTAGGCATGTACAACAGAAAAGTAATTTGATGTGTTTATCTCATGATGTTTTTAAATCTGAATCTGCTTCACAGCTCTGGCAGAGACTTTCCTAAGCCAAGTCGTCTGCATGTAAAACCAGCTGAAGCAACGAAGTGTGTTTCCTGTGGATCTCCTTCTTATCCTAAGGCAGTGCAGAAAGGCAGGAAATTCTGGGGGAGCTCTCTGCCCCAGAGTCTGATTGAAGCCTTTGCCCAGCTGAGAAGCAAGAACTCCAACACAGTTAACATCGGCTGTAAAGGTTTCAGACAAAGAAACAATATTTACTTTATATCCACATATTTTATGCTAAAACATCAGGGGAACCCATCTTAAGACCTAAATGTATATGAATCTGGGCAGGGTCTCAAAATCCCAGACATTTTTTCAATGATCTCACAATCAAAGCTGCTTATAGTGAAGATGTCCTGATTCCCTGGAGTTCTGCTTTGTTAGTTGTAACCCTGTGGTCTCATTCAAATCCTTTAACTTTGAAGATAAGAACTTCCAAACCACCATAATCCTATGATCCATGACTATCACATATGTGTGGCTCTCCTGTGAGAAGCCATAACTTTTCTCTCAGATGTGTCTTTCTTCCCAAGAGCCTCTCCCTCTCTTAACCACCATGCCTAAAATCTGCATTTAAAATGCCTTTGAATGCTTGGTGCTTAAAAAGGAGTTTGCCACCAAGCATCCTGATCTGAGTTTGAGCTCCAGGGTCCATGTGGAAAAAGAGAACTAACTTCCACAAGTTGTCCTCCGAGCTTCACAGGTGCTCCATGACATGCATGTGCACACAGGCACACACACACACACACACACACACACACACACACACACACACACACACACACACACAGGACATGCATATACATACACTGAGCTTCACAGGTGCTCCATGATGTGCATGCACACACACACAACATGCATGTACATACACACAGGACATGCATGGACACACACAGGACATGCATGGTCACACACACACACAGGACATGCATGGACACACACTCACACACACAATTTTAAATTCCTTTCAATAAATCCAAACTCTGCTTCATACTTGCTTATCCTGAAATTCCTTCCTGCAACAAAGCCAAGGATCTGGTTTTACCTGAGTCAAAGTACCTAAAAGATTAAGAAAATTCCTTAGACTTTGGTTAGAGACAGCATGGAGCTGAGCCTCTAGCCACATCTCCATTAATTGTTCATTGTAAAAATCTGTGTCACAGAAGATTCTGTATTTCATGACAAAAGTTTCTCTTCTCACCCAATACAACCTGTATGAACTAATACGGTGGTATTGTGTGACAAGATGTTTCCCAGAGGATACACAACACACATCTACTTGCCCTAGAAAGGGAGTCGACAGACTAAAGTATGAATCTTAGCCAAGTTGAACCTGTGAGTTTTATTGAAGTTACTTACAGGAATATGGGGGAGGGGGATATGAGGCAATCCTTACAGGAGCAGAAATGACTCAAAGACATCTGCATCTCCAAAGCCCACCCCAGCACAAGTGACAGCTCACGAAATCTGGGAACCTGGAGCACACTGCACAGCCTGCAGGCAGCTTAACAGGTTGGAGAGTATCCCTTCCAAGTGACTCAGTAGGTCTAAACCTCTTCCAGGCAGTTCTGCTGGTTTCTGATTCTTTTAGACTGCTCGGTTGGTCTAAGAGTCATCTTTACACTTCGGTCATCTGGAAGCAACTGTCAGCAGTCTTTACTATTTACTCTGGGAGGAAGGGACCTAATGAATTGGGCCAGTTTCAAGGACTTCCTGAAGCTATTTACTTTCTGTCTTCAGGAGTTTCCCTGCAGAATGGAACGCTTCAATCTTGGGGAAACTGTTACACAGCAGACAGATACTCGTCACAAGTGGTACAGAACACTTAGTCTATGGTTGGTTATAACACAGAGATGTGTGGTGAGTTACTAGATAGTGTCTTGCATCAGGCACAGAACTGGGAATTCAGAGTCTCTGAGGAGCTAAGTTTTTGGGCAGTTTAATTGAAGCAAGTTTGTGTTTTGAATGGTGGGATAAGCACCCGGGTAGACTTGGATACAGCTTGAGGGCAGAAGTGCAGACATCAAGGCTGGGGAAGTGGCTCAGTTGGTAAAATGCATGAGGACCTTTGTGCAGTATTTAGAACCCATTATTTTAAAAGTACCTAGGTATGATGATATGCAAGACAAGAGCATCCTTGGGAGTTGCTAACAAGTAAGCCTAGACTACCTGACAAGCTCCAGGTCAGTGTGAGAAACCCTGTCTCACAAAGACAAGACAGGCAACCCTTGAGGAAAGTAGCTGGGAGTGACATCCAGCCTCCAGCCTCTGGTTTCTACATATACGTGTACACATACAAATATACATTTACTTTCACACACACACACACACACACACACACACACACACACACACACACACACAAAGTCCCTGGTCAAGGAGTTCTTGGACAATGATCTCAGGCAGGATCAAGATGTCAAAACATGATACAGGATTGATTCTTAGCTCTTGGATTCAATGCTACAAATAGGGACAAAGGCTGCTGTGGAACCATTGGAAGACAAGCTGGGAGACAACAGGAGGCAGGGCAGGGACCATCCTACAGCTTTGGCTAGAAGAATTGCTAGACTTTTGTGACAGGGCCTCATGTACATGCCCACAGATCATAGTGGCACATGGCTAGAACCTAGAACAGAGTCAAAGAGCAGGGAATTCCAGATAAAGCAAACCAATTGTACCTAAGCCCCACCTCTATTAATAGGATTCAGTTAGAGAGTGGATGCATGCAGGAAACAATGTTTTTAATTACAAAGTTCGAGACTCAGTGGTGTGCTAATATCTGTGTTATAGGTATGGATCTAGGTCTGGAGAGCAACTGCTGCATATTTCCAGGTTCTTGTGTCTAAGAACAAGGAATTGGACAGGTACACATGGAGAGTGGTAGAAACATTATCAAGGGAATAAAACACTTCTGAGATTGGAAATGGGCCAGTGCTAGAGAAAGTCAACGGCCCCATGCCTGCACTTCTGCCTCAAGCTGCATCCAAGTCTACCTGGGTGCTTGTCCCACCATTCAAAACACAAACTTGCTTCAATTAAACTGCCCAAAAACTTAGCTCCTCAGAGACTCTGAATTCCCAGTTCTGTGCCTGATGCAAGACACTATCTAGTAACTCACCACACATCTCTGTGTTATAACCAACCATAGACTAAGTGTTCTGTACCACTTGTGACGAGTATCTGTCTGCTGTGTAACAGTTTCCCCAAGGTTGAAGCATTCCATTCTGCAGGGAAACTCCTGAAGACAGAAAGTAAATAGTTTCAGCAATGGCCCCATGCCTGAGACCTTTTATGAGTCATTTCCCTGGACATACTTGCTCGATTTTGTTACTCATAGCCCACAGATTATTGGGGTTTCTAGCTCTCTGCTATTCACTTTTTGTACACACCAATCTTCACACCACTTAAGCCTTCCTCTTTGCCCTACTTTCCTGCCTCACCTGTAATTATACCAGTGTTTGAGAACATGGAGAGGGGTAAGAATGGGCTCTGACTGCATTAAGGAAACTACACGTGAAGACATCTAACAAAGCAATGATTTGCAGTATGCAGAGCGGAGAGAGCCATCATTTCTGCCTTGGGAAGCTTCTAAAGATGCATGATATTCTAATGGACTCTAGGAAGATAACAGCATAAATTTCCAGCACCAGAGGGTGAAGAACATTTTCATAGAGAAAGCTGAGCATTGTAGGGAGTGAAAGAGTAGGTTTTTGGAAGGCTCAAAGTTTGTTCAATGAACTCACCCATGACGGAAAACCAAATAGATATTTTTGGATAAAATAATAATGAGCAGAATTAGAAATGGAACACTCTACTTCATAATAATAATACTGAAGAGTGGAAAACAGGCAGTTTATTTTGGACCTTGTAAAGTTGGACATCAGCTTAGAGAAAAAGTAAAAATGGCTAGCAGCAATTTAGCATGAAACAATAGTTTTTATAGTCCCTAATTGTGGCTTTCTGCCCCCTGAGCTTCTTACTGGCTGAGTTACTGAGAGAGATACAGAGTTTCCTATATACAGCATTGTTCCCCTTCTAAGCTCCCCATCCTTTTGGTTCAGGACACAAGACCTCATCTAATGCATAAACTAGGACACAGGATTGCCCCATTCTGATCTGTGCACTCAGTCACAAAGCAGACTGCCTGTGACCTTTCAACCGTAGGCTGACCTGAGACCACCAGCTGCCAGCTCAGGAAGACAGGGGCCTAGCATCTCCTTCCTTTCTGATTCTGCAATTAACTCTAAGTGTACCTCTTACTGCAAGTAAACCAGAATAATTTATTTCTTACATGGATAGCTAGAATAACTTAAAATTACTGGAGAGGGTTCATGACCAGGGAAGATGGGGAGATAGTTGCAGCAGCAGCAGCAGCAGCAGCAGCAGCAGCAGCAGCAGCGATGTGATAGGTCAATCAGGGAGAGCAGCATAGATGGATACAAGGAGGCAGCACCAGAAGCCATGTACTGAGCAGGGACTGTGGAAAGCACCAAGTCCCCGAGCCCTCAGCACTGCAGGACTGAACTACTGGAATTTCCCTGCATTGATATCACCCACCCAACTCAACACTGATGTTATCAATGACTGCCAATGTGGACTTAGGGCACACTTGCCAAAGATCAGGTGTGTGACTTTATTCATCAGCTTTCCATTCTGCTCCGTTGATCTATATGACTGTTTGGGGCCAGTTCATACTGTATGTTCTGTGCACAGTGTCTGTGATGGTTTGAATAAGAAAGGTCTCCATAGGTGCCTTATTGACACCTATATCCCAATCCTTTGGGAGATGTTATGGAACCTCTAGTATGTAATCGGACAGTTCTCTCCCACCCACCAATTCCCAAACAACCACTCAGAGGCTTAATATTAATTTAAATGTTTGGTCGATGGCTCATTACTAACTCTTACACTTAAATTAACTCATAATTCTTATCTATGTTTAACCACGTGGCTCATGGCTTGTTACCTCATTTTCTGCACATCCTGTTGCTCGGTGACTGGCTAGTGTTCCCCTGACTCCATCTTTCTTCATCTCAGTCCCCAGTTTGATTGTACCACCTAACTTTATCTTGCTTTGCCATTGGCCAAACAGCTTTATTATCAACCAATGAGAGCAACACATCTTCACAACAAACATAAGGATCCTCCCACATCAATGATAGGTACAGATTCCTGGAGAAAACTGAAGTCTAGTTAGAGTGTTCACAGCTTTGCCCCATGTCTAGTTGTCTCTACTTTGTATTTGCAATTGAAGATACAAGCTCTCATCTTCCTGCCTCAGCCTCTTGCTACTATCTCCTACCATTGGGGCTCCCTTCTGGAATGGTGCCCCAAATAAATTCTTCTTCCTTTAAGTTGCTTTTAGTCATGGTATTTTATCACAGCAATAGAGAAGTAACTAATACTTTGCCTCTGTGACATGTTGAGAAACCGTAAGTTGTGATATCTCCAACTTTGTTCTTTGGTTATTCTGTCTTTTGGTTTCTTATAAATTTGGGACTGACTTTTCTATCTGGAAAAGAACATTAAAATTCTTACAGGAATTTCATTAAACCAGAAAAATCACTTTAGGTAGCACAGCATTTGAGCAGCATTAGTTTTTCCAGTTCATGAATATGGTTATCATCCTATATATGCCATCTTTCATTTTTTATCAGTGTTTTGTAGTTTTTGGTTTAAAAATATTCTACTTTCCTGGTTACGTTTATTTCCCAAGTTTTATTCTTTTGGGGTGAAATTACAAACCATATTATTCTCTTAGTTTCATTTTTAGATTACTTATTGTTAGACTATATAGACAATTTCTGTATATTCTTTTTGTATTATGAAACATTATTAAATTTATTAGTTTTAACTTTTGGGGGGGGAAATATCATAGTTTTCCATATATAATATAAGGCAATATTAAAAGAGGACACATATAGGCAGGATGTCAAAAAACATGAAGAGATACTCAACTCAAAGAAAGCAAAGATTTTATAATAATAAAGAATTCAATTGAACAACAGAGTACAACCATCAATTTATATGCATACATCACCAGAGCATCTAAGCACAGAAAACAAGTGAATAGAACTGAAGAGACACACACGACATGATAATAGAGGAATCCAGGGCTTTAAGAATTCACTTTAACAATGAATAGACCAAACGGATCATCTAAACAGAAAATAAGAACAGAAACAGCAGGCTTGAGTAATGCTGTCAACCAGAAAACCTTGCAGACAGAGACTATCCCACTCAGCAGCAGCAGAACCATTGTTCTTCTCAACTCACAAGGAATATTCTATAGAAAGGACACTGTAGTTGTTTTTTGTTTTGTTTTTTCCTCTTTGGGGGCCCAACACCAAGCTTCCAAATAAGTACACAGAGACTTACTCTTACTTATGAATGCCTTAGCTTGCCTTGTTTCTAGTCAGCTTTTCTAAGTTAAATTTCTCTGCTTCTACATTTTGCCTCTGGGCTTTTTACCTTTCTTTATTCTATATTCTTTCTCTCCTTCCTACTCTGTGGCTGGCTGTGTGACTGGGTGGCTGGACCCTGATATCCTTCTCTCCTCCTTTTCTCATTCTTCCCTCGTCTATTTATTCTCTCTGCCTGCCAGTCCCACCTATTTTTCTCCTGACTAGCTATTGGCCATTTAGCTCTTTATTAAACCAATCCAGTGTTTTAGGCAGCAAAGTAACACAGCTTTACAGAGTTAAACAAATGCAACATAAAATAATGCAACACATCTTTGCATCATTGAACAAATGTTCCATAGCATAAACAAATGTAACACATCTTCAGCTAATATTCCACAACAGGATACTGTGCTGGGTCATGTGATGGTTAACAATGTTGTCAACTGATAGAATCTAGAATTGTGATGATACATTTTTCTGAAAGTATCTCTTGCCTTTGAAGACAATGAACTTTTGCTCAACTTGGTAGCCAAGTTAGTAATAAGCCTTGAGATCATTGAAGGCTATGTACTTATCCTGTTGCCCTACTGTGTACCAGTCTCTTTAAGTTTATCCTGCCTTTAAAATAACAATATAATAAATCTTACTCCAGCTTGAATTCCTCATACAATCAGCATGGACATCACAAGCTAAATCATAGCTTTAATCTTGAGTTATGCAGTCTTCCAAGTCCTGACTCAGAGTAATGTATATGTGTATTGTGGTAATTAATCATTTGCTGAAAGCAACCTTGAGCAAAACTAATACCCATAAATGTTGGAAGCAACATGTTGATAACATCTGCAGTTTGGGGTGTCATTCTGGGTCAGTAAAGTAACCTCTTCCCTTGTAGAACTACCTTCTATCTGACTACAGTCTGGTAGTTACTGGTTTATCTGAGGTTGTCTGCTGTGTGTGTCTGATCCATCTCTCGGTCTGTCTGATATGTTGCGCTTGTGTGTCTGTCGTGCCTCTCTCTAGCATGGAGCTTTGCTCTGTATTTATTGAACGGTACAGAAAACACAATACAAAAAAAAAAGGATTCTTTACTGAGATCTTTAATAAAGGGGGAGAACTGAACAAGTGAAATTTGGACTCAGTCTCGGTCAACCTTCTCCAAGAAGAAGTTGTTTTTATTTCCATTTCTTAATGTATAGAATAGCCAAGGAGATGACGCTATGGGCATACCTGTGAGAGATTATCTAGACTTTGTTAGCAGTTGGTGAGACAGTCTGGGGTTATCTTAATTAACTTAATTGAGGAAAGAAAACTCATCTTAATTGTTGGTGCACTATCCCCTGTGCTGGGGTCCTGAACTAAGTAAACATAAGCTGAGCATAAGTTTGCATTTTCTCTGATTCTTGGCTATGCTGCGATGTGACCTGTCACTCCCAGTTCCTATAGCTATGATGGACTCTACCCTCAAACTGTGAGTTGAAATAAACTCTTCCTTAAGTTGCTTCTGGATAACGTATTTTGTTGTTGCAAGTAGAAAAGTAGCTAGTGTGGGCCATAAATCAGGTCCCAACCAGTACAAGATGACTGAAGTCATACAGAGTACATTTTCTGACCCAATGGCATCAAGTTAGAAATCAATAATAGTAATACCATTGGAAAATTCACAAACATGGAAATTCAGCAACACACTCCTCCTAACTAAATAGACAAGAAATTAAAGGAGAAAGGAAGGCCAGGGTTCTTTAGTGGGTTTTCTTGCCTGCCCTTGTCCTCTAATAAGGGCAAAACTGCCCCAATGATTTTTCTAACTATACTTTCAGTAGGATTATAGTAGTGCTAACAATCTCGCCTTTTGTGTGTTACAGATGCTACATCCCCCATAACACACTCTGAGACTACTGTCACATAATGGCTGCATTCAGTTCTGTATCATTGCCATTGATTAAGTTTTATTGCAGCCCCTTAAATGGACCCTTCTCTGAGGCACTCTGACTGCTGCCCCCTCACTCAAGTGGTCTGAGCCAAACCCCTAAAGGCAGTTAGGGTAACTTCTGAGAAGGAGGATGAGAGACTAAGAATTAGACAAATTCCTTGGCAGGCAGACAGATAAGGAGCAGGCCATGACTAGGTAATAAAGATGTTGAACTTTCAAGATGGCTGACTTCTCCCTCACATTCATGACCTGAAACAAAAGTCTGGATGCTTAAAACAAAGGCCTTATGGCTCTTTTCTCCTGCAAGCAGGGAATACTCAGACCCCAACCACATAACTGTCTAGACAATTAGACTTGATTATTGTAGTGTAGACCCCTTGCCTACAGACATTAGCTGCAGTCTCCCTTCTCGTCCCTGAGACTAACAAAGTATCCCTTTACAGTCCTCTCACTGTTCTTCCTACACATTTCCAGCCACCAGGCCCTCTTAACCCTACTCCATTCATGAGTTCAGGTCCTCTACATCTATCTCTTGGACCCAAACCTAACCTTCCAACCTTCCCCACCCATCAACCCTTCCATCTCAGTACCCTCCTCCTCCAAAGTGCCCTCTCTGCTCACTCTTTACTCCCTCAACATCCAGGTTGATGGGAGAGTGGGGATTTGCCGGATGACTGAAATAAGGTTGTGGCAAAGTGTTCATTTTATGTCCTCTAAGTTGTATCTAGGTATGTGGACTGAGGGACACACAGTTGAGCCTTCTTGACTGAGACTCTGTACCCCAGAGCTTGGAGGACCACGAAGAAGGCCTTCTGTTAGCTGTCCACATTCCTCTTCAATGGACAGAGCTATGAAGTAGTCTCTATACACAGGATCAGGGTGCTTTGTGGATATTTTTGTCTAAACTCAAACAGATCTACATGCAAGGCCCCATCAAACAATGCTAGTGAGTCCCTGAATCCCTGCTTCTGGTCTATTTCCCCCATTTCCTCCTTGTCTGTTTCCTCAAGGGCTGTGATCTCTGAACGGGGTGGGAGGGGATTCTTTCCCTGTTTGTCTTGAGCTAAATCCCAGCTGTTGTAAACTTTCTGAGCAATTTCCAAAAGTTGAGACCTACTCTAGTTCCTTCAAATCCCCTAAATCCTGAAGCTTTCTCCTTATGCCTGGGGCCGACTATATGACAAAGGCCATCACAGTGGCTCGCTGGTTATTAGGGGAGTAAATACCTGCTTTGTCTCACAGAGCTCTCCAGAAAACCCAGAGGGCAATCAACCAGGTCCTTGAGTGACATGAGTTACAGTAAGTTAGCTGGTAGGTTTTCCAGCTGCCACTTTTAACCCTCCCAAGAATATTTAGTGGAAAAAGGCATCCAATGCACCCTCTTACCTTAAAATAGTTTTCAACAAGCCAATAGGGACCAATGGCTTCTCTGAAAATGGAGGGTTTGGGGTTTTCCAATTATGTAAGTCACTAGTAGAGAGAAGGGGACATAAATTAACCATGACTGGGGAAGAAGTTGAACTCCCCCCACACACCCGCCTTGGACACACATACACACACACACACACACACACACACACACACACACAGAGAGAGAGAGAGAGAGAGAGAGAGAGAGAGAGAGAGAGAGAGAGAGAGAGAGAGAGAGAGAGCGGGACTGGGGAATTACTTCCCCCTTCCCTGGTACAACCAGCTGCTTAGAGCATGGGCTTCTGGGAATTATTTCCTCCCTGTGGCGGGGCTGAAAGAATAGGCAGACGTTTTGGGTTTCTCTGGGTGAACCTGGACCAAAAGGAATTGGGTCCCCAAAAATGGGCACAGGACTTAAGTCAGGGGAGGGGGTCCTTGCAACAGAGAAAGCCATTGGTTATTACTGGGAAACTGGGGGCTATTGCCTCAGCTTGGGAGCTGCCAGCATTGCCATAGCAACAACAGCAGCAGCCAGGTGCTTGGAGACCGCCACAATCACTGCTAGAAGGGAGGACACCACAGAGAGAGTGGGCATCCAGGCATGGCCCATGAGTCTACAGGAAATTGTTCTCTGCCTCAGGGGCTACTGTAGTTGTGGTCTTAGGATGGCTCACTTCCCTTTCCATTTTAGATCTGTTTCTCCTACCAACAGAACTGACAGAAACACACGGAGAGACCCACAAGGATACAGTTATATAGGAGACACACAGTAAAGTCAAACAGATATGGCTACCACATATCCATATACCTGACGGACCAGAGAAGTCCGGTGATGCCTTACATGGAACCTAGACACGGGATCTCTGGTCACTTCTGATGTCCCCTTTTGCATCCTAACCAGATGGCACCTCTTACGGCCCACTTAGGAGAAGCCTACTGTATTTGGCTGAGAGGACAGATTATCAAGCTGCCTTCTCATTATTTGTCTAGACCCATGGATTATCTCTGCTTTGGACATTTGCCAGAGATTCTTTTTTTTTTTTTCCCCCGCGGGCACCAATCAATGCAAAGAGTAATAACTGGCAGAAGTGCTGAGAATAAGTGACTGTTGAATACTCAGTCCTACGTGGGACACCTACATCAACCCCAAAGCACAAGGCTCAGGGGCATCACAGGAGAGAGGAGGAGAAGAATCTAAGAGCTAGAGGATAAGGGACAGGGCCGTGAGATGCTGTCTTCTGGACAGAACAGGGCCGGCGCATTCAGGAACTCACGGCTACTATGGTCATCTGCGTAGGAGCTCCACAAGATCAAGTCAGCCAACATTCTAGAATAAACCAGGGAGGGCCTCGTGAGGCTCTAACCCTAGCTGAGGAGCTATGGGCAACTGATAGGGGCTGGAAGGAGAGGTTGCCATTTTTCTTTGGGAAGTGTGGCCACCGGTAGGCTGCCCATGCTCCCGTGGCTGGCCCCGCATCCATGGGCACGTAGGCAGCACTAATTGGACTCAATGGATTATGAAAAAAAAAAAAAAGTAGATGAGGACATAGGTGAAGGAGAGCATGTTGAGTTCCAGGGGGAGAAGGGGGGGGAATTAGAGCTGAATATTATCATGACACATTGTGTATGATGTCACCTTCAAGTATATGTATTTTCAAGCCAAGTGAAGTTAACAGGTGCTGTGCTAATGTTCCAATAAGTATGTGAAAGCCAGCATGGAACCACTGAGGAAAAAGCCAAAGAGGTGTAGGGGGAGAACTCTTCAGGGAAGCCAGGGGAAATGCACAGAAGTGCATGTTCAGGGATGTAAGACACAGTAATGCAGCTGCTCTGAACTCCACATGGGAAGCACCAAGTGTAGAAGAGATCCCTGTGGAATACAATGGCTTCCTGGAGAAGGACCTGAAAGATGGGCGTTGTAGAAATGAACAATTGTACCCCTTCAACAGTTATTTAATGAATATCTATAATGAGCCAGGTTCCATGCTTAGAGTAAAGAAAATAATAACTATGAATAAGTATGCCTTGTCCTTGTGTTTCCCTTTTCAATCCATAGTCCATCCAGGGAAGATGGTCCAATTATCTTATGAGGGAAGGAACGAAATGGGTGAGACCAGAGTTGATGAAAACCCTCATGTCCTAGCACTGTGCTGCAGATACGAGTGTTATAGGCCAGTTTCCCCCCAAATGAAATACTCTCTTCAGCAAAGAAGACTCATGAGACCCCAGAAGTGAACAAGCAGCAAAAAGGCTAGTTCTTGGGGATTCGCTGGGGCCCTGCTCCAGCTTTCAAAAGGAGTAAGCAATTGCTGACCATTCAAGGAGTCTAGGCTGTGGAGCTGCCTGCAGGTCATGCAGTGCTCCTGGCATATGGCCTTCGTGAGTCATCACTCAAGCTGGGGCAGGCTTTTTGGTGGCACAGCTTCCTTTGAGTCACCCATGCTCCTGTCAGTAGCTCCTCACTCATATCCCTGGGAGAAACTTCAATGAACTAACTCATTAGCTCATCCAGTTAGACTGACACCACTGTCCCGTCAATAGTGGGTTCTCTATATGGGGTGTCATGTCTGCCCAGGAAAAGTCTCATACATCACAGAGTCCAGAGGGCACCTGCAGAGATTTCCAGTTCTTGCATCCTGAAACAAAGAATGGGATCCTGGATACAGGGGTAGTGGTAGAAGAGAGATTGTTTATTAAGGAGAAAGGCACCCCTGAGAAGGAAGGAAGTCAGAGAGCTGGGAAAGGTCTAAGGCTCAAAGGCCCTGGTAGGAGAGTTATGAACCATTATGGGTCAATAACATAGCACTTGCCATCTACATTTCCATATTCTGGACTTTCTCAAGCATGCTCTATCCCTTACATGCAGCCCTGGCAGGGAAGGACTTTTAGTCTTTCTGCCAAGTGGCTTCTCTCCTATGTTAATCTTTTTTAAAAATATGTTTATGTGTCTGCTGAGTGAGTACAGAAGCCTGTGGAGGCCAGAACAGGGCATCAGACCCCTTGGAGCTGGTGCCTATAGACAGTTATAAGCTGCCCAATGTGGGTGCTGAGAACTGAACTCTAGTCTTCCCCCAAAGCAATGAATACTTGTAACTGCTAAACCATTTCTCCAGCTGATCCTATGCTAATCTTGATGCCTCTCTCTCTGGGTCCTATTCTCCTACCAGTTTATCGAAAGCACTCTCTGAGCTGAGTTCAAATACCACTTGAATTTGAGGTGGAAGAAAAGAGAATAGGAGAGCAACTAAGAACAACGAGCTGGGCCATCTGCACACAAGCACATCACTCACCCTTAGGGTGCCTCCTTCCCACCCTTGGGAGCATGGTTATTATGATGAGCTACCACCTGAGCAAGTCCTCCTGGCCAGAGGTATTCTTTTTTATAATCACCAAATTAGCTCCCATCAAAACTGTTATTTTCCTGGACAGCTGATGAGGATCAGGATTCCAATAGGCTGGAGGTTTCCCTAAAGCCCCCCAGTTGGTAGCAGAACAAACAGTGCTTGCTTGGAACAGATTCCTTCTTTTATATGACCCAATTCTTTTAGCTCCTGTACTATTTGATTCTTTTTTATTTTGCACCCAAATATTATAACAAGCTACTGTTAGCCAATAATAACTTTAGGAGCCCCTGTGGCCCAAGAACAGAGCAGTTCATAGCAAACAATGTGGGTGACTTATTTTATTATTAGGAGGAGTCTATAAAAGGACAATTAGTTTTGTCCCTTGATCTTGGGTGACTCACAGTCTTCCATCCTTCTCTACATATGCACATTGACTCCAGTTGCTATAGAGAAGTGACATCAGGCCCAGGTCTGAGATAGTAGCCAAAGTGTGAGGTGTTGGGGTGTAGCACTGTCGTTGACCTTCTGACCACAGATTAGAGTCTGACAGTGCATGTCACACTGGCCCCTTTCTCTTTGTATTAATGCATCACTGTACTGTAAGGTCAGATTGAGGCAGGACAGGAAGATGGAAAGTTATAGGACACAGGAAGGAGAAGGAGCCCTTGTGGAATAGAATACTTGTTTAACTATGTAAAGGTGTGTTGTATTTGTTTAACTATGTAAAGGTGTGTTGCATTTGTTTGTGTTGCAGAATAATTGTTTAACTATGTAAAGATGTGTTACATTTGTTTATGCTGCATTTGTTTAACTATGTAATAATGTGTTGCTCTTTCACCTTGCCTGCCCAAGGCACCTGATTGGTCTAATAAAAACCTGAATGGCCAACATCTAGGTAGAGGAGAGATAAGCAGGGCTGGCAGGCAGAGAGAAAAGGAGGGTCAGCCAGTCAGGGACCAGACAGACAGAAGACCCAGAGGAAGCAGGAAAGCAGGATACACAGTATGTAGATGAGGTAAATGAGCCTCACAACACCACATAGATTGATAGAAATGGGTTAATTTAAGTAAAAATAAAACTAGCTAGAAAAAAGCCCAAGCTAAAGCTGAGCATTCATAATTCATAAGTCTCTGTGTCATGATTTGGGGGCTGGTGGTCCAAGAGGGCCTACAAGCCCTCACCCTGGAGTCTTGTGGAAGACTCACACCAACTAAGAAACAGAAATTCCAGATAATTTATATTTGCAGTGATGTTTTCAGACACACACACACACACACAGAGAGAGAGAGAGAGAGAGAGAGAGACGAAGAGAGACAGAAAGAGAGAGACAGACAGAGAGACAGAGAGAGAGAGATAACACTAAAAGAATCAGCTTAGGGTTTGATATACATGACCTTGGTTAGGCAGGACCTCGCTCATTTTTCCAGATATTTTCCATGAATCTTAAGCAAGTCTATCAACTTTGTTTATAGTAAAAATAGCTTGTTTGACTGTATTCCTGTAATCTAGAGTTCACTTTATCCACTGTAATTCTGTTGAGTGCCACTAGAGTTCACCTTGTCCACTGTAACACTGTAGGTCCTCTAGAAATCACCTTGTCTAAGGTACCACTGTAGATCCCTTAGGGTTCACCTTGTCTACTGTAACACTGTAGATCCTCTAGAGATCACCTTGTCTACTATAACATTGTAGGTCCTCTAGAGTTCACCTTGTCTACTATAACACTGTAGGTCCTCTAGAGTTCACCTTGTCTACTGTAACACTGCAGGTCCCTAGACTTCACCTTGTCTACTGTAACACTGTAGATCCCTTAGAGTTCACCTTGTCTACTGTAACAGTGTAGATCCCTCAGAGTTCACCTTGTCTACTATAACATTGTAGGTCCTCTAGAGTTCACCTTGTCTACTGTAACACTGTAGATCTCCTAGAGTTCATCTTGTCTACTGTAACACTGTAGGTCCCCTAGAGTTTACCTTGTCTACTATAACACTGTAGTTCCTCTAGAGTTCACCTTGTCTACTGTAACACTGTAGATCCTCTAGAGATCACCTTGTCTACTGTAACACTGTAGTTCCCCTAGAGTTCACCTTGTCTACTGTAACACTGCAGGTCCCTAGACTTCACCTTGTCTACTGTAACACTGTAGATCCCTTAGAGTTCACCTTGTCTACTGTAACACTGTAGATCCCTCAGAGTTCACCTTGTCTACTGTAACACTGCAGGTCTCCTAGAGTTCACCTTGTCTACTGTAACACCGTAGATCCTCTAGAGATCACCTTGTCTACTGTAACACTGTAGTTCCCCTAGAGTTCACCTTGTCTACTGTAACACTGGAGGTCCCTAGACTTCACCTTGTCTACTGTAACACTGTACATCCTCCTAGAGATCACCTTGTCTACTGTAACACTGTAGATCCCTCAGAGTTCACCTTGTCTACTGTAACACTGTAGGTCTCCTAGAGTTCACCTTGTCTACTGTAACACTGCAGGTCCCCTAGAGATCACCTTGTCTACTATAACATTGTAGATCCTCTAGAGATCACCTTGTCTACTGTAACACTGCAGGTCCTCTAGAGTTCACCTTGTCTACTATACCATTGCAGATCCTCTAGAGATCACCTTGTCTACTGTAACAATGCATGCCCCCCTAGAGTTCACATTGTCTACTGTAACAATGCAGGTCCTCTAGAGTTCACCTTGTCTACTGTAACACTGTAGATCTCTCTAGAGTTCACCTTGTCTACTGTAACACTGTAGATCCTCATAGAGATCACCTTGTCTACTGTAACAATGTATATCACTTAGAGTGCACCTTGTCTACTATAACACTGTAGATCCTATAGAGTTCACCTTGTCTACTGTAACACTGTAGATCCTCTAGAGTTCACCTTCTCTACTGTAACACTGTAGTTTCTCCTAGAGTTCACCTTGTGTACTGTAACACTGTAGATCCCTTAGAGATTACCTTGTCTAATGTAACACTGTAGGTCTCCCTAGAGTTCACCTTGTCTACTGTAACACTGTAGATCCTCTAGAGTTCACCTTGTCTACTGTAACACTGTAGATCTCCTAGAGTTCATCTTGTCTACTGTAACACTGCAGGTCCTTTAGAGTTCACCTTGTCTACTATAACACTGTAGATCTCTCTAGAGTTCACCTTGTCTACTGTAACACTGCAAGTCCGCTAGAGATCATCTTGTCTACTGTAACACTATAGATCACTCTAGAGTTCACCTTGTCTACTGTAACACTGTAGACCCCCCTAGAGATCACCTTGTCTACTGTAACACTGTAGATCCTCTAGAGATCACCTTGTCTACTGTAACACTGTAGATCCTCTAGAGATCACCTTGTCTACTGTAACACTGTAGATCCTCTAGAGATCACCTTGTCTACTGCAACAATGTAGATCCTCTAGAGATCACCTTGTCTACTGTAACATTACAGTTCCCCTTAGATTTTGCCTTGTCTAATGTAAACCTGTCAGTCTCCTTGGAGTCCATCTTATCTACTGTAACCCTATCAATGCCTCTCATGAACAACCTGTGATCTCATTTAGGCTCCAAAGTCACCATTTGAAGAGACCAGTTTCCAAAGTCACCAATTCCTACATAGGAACATTGTAATGATACTGAAGTGTGACTCCCTCAGAGAGGTCCACCCCCATTCTCACTGTCTTCCCAAGAACCTCATTCTTTCCCTTAACCCATGTTCTTTAAAAAAATCTATGTTCAAAACATCTTTTGGACTGTCAAGATGGCTCAGCAGATAAAAGCACTTGTCACAAGGCTTGATGACATGAATTTCATCCCTGCAACAGGATTCACAATGGAAGAAAGAAACAACTCCTAAAATTGTCCTCTAACCTCCACAAATGGCCCATGCGCATGCTCATACTTACACACACACACACACACACACACACATACACACACACACAGACACACGCACACGCACACACACAGGAACACTGCACATATGCAATAATAATAAACAAAATGCATACTCCTAAAATGTGTTTTAATAACCTCAATTTTGGCCTGGCGGTGGTGGTGCACGCCTTTAATCCCAGCACTCGGTAGGCAGAGGCAGGTGGATCTCTGTGAGTTCGAGGCCAACCTGGTCTACAAAGTGAGTTCCAGGAAAGGTGCGAAACTACACAGAGAAACCCTGTCTCAAAAAACTAACTAACTAACTAACTAACTAACTAAATAACTAAATAAATAAATAAATAAATAAAATAACCTCAATTTTTTCTTCACACTGCTTGACCATGAAATTCTTCCCTGCATCAAGGCCAGGGATTTATTTTCACCTGAGAAGATGGTCTTACAAGGTTAACGGAACTCTTCAGGTATCTGCAGGTGACAATGTGAAGCTGGGTCTCTGTCCCTGTCCCTTTGGACTAGATCACACTGGTTCCTTTTTGTGAATTTCCTCCATATCACTGTGAATTATTTGATGATAACAACTGCTGGCATGAGGAAAACTCATGAGTAAAACTGACTGGAGGGCAGGGGAGATGACTTGATCCACACAGCACAGGCACGAGGACCTGAGTACAGATCCCAGGTGTGTGGTACATGCTTGTACACATAGCACTGAGAACCAGAAAGAGGTGATGTCCTGAGCTTGTTGGCCAACCAGCCTGGGCAATCGGCGACCTTCAGGTTCAGTGATAAACCGTCTCAAAAACAAGGTGGAGAAGGGTTGAGGAAGACACCCAACATCAAATTCTGGCCTCTCTATGAACATGCGCACGCGCACGCACACACAAACACAAACGCTCACACTATAATAAGCAAGTTAGAAAAAAAAAAGAGAAACCACTCCGGGAATCAGTATGATCCAATTGTTCGCCAGCATCTGCTTCTGTTTCCTGATGACAGCTCCTAAGAGTTTTGGAAGGAAGTAGCCTTTTCCTGTTATTCACCATAGCTCCAAGGCAACCGGGTGCAAATGAAAAGCAGCAGTATCTCACCACTCTTGGAAGTTAGTCAGCACTGGCCACAGCACCTGCTTGCTGCCAAGGACAGCAAAGGCTGGGATTTGCCTTCCCTTCCCGGGAATGAAAGGTCCTCTCTCCACAGAGGCGTCTAACTTGACAAACGACCCTGAACATCCTTATTATTGTTATTTATTTGTTTGTTTGTTGGCATAGAAGGTGTGATCGTGATGAGGAAGGTAGAGGAAATTCTCAGACTGGATACAAAATCCTAAGCCACTGATTCTCCCCTCGATCCCACGCTCGGAGCTGCTAAATACCCCATGATATCTAAAGTACTTCGCATGCAACACTGCCACACATTGCTGCATAACCAGGGGCACTAGAAGCAGCATCCTGGAGGAGCTGTTGGCAGTTGGTGGCTGTGAAGAGAGAAGGAGTCAGTTTTCTTTACGGGTGTAGCCCTTGGGAGGTCAACTATCTTCCAGAGGATGGCCCATACCCATGAATACATGGTCAGCACAAAGTGGACTTGGTAGGTTACAAAAAGAAAATAAATAGGACACAAATTTGGGAGGGGTGGGCACAGGGTGGATCTGGGAGAAGTTCCGGGGAAAGTGGTGGGGGTAAATATGATCAAAATACTTTTTGTATTTATGTATGAGGTTCTCAAAGGATATATATTAAAAATCATCCTGGTGGCTTCAGAGATGGCTCGGCAGTTAGGTGTACTGTACTGCTCTCGTAGAGACTGGAGTTCAGTTCTGGCACCCACATCAGATGGCTCATAACTGCCTGTAATCCCAACTCTAGGAGATCCGATGTCCTCTTTTGGCCTCTGCAGGCACCCATGTACATGTGGCATGTGTGCACGTGCACACACACACACACACATACACACACATACACACACACACACACACACAAAATATTAAAAAAGAAAAATCATCTGTGTTTGTTGTAAAAAAAAAAAAAGCCCAATTAACTAGGGATTGTACCAATAAAGAAAAGAGATCGAAGCTGATTACAGCTTATTCAAAGCAGTCAGAAGGTCAGTCAGTGGTCAATCAGTATGTTAATCGATGTTATTGGCTTACACTGATGGGGGATAGTGGTCTTTGAACCCAGAATCTCATACATATTAGGCAAGCACTCTACCACTGAGCTACATCCTCAGAATGTCCACCGGGCACCAGCTGAAGAAAAGTAGCTGCCGTCTCATTCACATACACCTGTCTTCTGAGCCCAAGGGAGCCTGTGCACCTGCTCTTGTGGTGTCTCTTTTGCCCCCTCCCTACCTGGTCCTTTTACAGACACAAAGCCTTTGTGATCCTTCCACTCCAGGTTGAGTTCCATCATCCTCAGCACCTGACTTGAGTCAAAAGCACCCCCACCCCCATCCTGAGCCCCCCAACTCCTGTGCTCTCATTCCACGAGATCAGAGTCTCACCAAAAGCAGTCTTCTTCCTGGCCTCAATCACCTTTTCCCATCAGCTCCGGAGTCCACTTACAATGTGGTAAGAGCACAGGTCAAAGAGAGACACCAAGATGAACCTGTAAAAGAAGGTCAGAGCCAGAAATATTGGTGCTCTGTGTGTGCTGAAGAATGGCCTGTGATGGCTGTACGTTCAGTTTGGGATGAGTGAATTTAGTAAGTGTATAGCAAGTAAAAGTGAAAACAAAATCTCAGATAGAAGCAAAAAATAAATCCCAAAGCATCATCAAATCAGGACTTTACCACATTCCGTCCGTAGAGACCAGGGGAGTAGTGTGGTTGACAGAGCAAGGGGATGTGGCATCATCAAATCGGAGGCTTACAAACATCTGGCAGAAATGGACTGCAGAAATCCAGTCAGCTCAAGTTCCCCACTGAGCTTTCTCTCCATTGAGCTTCTGGATTCCCGGTTCTGTTACACGCTTTTTTATACCCAGGATAAATAATAGCTATTCTACTGGCAACAGTTTACCTTTCAGCTGCTCTCCAAGACACAATGTTTTCAATACTCTTAGCTGCTTGCTATGTGTCTCTGTCCATGTTACACAGGCAGAGGGTGAGCCTGGCCCAGAACAGAGGTTTCTGGAGGAAACAAAGAAAGACCTCATCGTTCCCAGAGTCTGCTTTCACCAAGCTTAAACAGCACACGCAAATTCCGAACATAATGTCCAACCAGAAACCCCACTGGGGCTACATGTAAGGGACAGAACATATGCAAAAAAACAACATCAGTAAACTCTGATGTCCAAACACACACAGGAGCAGGAGCAAGCTGGCCTTATGTAAACAACCCACAGAGCCTCACTACACTCAGAGCTGGCTCCCTAAGCTTCTGCCATTCTCTGGCCTGGTTCCATTTTCAAAAATGTCTTTCTTTTGAACGACATGTGCCCCAGTCCAAGTTCTTGTCCCAAGACACAAGAAACTGGACAGCTCAGCAGGTGTCCTATTGGACTGATATGCCCATCCCTAATGATATCGTTGCTGCCTGGTGCTTTTCCATCAGCTCCTTGGTCAGCACAAATTGGACTTGGCAGGTTACAACTACCAACTGCTGGCATGAGGAAAACTCATGCATAAAACTGACTGGAGGGCAGGGGAGATGACTTAATCCACACAGCACAGGCACGAGGACCTGAGTGCAGATCCCTGTGATGCAGAGGAGCCAGGTGTGTGGTACGTGCTTGTACACATAGCACTGAGAACCCAAAAGAGGTGGCCAAAGCTACCACGTTAGGGCCCGGAGAAGCAAAAGTATCAGGAATGGTTTCTAGTGGGCTGGAGAAGTGATGTGTTTTATTCTTTCTTATGAACACATGAACACGCAGCAGAGAGGCATCCACAGGGGAGAGCACGCTCACATGGTATCCAGCCGAGGTGAGCAAAAGCCAAGTCAAAATTGGAGAATTAGACTGAAGTCTAAGTAGAAACACTACACTTACAATCAGGCTTGGGGATGGAAAAAGAAAGCACTCCTGTAAATCTGCAATAGCCATAGGAGTCAGAGAGGTGAACAGAAGCTCAAAAGCCAGGATGCCTGTATTTAAGACAGGCTCCATCATCTGCTCTGTGGTCTTGATGGAGTAAATCAGGCTCTCTGTGTCTTATTTTCCATGACATTCAAGCTGTTACTAAATTTGTTTTTATGTTGTCATTGTTTTAATTGCACGTATTTATGTGTGTCTCTACCTGTGAGTGTAGGTGCCCACAAAGGTCAGAAGAGGGTGTTGGATGCCCTGGAGCTGGAGTTACAGCTGCTTGTGAGGTGACTGGCATGAGTTGTGGGAACTGAACTTCAATCCTCTGCAATAGTAGTTCAGGCTCTTAACCATTTCTCCAGCCCCTTTCTCTGACCTTAAAAGTAGCAAATGCTGGAGCCTACAAATTGCTCTTGCTGATGTTACTAGGAGCCTTACAAAGAGATAGAACTTGGAAAGCTTGGCAACCTGCAAGTGTCCATTGATTCCCACTATAGCTGTGATTATTTTCCTCAGCTTTGGGTTGGGTCTTGGCTACACCCTAGTGGCTTTATTAGCATCTGAGAGTCATATGTCTCACTTATAAAACTCATTACTCTTACATCATCCACTCCAAGGCTTAGGGTACAGTGCAGAAGAGGAGGTGGAAAGTTTGGGTACATTGCAGAAGAGGGGATGGAAAGTTAGGGTTCAATGCAGAAGAGGAGCTGGAAAGTAAGAACAAGATAGTTGTCAGAACACTGTCCAAGAATGGAGTAGTGTGAGAATTCTGAGTATTTGCCATAAAACCACAACAAAACAAGAGTCTTAGGACCTCAGTTTCTTCAAAACACAGAGTTGCTCTTGGAATGTGCTTTCATGCTCCTCCCGGATGTAGTGGATAGGAGTGAGTTTCCTACCACTGTTGTTCATATGCCTCTGTCTCGCCCTTGTCATTGAACACCTTACTCAGGCGACTCTTCTTAACCCGCAGAGTATAAGCTGTCTGATGCTCTGAATGAAGTTGGCTATTTCATGAGATGTTAGCCCACCTCATTTGTAGGTCCCAGTCTCCCAGGATCATGCTGCCAGCTAGAGTGGTAAATTGCCACGGTCCTGGAAACATCTCTGCTGTTTTAACTTCAGCACAGTGGCGGTGCCGCAATCTACTGCTATCTCAGCCAGCAATTGCAACTCTGCAGTTACCAGCCTGCTTCTCTAGCAGAGAGGCCTGGCCGCTTAGGCTGCAGCCTGGTGAGAATTCTGCTCCCGCAGGCACTGGCCCTGTTGTTGCTGCTAAAGGTAGCTTTAACTAAATTACGAATAGGACTCGAAATTCAAAGTCTGGGGTGAAAACCTGCGAGCTCAGAGAGGCTGAGAAGCAATTTGCTAATCCTCTCTGCTTTCTGGCATCTATTTAAGATCCATGCTTCTGCCGCGCCAAGCCAGAAAAACCTGTGCCACTCCAAACCCCACCCTACTACTTCCTGTGTCTCTATATCTCTCCTGGATGCCCTCTCAGGCTCTGTGTGTTTGGGTGGGAGCTCCACCTCAACCCCTGGCACCCTGGCATCCCTATACCCAAAGAGTCTGGAATGTTCTGGTGGAAGATCCACCTCAACTCCCCTCCCCTATCTCTTTCCCTAAACCCGCACCTTCAAAGCCCGCCAAACACAGCTTGCTCTGATGGAAGATCTACCTCAACTCCCTTCCTCATCTCTTTCCCCAAACTGGCCCCTTCAAAGCCCACCAAACACAGCTCCTCCCCCAGAGAGGCTCAAGACTACTCCCACACAGTGTTCATAAGCTGCATGCCAGAAAACAGACACTTGGTTCTTCTGGTCTCTCGTCCCTGTCTCCTCTTTGAGGGGCTGGGGAATCACTCAGAATGCTTTGCCCATTAAACCTGAGCTTTCCAATTCGGTCTGACTTGGTTTAATTTGGATTGCTGTGTCAGCGGAGAGGCCTTCAGGGTGCAAAGTCTTATCACTATGATTACTTTCTGTCAACTGGTTGCTAATGCAGCCTTCTGACCCAAGGTTAATTTTATCAAATTAACGCAAAGGCAAACTCGGGGTTCACAGTGTGACTGAATTATCTCCCAACACAACTCCTTGTCCAAGCTACTGAAAGAAAGTGAGTTGCAGAAAAATAAAAGACATGAAAGTAGGAAGGAATAGTAGCTGGGAATTGTGGCTAGGGCAGCTCCATTTTGTCTTAGGCATCCATCTTGGTTCCCACTATTTGTCTCTGGCCCCAGTCCCTGGAAGATAACTTTCCAGTACTCCTGACTCAGTGACCCCCACCCAGAGATGTACTATTATCTACCTGTTATAATATGACTAACAGCCTTCTTTTTGCTTCTGTACCTTACTTGAGCAGATACCCAAAGAGAGTTTTGAGTTGCCTTAACTACTTAACATGACAGAACAGAACAGGTTTTGCTTGATTGTACAGATAATGAAGATCTTGTGGTTTTCCCCCTTTAAAAATCCTTCCCTCAACCCCCTTCTCACAGCAATCTCAAATTTGGTTCAGAGATTGTTCTTCCTGCTAGCAGCTAATCAATAAATCTTTTAATTATAATGGGATTGAGTCTGTGGTCTTTTCCCAGGGGCGTCTCTCTCTTAGTTAGGGTTTTAATTGCTGTGAAGAGACACCATTACCACAGCAATGCTTATAAAGGAAAACATTTAGTTGGAGCTGGCTTATAGTTTCGGAGGTTTAGTCCATTATCATTATAGCGAGAATCATGGTGGTGTGCAGGCAGTGCTGGAGAACATGGTGCTGGAGAAGGAGCTGAGAGTCCTACAACTTGATTCTCAGGCAACAGAAGGAAGCAGTTCCTCTGGGCATGGCTTGAGCATATGAGACCTCAACGCCTACCTCCACAGTGACACACTTCCTCCAACAAGGCCACACCTCCTAACAGTGTCAAACATTAAAACACACGAGTCTATGGGGGCCATACTTATTCAAACCACCACATTTCACTCCCTGGCCCCCCTAAGCTTGTAGCCATAATATAGTGCAGAAATGCACTCTGTCCAACTTCAAAAGTCCCCATAGCCTATAACAGTCTCAAACTTCTTTTAAAAGTCCAAAGTTCAAGGCCGCTTCTGAGATTCTTGCAATCTCTTAACTGTAACTTCCTTCAAAACCAAAATAAAGCCGGGCGGTGGTGGCGCACGCCTTTAATCCCAGCACTCGGGAGGCAGAGCCAGGCGGATCTCTGTGAGTTCAAGGCCAGCCTGGACTACCAAGTGAGTCCCAGGAAAGGCGCAAAACTACACAGAGAAATCCTGTCTCAAAAAACCAAAAAAAAAAAAAAAAAACCAAAATAAAAAAGTAGATCACATACATCCAATGTGTAAAATACAATGGCACTAGATATACATTACCATGGCAAAATGGAGGAAAGGGAGCATAATGGGAAAATATTGGACCAAAGCAAGGATGAAAACCAGTTGGGCAAACTCCAAACTCTGCATCTTCATGTCTGATGTTAAAATGTTCTTCAGATCTCCAGCTCCTTTCAGCTTTGTTGACTGTAACACCCTTCTCTTTCTTGGGCTGTTTCCACTCCCTGTTAGCAGTTTTCCTTGACAAATATCCCACGACTCTGGCATCTCCAACATCTTGGGGTCTCCAAGGCAATCCAGGCTTTACCTTCACAGCTTCACACAATGGCCTCTCTGGGTCTCCATGCAGGGACACCCCTGACACATGTCTTATCTCAGTGGCTTTCCTTAGTCGCAGAGAGAGATCCCATAACCCCTTTCTTCTATCCTTGACTCTAAAGCCAAGACCATGTGACCAAAGCTGCCAAGTTCTGCTGCTTTCTGGGGCTGGAACATAGCCCCCTTGTTCAATTATATCTTACCAACTTCCTCTTTTCCCTGGTTTCCTTCATTGCCTAAGCTTGCCTGTCCTGAAACTCAATTTCTGGACAAAGATGGCTGTAGCTAGAGTTTTCCTGCCTGGCCCACAGTCAGGACAAATCTCTCTCATCTGTCAGTCCCAAGCCGCTCAAACCTGATCAAGTAAACACAGAGACTTATATTGGTTACAAACTGTATGGCCATGGCAGGCTTCTTGCTAACTGTTCTTATAGCTTAAATTAATCCATTTCCATTAATCTATACCTTGTCACATGGCTCGTGGCTTACCAGCATCTTTACATGCTGCTTGTCCTCATGGCGGCTGGCAATGTCTCTCTGCCTCAGCCTTCCATTTCCCAGCTTTATTCTCCTCCTTGTCCCGCCTACACTTCCTGCCTAGCCAATGGCCAATCAGTGTTTTATTTATTGACTAATTAGCAACACATTTGCCATACAGAACATCCCACAGCAGATGGCCTCAAACTAAGATCTGCCAGCCTCTGCCTTCTGAGTAATGGGATTCAAGGCATGCACCACCACACCTGGACCTAAACTGTTCTTTAATTCCTTTTTATAAGTTGGAAGATTAGCTGGCTGGGGTCCTACCCTGAGGTCACCACTCCCTTTATTCCATTTAATATCAGGGTTTACATTAATCTGTGTATCTCCTTGAACACAGGACTTAGCTCCATCCCACTTGCTGGTGTCCCCTTTCTCCTCAAATTGTACATTTTGTATTTTTCCTTGCTCATCTTACTCCTTTTCATTATAGATTTTCATAAGAGTGACCACTAAAAACCATATGACAGAGTCAATATGAGGCTGTTTTAAGATTTCCTCTGCCAAGAGAATTAATTCAGATCTCTTCACTTTAGCCTCAGGCACACTTTTCAGACAAAGGCAAAAAGTGGCCACATTCTTCACCATAATATCACAAGGACAGGTCACATATTTCTAGGCCACATACTAATATTCTTCTCTTATGAAACTTCTTGGGTGAGACCCCAACATTTTAGTTACCCTCAGCACCACTGTCTTCTGTCTTCCTACTAGTATGGCCAGTTAAGCCATGCTTAAGGCATGCAATTGTTTTCCTAATCCAATGTCCTACAGTCCACATTCCTCCAAAAAAAACATAGTTCAGCCTACCACAGCAAGAGCCCACTCCTGATACCAACTTCTGTCTTAGTTAGGATTTCTATAGCTATGAAGAGACACCAAAACACAGCAGTTCTTATAAAGGGAAACATCTAATTAGGGCTGGCTTACAGTTTCAGAGGTTTAGTCCATTATCATCATAGCAAGAAGCATGGTATCATGCAGGCAGACATGGTGCTGGAAAAGTAGCTGAGAGTTCTACATCTTGATCCACAGGCAGCAGAAGGAGGTAGTCCCTCTGGGCATGGCTTGAGCACATGAGATTCAAAGCCTGCCTCCACAGTGACACACTTCCTCCAACAAGGCCACACATCCTCATAGTGCTACTCCGTATAGGTCAAACATTCAAACACATGAGTCTATAGGGGCCATATCTATTCATACCACCACAGTTGTAAACTCTATAACACTGTTGAGGGGCAGCTATGGAGACAGCTAAAACTTGGTGTTGATTGTCAAATGGAGTTGCTGAGGTGATCCTATCTTGTATGCCAATAAGACCAAAGGTGGGGCTGGGCACTAAGCACCAAGAGTATAAAATAAACTCAAAACCTTGGTCACCTCTTGGATTCTGTAACCCTGCTGCAGGTAGATTACCCAATGTCAGACCCACTGCAGTCTCTGTGCTATCTAGAGGCAGTGGTTAGAACTATAGTCCCAAACTAACTTCTTGGACTACAGTGGTATAGTATCTGGATCCTGCAGTGAACATTGAAACCTCAGGAGTCAGAACTCAATGCCCATACTGACCTTAGAGACCACTCAAACCAAAGCTCCAGTCTCCCAGGAGACCTTGGGCAAACTGGAGCCAAAGCTTGAGCCTGAAACTGACCCATAAGGCCACTGGGTTGGAGTCCTGGTTACAAAGTGCTCTCTTACCCCACAGAACCTGGATGCCTGATGATTCAGTGCTCTCTGGTCTTGCTGAAGCCAGAGGCCTGCTTGTTCAGTGTTCTCTGGTCTTGCTGAAGCCAGAGGCCTGCTTGTTCAGTGTTCTCTGGTCTTACAGTAGCCAACAGTTTCATTTTTCAAGTACAACAACAGTAAAACTTAAACAGGTACTCTGGAAAAATTCTGTGCTGGTGGCCTGTAGTGGCCTAGGAGCCCAGTTACATTTAGGAATGGGCCATCATTTTGTCAAGAGCCATTTGAAGTAGCTAGTGCTGGGCAGGGACCCATGGTCTGGGTTGGATTCTAGACTGACTCAAGTTGTTATGTTTCATGGAAGAAAACACAGGTTATCTGGCAGGAGCAAGATAGAGAAATGAGGTTTTTACTTTTTTAAGATGGTGCATTAATTATACATTATCATAGATTTCATTATATTTCTATGCATGTATATAATGTATGCTCATATCCCCCACTATGGTGATATTTTATTTGTGCTGAAATGTGATTTTATTTGTATGTTAATAAATAAAGTTGCCTGGGGGTCAGAGCTAATAGCAAGCCATAGCAGAAGCCGGGCAGTGGTGGCACACACCTTTAATCCTGATCACATGACAGGCAGATCTCTGTATGTTCAAGGATACAGCCAGCTTGGAGATACACGCCTTTAATCTCAATACCAACCATAGAGACCTAGAGGTCTGTATAGACAGGCAGTGACAAGGAGGTCATGTAGTTGGGTATACAACCAATAAGAAGGCAGAACAGAAAGTCAATAAAAAGACAGACACACAAGAAGTAGGCCTCTTTCTCAGAGGAAGAATGGTAGCAGCAGTGAAGGGTAAGGTTTTTAGCTCTTAGCTACTGCTCTGACCTCTTGGGCTTTTAACTCTGCATTTGGCTCTGTGTTTCTTATTTAATAAGACCATTACATCTACATTTGGTGCCCACGTGGCAAGAATTCATTAAAAACCACTCAGCTCAGCTCAGCTGGGCTTGGCAGCCCACCGGCTCCCCAGCTTCCCAGCTCCCCAGCTCCCCAGCTCCCCAGCTCCCCAGCTCAGGCCAGCTCGGCCTAGGCCCTAGGCCTGACCAACTGTAGCTACAAGTGGTTACCTGCAGCTGGAGCTACTTGCAGCCAGATTGACAACTCAAGCGGCTAAAAAAAAAAACAAAGCCGGTGCTACAAACAACTCAGGCCTGCTGGAGCTACTGGTCTGCCTGCACTCGACTGTAATTGCAGCAGCTACACACAACTGCAGAAACTGCAGATAGTACTTGCGGCCGAAACACCAACTCACGTGGTTGGAGCTTCAGGGAGCTGGAGCTTAAGGAAGCTGGAGACCATGCTCTACTCAGCTCAAGCCAGAACATGTGGCGCTTTCTTTCTTTCTTTCTCTCTCTCTCTCTCTCTCTCTCTCTCTCTCTCTCTCTCTCTCTGGATTCCCACCTCAGATGCTAGGTAGCTGTTTTCAAATTCCCTCGGATTTCTACTGTTCTACGCAGACTTGGTAAGTCAATTAAGATACCAGATATTTTAAAGGAAAAAACTATTTAAAAGAGAAAATTTTTTCCACATTTAAAAAAAATGGGTATTATGTGTACATTAGAAGAAAATTGGACTTTGTTTGATAAAATTTTAGGCAGTCTGAAAATAGAACAACTATATGAGAAGATTAATGTTGATGGGATTATGCACATTATTACTTTCCTTGTCCTTATTTTACTATTCAAAAAGATAGTCAATTTAATAAATAAAGTCCAGGACAAAAGCTTTAGAAAAACTTGTTAAAATGAATTTTAGAGAAATTCAGATTCAGATAGAAGAAATTAATGGTAAAATTGTTGGATTGGATGATAAGGTTACAGAAAGAATGTCTGTTTTCATACAATCACCCTTAATTTATCTGGTAACCATACAACAGTTACCTGGTCAAGTGAATGCACAAAATATTTGGACTCCCATTGAAATGTTAGATTTACAAAGGTTTAAGGAGGCAATAGTATCTTATGGCATGCACTCCCCATTTGTAAAGCAAATATTAAACTCCTGGTCAACTTATAATAAGATTATACCACAGGACTAGCGAGAGCTGGTAAATGCTGTTCTGGAACCTGAAGCACAGCTGCAGTGGCATATGTGGTTCAAAGAGGAAGCATAGAAAAACAATGGAGGGCTAGAGGTATACAAATCACCCAGAATCAGCTTGTTGGAGAGGCCAATATGCTGCAATACAAACACAATGTTTATATGATAAACAAACCCTAATTCTATGTTGAATGGCAGCCTTGAATACATGGGACAGAGTTGAGAAAGCAAGAAAGAAAACTGAGTCATTTAAAAAGGTTATACAGGGCCCAAAAGAATCCTTCACGAATTTCTTACAAAGACTGACTTCAGCAGTAAAGAGAATGGTCCCAAATCCAGAAGCTAGCAAGATAATAATTGAATCTTTGGTATTTGAGAACAAGAATGCAGCATGTAAGAGAATAATCAGGCTGTTAAAGGCAAGATCTGCACCCTTGGAAGATTGGATTAGAGACATGTTTAATGTTGAGGCTCATGACCATGATGATATGTGGATAGGAGAAGCAATTTCAAGAGGTTTGAGGAAGTCAGATGTTTTGGATGTGGAAAGCAAGGACATTTGAAAAGGGACTGTAAACAGGGCATTCCTATAAACAATGTTTCTTCAAGGAACAATGGCAACAAAATGCCCCTGCCTTCTGGAGTATGCAGAAGGTGTGGTAAGGGAAAACATTGGACAAGGGACAGACAAGGTAATACTTTGCCTCGGTCTTCAGGAAACTCCCAGAGGGGCCTCAGGCAGGCCCCCACAGCAAATCCAGTTCAGAACTTTCCTGCAGTCATAGAAGAAATGCCTGCTCAGAGCAATTAAATAACCAAATGCCTATTGGAATAAACGAGGCTGCTTGGGGTGATGGAACAGCTGAGACAAGAGAACAGAAAATTCAGGAGAAACCATAAAGAAAAATTTTTGGCAAACTTCTATAAATGAATGTTGCTAGAGTTTTCCTGCCTGGCCCACAGTCTGGACAAATCTCTCTCACCCGCCAGTCCCAAGCCGCTCAAACCCGATCAAGTAAACACAGAGACTTATATTGGTTACAAACTGTATGGCCGTGGCAGGCTTCTTGCTAACTGTTCTTACAGCTTAAATTAATCCATTTCTATTAATCTATACCTTGCCACGTGGCTTGTGGCTTACCGGTACTTTACATCTTCCTTATCCTGATGGCGGCTGGCAGTGTCTCCCTCACCAGCTTCCTGTTCTCTCAATTTTCCTCTCTGTTAGTCCCGCCTATACTTCCTGCCTGGCCACTGCCAATCAGTGATTTATTCATTGACCAATCAGCAACACATTTGACATACAGACCATCCCACAGCACCTCCCCTTTTCTTTTCTTAAAAAGGAAGGTTTTAACCTTTACACATCTTCAAAGTCAGCTTGGTATATTTGGGAATTTGGGCGTAGCTTCTCTTACTACTTCCTGCTGGAGGGGGGCGCTGTATCTTCTGGGGAAACAAAGAAAATTTTAGGATCATGGAGTAGTCCATGAGGCTGTATCATCTGAGCCAGTTGTCTTGAAACGGTTCTGGATGTTGGTTTCAGGGGGTCTTGGCTGGTCAAACCTGATGTATCTTACTCTGGAACAAATCCATAGCCTCTTGCTTTCTGTGGAAACAAAAGAGACTCTTTTCCAAAGCAACATATCCTTACATCCAAATTTTGAAGTCAAAGTATCTTTAAAATATACGTACTGGTTTAACTCAGCTTCCTTTACAATCAAACACCTCTCTGTAGTTAAGAATCCCAAAGACAACACAATCCAGACTCTCTGTGTAATAGTCATCTCTACGTGGCTTATTTTTTATATTAATTTTACTGTCTCTTTAAAGACTTTATTTTTTAAAACCATGTATTTGTTTCTATACCGTATATATCACCTTTTTTTGTCTCTTTCAAGCCTACGTATATTTTACACACATTGTAAACTATTACATCTGAATCTGTCTTATTGTGAATCTATTGCTTTAAGCTGCAGCAGCTGTGGCTGCTGGCTCCGCACACTTCAGCTTCCCAACTTGGCGTGGTACTTTACCGCCAGCTCTGGGAGCTATCGTGGGTCTATGCTTTTATCCAAGCAGCGTGTAGCCCAGAAACCTCTTTTTTTGTTTTGTACTAGCAAAGGCTAAATCCACAATGTAGCTTAATGTGCCACTTGCAGAGGCCTCATTCCTGCCATACTGCAGGTCGAGCGCGCACGCCAGCAACCCGCCAGTAGCTCAAACCGGCAGCTGCCGCTCATTTGAGAGAGACAATTAGGAAGCTGTTTTTAGCTCCGTTTTAGAATCTTTTTTCTCAGGTTTTAGGTGGAAACTCTTATCACCACGTTGGACGCCATTTGTTGCTAGAGTTTTCCTGCCTGGCCCACAGTCTGGACAAATCTCTCTCACCCGCCAGTCCCAAGCCGCTCAAACCCGATCAAGTAAACACAGAGACTTATATTGGTTACAAACTGTATGGCCGTGGCAGGCTTCTTGCTAACTGTTCTTACAGCTTAAATTAATCCATTTCTATTAATCTATACCTTGCCACGTGGCTTGTGGCTTACCGGTACTTTACATCTTCCTTATCCTGATGGCGGCTGGCAGTGTCTCCCTCACCAGCTTCCTGTTCTCTCAATTTTCCTCTCTGTTAGTCCCGCCTATACTTCCTGCCTGGCCACTGCCAATCAGTGATTTATTCATTGACCAATCAGCAACACATTTGACATACAGACCATCCCACAGCAAATGAACAAAGACCAAAATTAACAATAAAAATAAATGGTGTTTTGTTGTCTGGTCTGGTAGACATAGGTGCTGACATGACCATAATTACACCAGAATTTTGGCATCCAACTTGGCCTCTTCAGGAGGTAAATGTTCAGCTGTTAGGAATTGGAACATTATCTCAAGTGAAACAGAGTGCAAGATGGCTCGAATGTATAAGTCCAGAAGGACAGAGAGGAAAATTAAAACCATATGTGGCTAACATAGCTATGAACCTGTGGGGTAGAGACCTGTTACAACAATGGAATACTCAGATTAACATCCCTCCAACCTCAGAAACAAATCATAAACTAGCACATGTTTCTGAGAGAAATATTAGAAGGTATTATTCTAATGAGTGGTCACCAGCCATCCAGATTGTACAAGAACAGGGCACAACAACTGATGATCTTCCAAAGACACCAACAGCTCTACCTTTAAAATGGTTAACAGACAAGCCTGTATGGGTTCATCAATGACCTTTAACAACAGAGAAACTCCAGGCTTTAAAAGAGCTGGTAGAAGAACAGTTAAATGCTCAGCATATTGAAGAATCAACCAGCCCTTGGAATTCTCCTGTATTTGTTATTAAAAAGAAATCTGGCAAATGGAGAATGGCAACAGACTTTAGAGCAATTAACAAAGTAATTCAGCCAATGGGCTCTCTACAATCTGGAATTCCTTTGCCTACTCTGTTACCAAAAGGATGGCCTCTCATAGTTATCGATTTAAAAGACTGTTTCTTTTCAATACCGTTACAAGAAAAAGACAGAGAAAGATTTGCTTTCACAGTGCCTACTTATAATAATTCTCAACCAGTTAAGGGATATCAATGGAGGGTCCTCCCACAGGGAATGTTGCATAGCCCAACGCTGTGCCAATATTTTGTACAACAGTCATTGGAAGTGATACATAAAAAATTTTCTAAACCTTTAATTTATCATTATATGGATGATATTTTACTAGCTGACTCAAATGCAGGTACTTTAAAAAGAATGTTTGAAGAAGTAAAGAAAATTTTGCCTTGCTGGGGATTACAAATTGCTCTGGAAAAGATAAAAAGAGAAGATTTTATTAATTATTTAGGATATAAAATAGGGCTACAAAAAATTAGACCCCAAAAGGTACAAATTAGGAGAGATTGACTACAGACTCTTAATGACTTTCAAAGATTATTTGGAGACATTTCTCATCTATGAACTATTGGGGTAAAAAATGGTGAGCTGAATAATTTGTTCAAAACCTTAGAAGGTGACAAGGACTTAAATAGTCCAAGAGAATTATCACCTGAAGCTGAGAAAGAATTGGCCTTGGTAGGAAAGAAAGGACATGAAGGACACGTGGATCGTATTGATCCAAAGCTGGATTGCATTTTGGTTATTTTACCCTCTAGGCATTCTCCTACAGGAATATTAATGCAGAGGGAAGATATTATATTGTAATGGATGTTTTTTACCAAATAAACTGAATAAAAATTAAAGACTTACGTGGAAAAAAATCTCTGACTTGATTTTGAAAGGAAAATTGAGACTTCGTCAATTAGCAGGAATAGACCCAGCAGAAATTGTCATACCTTTAACTAAGGAGGACATTGGAAAATTATGGACAGAAAGTGAAACTTGGCAAAGAGCTTGCAGTAATTTTTTGGGAGAAATTAACATCAAATATCCCAAAAGCGATAGAATTGATCTTATAAAAAGAGCTGATTGGATTTTGCCTCAAATTGTATGGGAAAAACCCATATCTGGAGTTCATACATTTTATACAGATGCAAACAAACAAGGAAAGGCAGGTTACAAATCAGAAAATTTAAGTAAAGTGGTTCAAAGTCTTTATAATTCAGTTCAAAATTGGAATTGTATGCTATTCTGTTGGAATTAATGGATTTTTCAGAACCTCTCAATATAGTAACTGACTCTCAGTATGCTGAAAGAGTGGTGTTACATATTGAGACTGCAGAATTTATCCCTGATGCGTCAGAATTAACTTCACTATTTATTCAGTTACAAGATACAATCAGGAAAAAGAGTCATCCTTCATATATAACTCACATTCGATCCCATACGGGTCTGCCAGGTCCTCTAGCATAAGGTAATGATGAGATTGATAAATTATTGATAGGAAATGTGCTGGAGGCCTCAGAATTTGATAAAAAAAAAAACATCATGTCAATAATAAAGGTTTAAAAAAGGATTTTTCCATAACCTGGCAACAAGCCAAGGAAATTGTAAGGAAATGTCCTACTTGTTCCTTTTAAAATAAGATGCCATTACCAGCAGGATGTAATCCAAAGGGTACTCAGAGGAATGAATCTGGCAGATGGACATGTGTCACTTTGCAGAATTTGGAAAATTGAAATATGTACACCATACTATTGATACTTATTCAGGATTTCAATGGGCAACTGATTCAAGTTCTGAAAAAGCTGATTCTGTAATCACTCATTTGCTAGAAGTTATGGCCATCATGGGTATACCTGCACAAATTAAAACTGACAATGCTCCAGCATATGTCTCTTTTAAAATGAAACAGTGTTTTGCTTATTATAATAAAAATCATATTACAGGTATACCACATAATCCTATAGGCCAAGCAGTTATAGAAAGATCAAACAGAACTCTAAAAGATATGCTAAATAATCAGAAAGGCGTAACAAAACCCCCCAGAAATGGACTGCATAGTGCTCTATAAACTTTGAATTTTCTCATTGCTAATGAGAAAGGATCAACAGTTGCAGAGAGACACTGGATAATAAAAAAAAACTACAGAATTAAATCAGCCTATATACTTTAAGGATGTGCTGACGTCAGAATAGAAACCAGGATATGTGTTATGTTGGTGACGAGGTTTTGTTTTTGTTCCTACAGGAGAAGATAAGCTGTGGATACCATCAAAATTGATAAAGGCTCAATTTGAACAAGAGAGACCTCTTAATTAGAAGAGGTGATAGTTCATCAACCAGCATGACCATCCAATTTAAACTAACTTATATCATTAACACGTGCCTTTTTATTTAATCAGATAAAACTTGCCAAAGGGGAACCACCCCAAAATTAGTCTTGGGGAAAAGTTTTTGTTTTTGTCTTTTAGGAGAAAGAAAGCTAAGGAATCTGAAGAACACTGAACAAATGAGACAACTGAAGAAAAAGAACAAATCTTCTGTCCCAAGTAAAAGAGTAAAATGGCCTATTGGTATATCATCTATAAAATTCCATAAGTCTTCCTAAATGTTTGTTTCTGCTCTTCTCTAAAGAAATTTAACACTGTTGGTCTTCTTGTAGTCCCAGTTCAATTAATATTTAAAGCTGACTTTGGAGTTGAAGAATGGCTGTCTCCTTCTTTAAACTCAAGCATGTTATTAAAGAGAAAATGCAAACTCCCTATATCATGCCAGAAGAAAGAGCCATCTTCTGCTATGGGACAGGAGAAAAACCAAATTAATTAAAAGACTATGCTATTACTACTAATCTCAATTCTTTGATTCTATTCTGATTCTTTAAACTTTTCTTAAAGTATGAATTTTATATCAAAATTTACAAGATTTATATATATATATATTTTAAACTTTGTTAAGATATTAATGGTCATATAGAGTACTAATTCTAGAAAAAAAGGCTTCAACTAGCTGCCTATACATGTCTTTGTGTTCGAGTCTCTTATGAGTTTTCTGCAGGAAATCACATCCAGGCCTAGCATCAACTGAAGTCTCCAGGAAGAAGATGGGGGCCTCACAACAACAATAATTCTATGTGGGCAATAATACTACCACTAAGCTGATAAACATCATCTACAGATCAGCTTTGGACAACAAACTGCTCAGAGCAATTTTGAGATGGCTACCTGAGATGACCCAGTTTCAAAGACTACTTGAATAAGGACTTGAGATAAGCCCTGAACTTTGGCATTATGCTCAAACTGTACAACAAAGGATATAGCTACCTTTCCTAGAATTGGACAATTAACCCAAAATTTTTCTTTTCAGAATAAAGATACCTTCGCCCATATCCAGCAGGAAGCAATTTTAAGAATACAATGCCCATATTCCAAAAGAGGTGGTGTGGGACAGGTGGTTTTTTTGGTCTTTAATGGGTTTTGTGTCTGGGATAATTTTCATTGTTTAGGAGGGTTGGTTACAAGTTGTTGTTAAGGGTTAGGAAAAGGGCTAAGCAAAAGAGATTAGATTTAAGGTTCTTGTTTAAAAAAAAGATACATAGAAATGATAGAATAGAGGGTAGATTATTGAATCTACTCAGAAAAATAAAGAGAAGATATAAATATGATATAGATAAAAAGATAGATTATTGAATCTACTTTTAAAAGACAATTACTAGTTTTAAATACTTTACATTGGATTGGATTTTTGTATATTGTATACAAATTATATATATTGAGATTGATATTGTTAGAAAATGCTATACGTATATTTCTAATCTTGTTCAAGATATTATAATTATACTTTCATTTAACAATGTATTGCAATTTGCTGATCCTTGAATTTTGTTATTACCAACTATTAGGATATAAAGAAATGAAAGTTAGTAGTTAGACATTACAATCGTACTTGTAGTCATATTAGGTATGTTTCCAAGATCAAGCAGATATATTTTAGATAGACAGGTCATCTTCAGACCTTTCAGAGATCTCCAGAATATGACATTTAATATGTTTTAATAACTTAGAAAATTTTTCTTTTTTTGTTATGACTATGAGACATATTGGCTCCTGGCAGTACCAATCTACTTCAGAGAAAATATGGGCATTGAAGAAACTGAATATGGAGTTTACTTTCAAAGTATTCTCGAATTGACTGCTGACAAACAGGACAAAATGGACAGACAGGACACGAAACAAAGGACTATCGATTCTTGCCAAGACAAGTGTGGTTGTGGCTTTAGCAACAGACATCCTCTGAGGCCAGAACAATATGGCACTATCCCTGAAGTGGCCTTTGCAATCTGGAAAAGGTACAGTGCCCTTTTCTTCGAAGGTAGCTGAACAGGCAGTGGACCAATGGCTTCTGATGTGCAGTGGAACTGCAGCTGAAACAGTTATTCTTGAAAGAGTAACTAAGCTAACAGAGTCTAACCTCTCAATGGTAGACTGACGTTTAATAAAAGAGTTGAAGCCACCCACAAGCTGAGAAGAAAGGGATGCAGAGAAGAATGGGATCCTGAGATGAAGCCATACACACAAGCCAAGAAGAATGGACAGCTGAATTCAAAAAATAAAAAACATAAACAATTTCCAGAATTTTAAATCCTGAAACATGACATGACACTAGTGGAATTCGGGTGTTTCTGGTACATGAACTGCTCTCACCAAATGTGAGGTCAAACTGTTGACCTTATGTGCATCCTACTTCACAAATGAGTCTGTCAGATACACTAAGCCTATAGGCTGAAGATGATGCCCCAACACTGTGGAGAAACCTCGGGTGACTGTCCAGGCAGCTGGCTGTTTCTGTCAAGTCACATTTTTTTTTGGAAGCTGCTTGTGTGCACTTCCTGTTTTTATTTTTGTTAGATAATATTATTTCCTTCTTGGGTCTCTGAGAGAGTTGAAGATTAGTTAATTATAGTTGAAGATTAAATAGTTATAGTTATAGTTTTCCTTGTTAAGAATTTCAGAAAAGAAACCCACTAAAGAGTAAGTGTATAAATTTGAAAGATAAGATAATTGTGTTAGTAATATAAGTTAGGATAGAAAGTGAATCAGAAAGTGAATCAGATGCCCAAAACAATCTTTGGGCATCTGCACAAGCAAGGTAACAGAAGAAGAAAAAAACAATCATAACAAGTAGAAAATCATAGTTGTATACCTTTGGGTGGGGGTCACTGAGTCAGGAGTACTGGAAACTTATCTTCCAGGGACTGGAGTCAGAGACAAATGGCTGGTGGGGGCCAAGATGGATGCCTAGCATCAAATGGAGCTTCTTTAGCCATACATGCAACAGGAGAAGAGTTGTCTGAAGATAACTGTAGAGCTTTATATCAGACTCCCAAGGTCCTTCTCCATGATTCACCTACTTTTAGGGGCCTGCCAATGGCTCCAAAGAGCATCCCCATTTACCAATGACACCTCAAGTACCATCAGGTCTGTTGCATCCTATGATCCAATTGGTATTGTAGCCTGCATCAGCAGCCTGGACCTGTTGAAGAGCCTCCTCCTGTTCCAGGCCTCATTAAAAGCTAGCAACTTTCTGAGTTGCTTCATATATGAGCCTGAGTAACACACTTAAATGAGAACTGTGCTTAAATAGGCCCATTAATATCTGTGCTTCTTTCTTGTTAGTGGGAGGCACTTATGTCCCTCTTGGAAGGGATGAGAGAATGGCAAACAGCAAAACTCATACGTATTTTATCAAGGTCCTTCCTCAGGGTAATAAACCAATTTCCAGACTTGAGCCAGTCTGCAGACCCAGAACTTCTAGAACAAATGAACATGTGGGCTCCCCTGAGAAAGGACTATCTCAGAATGGCCCACTCCACTAGATACCTAAACATTTCACTGAGGTAAAAGGCCCTTGTGTTTTGCTTAGATGTATTTCCCATCCTCTGATGAACATATGTTTCATCAACAAACCCAAAACTATTAATTACCTGACCCCCATAATCTCTACCTTACCTGGAAGGCCACTGTGTTTATCAGCATCCATTCAGAACCACAACCAATAGACCCTGGAAATTCTGACTGTTTCCTTTCCCACAGTGTACAGTTTCCATTGTAAAGGGCCATGGGTTTCTCTGGGGAAGACCTCGAGAAAAGCTAATGGTAAAACTCTTAAGTATTTTTTTATCAAGGTCCTTCCTCAGGAGAGCCTGGCTATCCCTTTATACAAGAGGTTCTGGGTCTGCCAACGGGCTCATCTGGAAATTGTTTCAATGGCTAAGAGTCCCTCTCACCACGATCCAATGCAGCCTTTCTTTCATTGTCTAAGAAATTTTCTATGTATACAGATCAAACAAAAATGCACTAGACTTCTTATCTATTTCCTAACAGCTGAGCCAGTCCCAAAGAGCCCTACAAGTCATACCACCTTAAAAATGTCTTCGCCTGTGCTGCCTACTGGAGGTCAGACCATTATGAACATTGCTTTGTCTATGACGCCCATTGTGATAACTACAATCACCTGGCCTTTTGGTGATTCCGTTCTACCACCCTGTTACACTAGCCCAACAAAACCCATTGCACTTAATTATCCATTTGAGCAACAGCATCTACAACCCTAAGGTCTGGCACATGGAAAAGTACAAAGACAAACCTCTTCATACATGCTGGTGCCCATCTCACAACTTTGTGTCTTATAGGACTAGTGAAGGACATGTCTCTGGGCCCTCCTGTTGTGGAGGATTAGGATTTACACAGTGTATCCACTCTAGCATGGCAATTTCCCTGAGCCTTAAAATCTCTTCATCAACACTAAGCCAAGGGATATCAGGCATCTCCAGCTCCTTTTCAGTAGGCTGTCTTTTGACAAATGCTCCAGCCAACTATTCAAACTTTTGACACCCTTTTGTTACTTTAACCGCTGAAACCCTCCGAGGCTGGGAGTTGAATTTTCACGTAATTCAACCAACCGCATAATGAGGGCTTCGGTTTGATTTTCAGCAACTCCCACTCTGTGGCTGCTGGAGAGAAGACTCTCTTCCAGGGCACACCTACAAACCTTTAGACTGTTTATGTTCATTGGAGCCGGGCAGTTGTTTCACTGAGTTCCCTATTTTCCTTGGTCACTGTACCACAAGCTACTAGAATTTGGTTGATTTCATCCCTAAACTCATTCTTTTCTATTATCAGTTTATCCAGAGGTGCTAGAACCAAATGGCCAGCATCATTATTTTCCTTATTTCTCCCCAAGTTATCAAAAGTCTTACATACAGAGTCACTAAATTCTTTGTTGCATACAGCACAACTTTCAAAGATTTCAAACCAGTGTTCTCCATACTACCAGGGGAGCCTTCAGTAACTTCAGGCATTGGCAAATGGACAAGCCTGCTCCATATACTTGAGAAATTCATCTCCTCAATTCTGTTTCCTTAGATTGACTTCTGGTACCAGAGGGTATATTAGTCAGGAGTGGCACACACGAAGAAAGATAGCATAAATTACCATTAAAATAAAAACAATAAAAAGACAAGTGGCTGAGCACAGGCATGTTGGAGTAGAAAAACTCCTAGTGAAGAGATTAGAATTTCTGGCCCGAAAGGAGACCTACGATTCCAGTTGGGAAGGTGCTGGGAGGGACCACGCCTCAGGAAGAAGGACTCACTGTAAGCCACGATAAAGAGATAGGTGGAATAACTAGTTCTCTAATGAGATGCCATGCCTTTCCGCCCCTGAATCCCTGCCCCTGGTTTACCAGTTTACCAGGTCATGGCCACAGAAGTGTGTAAATCTGTCCACTTTTCTAAATTCTTCCAAAAAAAAGTAACTTCTCCTTTTCTTCTTTCTCTTTCCAAGCATACTTTCCTTAACACTTTAGGGCTCCCCGGTGTTTGGGGATTCCTAAGTCTTTCTCCTTCCCTGTCCTGTGGCTGCTTGTCTGCCATGTGTCTGACTCCAGATTAAATAGCATGGCCTCTTCCTTCTCGCCTCCATCATCCTCTAGGAAGCTGCTGAGATTTTCAGTTTGTCTGCTCTGTTCTTTTTTCTAATAAAATTGTCCTTGGGTCCATTCTCAAGTTCTCCAATTAATAAACTTAAGAACCTCAAGAGGGAACCCTCATCTCCCTGTGTCAGGAAGATTTGAGAAAATATGATAAAATTCATAGCACTCTAATAAAATCATTTTGGAAGCAAAAATGTAAGGAAAAGAAGGTGATAAAATAAACATAAAACATCATGACTTGTGGTTAAATTATTTAAAAGAAAATAATGAACTGGAACAAGAGCAGACAGTAGCTACAGAAAAAGTATTAGCAAAATCCAATACACATTGATTTAGAGTTTCAAAAATAAGCAACAAATGAAAAAAAGTATTAAAACTATAATTCAAGAGATCTTAGATTCTGAGTCAAAACATCACATGAATCTGCATAGCATGCCACATGCCCATAAACTGTCACCAGAGTGGTTAGAGTCACAGGGTGCTCCCTAATAGCCCTAGAAAGCTAGGTTTAACTACCTATCCCCAACAGGACAATTAAACAGATATGTGACAGCAGAGATTTAGTCAATGTGACCACTTTGGGAAGTCGAATAAAGAGGTGCAGTGACCTTTCACCCTTAAGTCCATCTCTGTCCTAACATGAGGTGTGAGTTTAAACAGATAGCCAGAGGACTGCATAGATAAGAAGTCCTGGACAAGGTATGGTCTGGACCACCATCTTTGTCTCAGCTTCAGTCTCCTCTGAAGAGTGGCATGACAAGTTATCAGAACTGTGTGAAATCTCTTCTTGAGACAATAGCTCTTCCTTTGGCTCCCACCAGCCTTCAGTCTTCTTCTTCTCCAAGCATGAGATTCCTGGAGAAAGATGAGTTTCTTAAAAGCCATTGTGTCAGACTGATACAATGTGCAATAATGCAAGTGTCTTTTTAGATTATTTTTATTCCTGACATAATGGTTACAAAACCATAACCAAGAACACTAGCAGATATATATATATATATAGAATTTCTGTTTCGCGTGTGGTGTTTTGAATGAGAATAGCCCCCATAAGCTCAAATATTTGAATGGTTAGTCCTTAGTGGGTAGAACTGTTTGGGAAGGATTAAGAGGTGTGGTCTTGTTGGAGAGGTGTCACTGGAAACAGGCTTGGAGGTTTCGAAAGCTCACACCACTCCCAGTTAGTCCAGCCGCCTCTGTCTCCTGCTTTTAGATCAGATGTGAGCTCTCAGCTACAGCTGCAGCACTATGCCCACCTGTATGATGGTCATGGACTCTAACCCCCTGGATCTGTGAGCCCCAAATTAAATGCTTTCTTTTATAAGTTGCCTGGGTCATGGTGTTTTATGATGATAATAAAAAAGTGACTAAGACACCAGGTAAAGGGAAAAAAATGAAGGAAGAAAGGAAGTATGGTATGGAAAGAAAAAAGAAGAAGCTGAGGATGAAAAGAGGGAAGGAGGAGGATACTTAGGGATTTCAAGTAACATATAAGCCGAATAAATTAGTGCACCAACTGGACTTTTTGAAAGCAAAGTTTTTCATCAGAGTATTTAAAATGTTTAAGAAAATGAAATAGCCGGGCGGTGGTGGCGCATGCCTTTAATCCCAGCACTCAGGAGGCAGAGCCAGGCGGATCTCTGTGAGTTCGAGGCCAGCCTGGGCTACCAAGTGAGTTCCAGGAAAGGCGCAAAGCTACACAGAGAAACCCTGTCTTGAAAAACCAAAAAAAAAAAGAAGAAAAGAAAATGAAATGTAAGCCAGTGATTCTGTTCAGTCCAAGCGATCTACAAGTTGAACGTCACTGGTGCAATCTGATTCTTATGAAAGAATACAGGGAGTATTGTTTTCATGACTCTCCTCTGAGAACCTAAGGAGTGAGCTTTGAACAGCCTGACTGCAAATACAGTGTTGGCAGGTTGTAAACATGCACGGTTACTATGTAGGACAAGCCATGATCATAGGGAACACAGTACAGCATGCCCTGATTTCAGCTGGTGACAATGGGGAATTATTTTTATTTTAAAAAATAATTAGAGGAAGTTGGTGGAGAAATGGTTCAGTGGTTAAGAGTATGTACTACATTTTTCGGAGGATCCAAGTTCTGTTCCCAAAGTCAACATAGATGACTTATAAACACCTATAACTCCAGCTCCCGGGATCCCTGTCCTACTCTGTCCTCTGTAGGTACTGCACTCATCACTTAGTTAAAACAGGAGATCTTTTTAAAATAAGTGGACATTTGGCTGGTAGAGTGCTGACTGCATAAGTACGAGGAGCTGAGGCTAGATCTAAGCAGTCACGTAACAGCTTGTGTGTGGTCAAGCCTCCCTATAACCGCAGCTTTTTGGAGGATGGGGAGGACAAGGCAGGAAAATCACTGGGGCTTGCTAGCTCTGGGTTAAGTGATGGACCCTGTCTCAAAGGAATAGGCTGAGAGTCATAGAGAAAAGTACTAAAGTCCTCCTCTGGCCTCCACCAATGCACAGGCTTGTGCACCTCTAAACACGTGTACATCTACAACACACACACACACACACACACACACACACACACACACACACACACACACAGAGGTGTGACTGATCTAAGGGTGGTGTGGTGACTCAATGTACACAAAAGTAGTGAAATTACTGGCAGGACCCAGTTACTCATTTGCTATTTCAGAACACTGAATTAATGTATTAGTCAGCTCTGTTTCAGTGAGAGAAAATCTTGAGATAAATCAACTTAAAAGTGGAAAAGTTCATTTTGCTACAAAACTGGAAAGAATTCAGAATCATTGCGTCATTAACAGAGATGATTGGACATATCATAATTAAACATATCGAGAAAGGAAATTATTTAACTGGACATGATTAACAGCTAAAAGAGAACCCAGTAAAATAAGTGATTTGCAGGATAAGGATGTTAAATCCAGTGGATTCCAACTATAAAATGATCTGCTATTTCCAGAGCATAATGGAGACTGTAAATACGACAGTAATGAGAACTCAAAATGTGTGCGTCTATGTGGATACCAAAGGTTGACTCTGAGTATCTTCTGCTCTGGCTGGTTTTTTAAAGACAGGACCTGTCACTAAACCTAGAGCTTGGAATTTTAGCTACACCAGTGTCTTAAGAGTTTATATTGCTGTGATGGAACACCATGGCCAAAGGAAACTGGGAAGTGGGGGCAGGGGGAGTATTTTGTCTTATAATCCTGGTAATAGTCCATTACAGACACAAGTCAGGGCAGGAACTCAAGCAAGATAGGAACCTGGAGGCAGGGTCTGATGCAGAGGCCATGGGGGAGTGCTGCTCACTGGTTTTCTCCTAATGGCTTGCTCACTTTGCTTTCTTAAACGCTCTCAGGACCTCCCTATACAGGGGTGGAAAACACCACAATGGTCTGAGCTCTCCCACATCAATCACTAAGTAAATATCCCACAGGCAAACCTACACACCAAGGAATTTTTCAGTTGAGAGCCCTTGTTCCCAAATGACTCTACCTTGTGTCAAGTTGACATAAAACTACCCAGCACAACTATCTAGCCGAGTGGTTCTCAACCTGTGAGCCATGACCCATTTGGGGCTCCAGTGATCCTTTCACAGGAGTTGCCTAAGACCATGGGAAAACACAGATATTTACATTATGATTTATAACAGTAGCATAATTACAGTTATAAAGCAGCAACAAAAATAATCTTATGGCCGGGGTCACCACAACATGAGGAACTGTATTAAATGGTCACAGCATTAGGAAGGTAGAGAACCACTGATCTAGCCCGTAAGCCCCAAGATTTCTCCTCCCATGCTGGGGTTAGAACCTATAGGTCCTCATCATCACATTTGACTTTTACATGGGTGCAATGGGTCCGAACTCTAACCCTCAGGCTTGTCCAGCAAGCTCTTTACCTACCGAGCATCTACCTGCTCAGCCCCATGCCCCATCTGGATGGTAACACCCTACTGCAGATACTATCACATTGCCACTCTTAGACTGCAGATTCAGACAGTTTCTCTCCTTTGCATGAGGTCACACTTCTAGAAGAGAATAACACCACAGGCAGATGCAAGCCACCTCACTTTCATGCCTTGTGTTCTGAATGACACCTTTGGATGGTCAGCTCTTTATAATGTGATCAGCTGCTGGGGAATGGAACTCAGGGTCATGGTTCCGTAGTGGTTTAAAATCTAAAAATCTGAATGAAAGTTAACACAAGAAATGCAGAACAGACTATATTGTTTTAGTAAATAAAATCATTAAATCTAGATAGCAAAACAACAACAACAAAATCAAAGGTTATATTATAATGGAAGGCATATGAGAGCATCCCCTATGTCTCAAATATTTGGGTGTCCATTGGGTACAGATGGTTGTTTAGAGTGAAGGTCACTTACTGGGAATTCTGCTAGTAGTTAGAATATGCCTAAGTTATTTTATCGGAGTCAAACTCCTAGACAGAACCCAGACAGAGTGCCAGAGCCCCATTTTACTTTTTGAAGCCACATCCTACACGTCCTATATTCTGGTCTCCACCACTGTATAACCACTATATTCAAGACTGCAAAATCAGCCTTGCTCCAAGGAGCTGGGCTGGTTGGATCTGTGTCATGCTTGTACAAGCAGAGTTCCATGCTCACTTGGGACTCACACTGGCAGGCCAAAGATCCTGGTGCAGTTCCACACGACAGTGCTCAGTGAGGCATTTCCAGGCGCACACACAGAGGCCTAGAAAAACAGAACTGTCTCTAGAACCTGTGAAGAGAGTTCCCATTGCCAATTCTTGTCTTAAGAATAAGCATTAAATATCTCTTTGTCCGTCACAGATAAGTTTTGTTTTATTCTGAGAATATCACAAACTGTGTTGGCTAGAGTCATAGGATTATTGTGTGGCTATGGAAACGTTCTCCCCTGGAGGGAAGAGGAAGGCTCAAAATAATGGGGAAGCTAATACAACTCATCAACCTCGGGAAACTCAGACAATTATAATACTCAAAAGGCTCCTCGCCAAGGTTCTACAAGCAGAAATTACTGCTGGAGAAGAGAAGGCCGTTTGGTGGAGCCTCCTCCAAGTTGTGCAGGGAGCTCCAGGATTCACTCTGTGAATTGCTACCCCCTTCCCATCTGGGGTGGGCTTCAATGTTGTAGTTGTCTTTTAGTCATTAATACTTTCATAAGTAACCCAATAAACTCACTGAGTCACCATGTTAGACTGGTGTGAAGAACTCCTATGGTCTTTTGCTGGTGACCTATCTGGAGCAAGCAGAAATTGGTCTATGTCTCCCCAGAAAATGTCATACAACAGGGATATTGCTGTAGAAGAAGAAATATTTTTTTTAAAGTAACGTGCTTTTTTAAAAAAAGGATTTATTTATTTATTATGCATACAATGTTCTGTCTGCATGTATTTCTGCAGGCCAGAAGAGGGCACCAGATCTCATTACAGATGGTTGTGAGCCACCATGTGGTTGCTGGGAATTGAACTCAGGACCTCTGGAAGAGCAGTCAGTGTTCCTAACCTCTGAGCCATCTCTCCAGCCCGAAGAAGAAATATTTTACTGTATTGCATTTTAAAATTTCCACAGAACTCCTCAGGGCCCAGGGGTCAAGTTTGGTATTTGTCCTGTGGGGTCTGTTTTGATCACAGAATTGAATAAAGTAAAGTCCAAATACTCTTAGAATGCTTTAATCTATTAATCATGTGTGTTTCAGGTCTAGGAGGATACACAGAGGATGAGGAGCACTTGTAGGGATGGGAAGGGGATTTGGAATCAAGTGGACCTTCCATCTCTGTACACCAGGAACAATGCTGGGAATCACACCTGGTTTTTCCTTTCCTGTTTCTTTCTGGAGCATCCTTCCTACAGGGTGTCCGGTTGAATCACTTTCTCTTCTTGTGATAACTTATATTGACTGTGATGCATTGACTCACTCTTCATTGTTACTGTAATTATCCTGGCAGAAAGAACGTATTCTAAGGAGACACGTACCCACTTGTCCCTGTGGCTGTCAGGATATCTAAATAACAGACCTCAAGAAATAGGAATTTTCCTAGGAATCTTCTAGAAGAAGAAGAAACTGAAGCCTGGAACCAGTCAGAGGAGGATGTGGTGGTTTGAGCAGGAATGACCGCCATAGGCTCATATATTTGAACGTTGGGTTACCAGGGACTGGAACTACTTGACATGGAATAAGAAGTATGACCTTGTTGGTGGAGGTGTGTCACTGGAGGTGACCTTTAGAGTTTCAAATGCTCAAACCAGGGCCAGTGTCTCTCCCTTCCTGCTGCTTGTGAATCCGGATGTAGAACTCTCAGCTCCTTCTCCAGCACCATGTCTGACTGTGTGCCGCCGTGTTTCCCCTATACTGATAATGGACTAAATCTCTGAAATGTAAGTCAGCTCCAATCAAATGCTTCCCTTTATAGGAGTTGCCATGGTCATGGCGTCTCCTCACAGCAATAGAACACTGATGAAAACAGAGGAGCTTGTCTCCATCTCTAATGACTTATTCCCTTGTGGGAGATACAGGGGCACAGACAGCGCTGGGTCAATGATGGGAAAGACATTCCTTGATCAGGACCTCTATTTAAACCTAAACTACATATATTGGCTTAGGGGAAGGGTGTCAGTCTTTATTCCTCTTACCAATGTGATCACATTAAATAAATCTCTTTAATTGGCCTCTTAAGGGCAAGTGACCAATCCTGGTTTGTTAGGGTTTCCAGCCCAGGCTCTGACCCTAACAATCCTGCACCATCTATATACTTTCTTTCCTTACACTTGCCTTCATGAAATGCAGAGCATAGTTACAAGGCTCATGGATTTCTCAAGCCCTGAATTCAGAGCAGCAAAGCACTTCTGTGCCCTTCAGGTTTGACGGGATGGTTCCCAAAGCCTGCCTTAGCACACTGCAAAGGGCAAACTAAGAACAAGCCCAGCCTCGCCAGATCCCTCTTCTCCTTCCCTTTCCTTATTCTTTTGTCTTTCCTCCCAGTTCAATGCCTCTGGTCTCAATGGATGGATGTGTGGAATTTGTCTTTCAAAGCCTCTTTGTTGTATTCTTTATTATCTTGGCCTAAAATAATAACCCAGTGAAAGGGGTAGAGTGGGGTGTCTTTGAATATAGCAGAGGTTTTCTTGACTTAGGTGAGGACCGTTTATGGGGAAGGGGGCTAGGGTGCTAGATAATCCATGACCACCAAAGCCGCCCCAGAGTAGCAACTTATGGCTCCTCTGTCTCACAAACTTGAAGAGTAAATTTCCTGGACAATAGAAGGGTGAGTTCCAGAACAGTTTTATTATAGGTTGGCACTTAAGAGAAATTAAGAAAGCAGAGTTCCTGTGCAATAGAACCAGGTCAAGGATGGGTTGTCACTGAGAGTCTCTGTCTAGAGATTGAGAAGGCCTTAGTGTACAAAGACGTAGGGAGTTGAACTACTAGGTTCGTAAGTCCTACCGTATATCCCACAAGATGTTCACTCGACCGCCCCATCCTGGTGTCCGGGCTCGAGTTTAGGGCGCATCTTTCAGGCCAGTGAAGTATCTGATATGTAAAGCTTCCAGGCAGCTGGGCTCCATAAACTTGTAAGTGAAATGATATGAAAGATGAAAGATAAGAAGTCAGAGTGTGAAGCCGCCTGTAAATAACTTTGATACGCTGGCCTCCAACCATGTCGTAATTGCAAATAGAATCAGTGACACTTCTGGCTTCCAGCCAAGACAAAGTTAATTGTCAAAGACAAGTTCATTGAATCTGACAGAGCTTGGCATGGGGCACTTAGTGTAATTCCCCTAATTATGACGTCTTATTTTTTTTTAATCTGCATGGCTCTTACAGGTACCTTCATTTCAAGAGGTGTTCTGGAAGCTTCCATAACAATCTTGTAGGAAAGTAGCATTAGACAGGAAGGTGAGTGAGTCTCTTTCAATATAACCATGGACTTGACTCTCCAAAGCACTGCATGGAACAGTGAGCCCTATGAGGGGCCAATTAAATCATGCCACCACCAACTCCAGCATCTAATAGAAACATGCAGGCTATGACACTTAGATGAATTGAGTAATTGAAAGCCTATCCCTTGACCCACTCTGCATTCCATAGTAAGGTTCCCACTAGCTTTAAACAAAAAATCTCCTAACTGTAGCAATCTATGAAAATAATACAAAATTGTGGGATGACAATTTTCCTCTTAAAAAAAAGAGGTTATTCCTAATTCAAGACAGTTTGGACCCGAATACTGCACACACTGGCAAAGGAAAAGAAAATGTGCTTGTTTGTTTGTAAGTGGCTAGACAGATATTAGTAGACTTGGATGCTATTAAAGGTAGACGCCTCCCTCATAACCAGCTTTGGACACTATGTCCCATTTCCCCGGGGAATACCACAACTGCTTTCTTAAGATTTAAAATGCACAGGAAAACATGGCGGTGCCTGGGCATTGTTGAGTCACATTATGGGAAATCTACTTTCTCCTGGTCAAAAGAATAGATTGGCAGTTCTGTCATTAGCCTTAGGCAGAAGCAAGATGTCCTGATCTGCCTCAGAGATTAGATGATTACATACCACATATCTCCTTCTTAAGAGTTAATCCAACTGTGCCTGTCAATCACCTGATCAAGAGAACACACTCCATCTCAAGCCTGTTTATCTATGTCCACATGTATGCATTAGTTCTATTTGGATTTCAAAGACTGATCCCATATTAAAATACCTTAACTTGCTTTGCTCCAAAACTCAGTCCTCATTGGGCTGCTCCTCTGCAGAGGCTGGCAGTCCTCCTTGCTACGTTGTCATTTCCTTCCATTTTATCAGGTGTTGTGTTGTGCTGTGTGCCTAGAGTGTCAATCTTCCTGAGAATACAGTGCCTTTCTTGAGGCCATCACTGTACATGTTTAATACCCATGTGTGATGGTTAATATTCCACTAACGAGGATAAAGACTCACATAGGAGACAACATGTTTAATACCCATGTGTGATGGCTAATATTCCACTAAAAAGAATAAAGACTCACATAGGAGACAATTCTTTGTGTGTGTCTACAAAGGAGTTTCTAGACTGGGTTAATTAAGGTGGGACAACCTATTGTGTATGTAGGTGGTATCTTCTCTGGGCTGGGTTCCTGGACTGACTATAAAGGAGAACGTGAGCTGAGCACCAGCATCCATCTCTCTCTTCTTCCTGACTATGGATATCATGTGATCGCCCACCTTATACTCCTGCTACCATGCCTTCTCACCATGATGGACTGGAACCTCAAACTAGAAGTCAGAATAAGGCTTTCCTTCCTTAAGTTTTTTTTTTAATATTTGGTCACAGCAGTGAGAAAAGTGATTCATATTCCGTGCAAAATCTTAACCACAGTATAACATACATCTGGGACACCCTTATACAACAGGTGCTCATTGTCAATGTGTTGAACAAATGAACAGGGAGATTATTTATAGCTCAAAGGGGATAAATAAAGCTACCTGGACTCAGGTGGATATGATGGGAATGGCGTTGAGACAGGAAGAACAGGGCATGGTGGTCAGTGTGAGTGAGGAAAATAAGCTGAGTGTGAGCAAAGAGGAGAGGTGGAGACACAGATATCCAGAACTGTAAGCAGAAGCACTGCCTGGCACTGGTTGATTATGGTATTGAGGAAATTTGGCACCAGAAGTATCATGTCTGATTTCAAGGCATTATTTATGTTTTAGAGACACAAATGCATCACAGTTTTTGAGCTAAATATGACTGTGTTGCTAAGATGTAAGCACTGCAAAAGTATGCCACTGAGCAGAGAAGCAAAATTCTTGTCCATAGTAAGATTAATCTGTTATATGGCATAAGAAGCCAACTGACTTCTCCACAAACATAATTTAAGGATTTCTAAAAGGTGCCTGACCTAGTACCCACAAGCATCATGGCATCTAAAGTCAATAGATCTAGGTTGTAGAGTTGAGGTCTCCTAACAGAATTTCCTAGTCCTAAGGTTCTCTGTCTTTATCACCATGTTTGCTCTCATTTCCTACTAGATTCTGGGTAAGTGTCACACAGAACAGGATTTTCATCATAGCCCAAGGGGTCTAAAGTGTCAGCCCTTCTATGGAATGCTTCTTTAAGGAGACTCTTCCCTGAGTAAACAATTATTGCCTTTCTTCCTGCCTGTGACTCACTGGACAAGAATATCAAATAACCTGAAGCATGAAAGACTACTCTATCAGAAGAGGATGGCAGGAGGCAAGCAAAATGTGTTCTTCAATTTAAGATGAGTGATATACCCAACCTTTAGTGTTCCAGGTAGGCAATCGTGATGGTGTGGTCCATCCAAATAAGGCAGCAGTGGTTACTGGGGATGCTGGCATCATTCTCTAGAGTTGCGAAGAGAACTTTCATCCATACTGCTCTAGATATTCATGTGCTATCACTTGAACATGGATATATAAAATATCATGGTGTAGCACCAGATAGAACCTTGAAGATGTGATTAGGGCTCTGCCACCACAAGCAGATGAATCTGCCGTTTACTGGTTAATGGGTCTGTGTCAGTCACACCCAGCTGGGCTATCTTCTCATGTGCATCACTCTCTACCATGGGGCTCTATAAGCCACCTTGAGCCTTGGTCAGAAAGATGAGAGTCACCAGACATGGCCTCTTGACCCTGCACAAGAGTTATGAGCTCAGACAAGGCTCTTGTCTTTGTAACTTACTCAACTTATGGTAGTATATTATTAGGAATAGATTCAGACATCAGGCTACCTCAGGATCTCACAGGCTTGGAAACACTATGGCCCACAGGGACAGAACTCACTCATGAGAACTGAAGGGTTTTCGTTTTGTAGCAATTTCATCCAAATTGAAGCATTCCCTCCTGGAAGGTGATGGAGGCTTTTATGAGATTCAGGAAGTAAATTAACTTCACCAGTGCAGAGAAGCTGACACCACAAGAGTCTTAGGTCCCTCCTCATGTTGTAAAGCAGTAAAATATTTATGGGATGGGATACTCATCTCTGTCATGGCATCCAAAGTCAATAGATCTAGGTTGTAGAGTTGAGGTCTCCTAACAGAATTTCCTAGTCCTAAGGTTCCCTGTCTTTATCATCATGTTTGCTCTCATTTCCTACTAGATTCTGGGTAAGTGTCACACAGAACAGGATTTTCATCATAGCCCAAGGGGTCTAAAGTGTCAGCCCTTCTAAGGAATGCTTCCTTAAGGGGACTCTTTCCTGAGTAAACAGTCGTTGCCTTTCTTCCTGCCTGTGACTCACTGGACAAGAATATCAAATAACCTGAAGCATGAAAGACTACTCTATCAGAAGAGGATGGCAGGAGGCAAGCAAAATGTGTTCTTCAATTCAGGATGAGTGATATACCCAACCCTTAGTGTTCCAGGTAAGCAATCATGATGGTGTGGTCCATCCAAATAAGGCAGCAGTGGTTCCCAGGGAGGCTGGCGTCATTCTCTAGAGTTGCTAGAACAATTATGTGTTCTCAAATCTCCTAAGTTGGCTGGAGGAGACTCTGACCTGATAGGCTTCTTTGAAATTGTGCAGTCACAGTCTGGTAAAACTGTAACATTGGTATGTCATCCATTCCCTGTTGGGGATTAGTAGACATTTTTTTAATGTCACCCCAGGAAAAGTCTCATATAACACAGATTCCCTACAAATCAAGCTAACAGATAAGACCTAGACCATCTAGCTTACATTTAGATTTCATATAATCCACAAATAGTATTTGAGTGTACCTGTGGTCCATTCAGTTGGTAATTAAGTTCAACTTTTTAGACTTATCTCCAGATCTTTTCTCTTTATCTTGCTATCATCCCAAAGTAATGTTGCCCATGTGGAGGGGAGTGGAGATCCATGGCTGAGAAGTAAATAAAATCACCTGGCTTGGGGTAATCCTCACATTCAGATTCTCTCATGAAACATGCAGTAGGAAATACCAGAGGGACAATAAGACTGAAGGTCTCAGATGTGGCCCGTCTGGCTGGCTCATCCCTTTCCTGGTGTGTGAAATGCTAACACTGGCCTTTTACATCTCATACAAAATTCAGTAGAGCAGATGGAAAACATTACAAACTTCCGCTATGGGCTGCATAAGGCTCACAACCTCTTGAACTAAGATGTATTTTATACACAAGGAAGTTTTGCCTCCATCCCTAGGACTTCATGCAGTGCCCGCATTCCATGGAGAGTGCATCTTCCTTGGGGCTGCTCTCAATACAGGGCTAAGTTCTTGCTCTGCAGAGGTCTTGCAAGATGACTGAGTGACTGGCCTCAAGGTGTGTGGTGAAAGCATCAGAGGACCTCCGAAGGTAGTTCTCTACCGAGGAATATTATAGGATAAAGACACACTGCTGTGGCCTGGGGAGAGTCGGGAAAGTGCTTGCCTTACCTAAGAACTCCAATAACAACACTGTGTTGGGAGCTGCATCCAAATCCATCCCTGTTGTCTGCCAGAAGCCCAGCTATAAGCAGGATTTTGCCTCTTTCTGAGAGTCAAGACCAGGACTTCTGTCAGAGAACTGATGTGTCCCCCAGTGACAAGCAGTAGCATATCCATGTCTCCAAGGTTCACATATGCATAGTTTTACACCTGCTCTATGTGTCTTCCGGTGCAGACAGAGCCCAGGCTCACACTCAGTAGAGAGAGAGATCATTCATAAGAAGCAAGTGTGCAGCCGACACAGAGAGGGCAAGAAGAGGGCAGAGTAAGGCACAGTTGTACCTGCTTCTCCCTTCCAAAGATAAAACAAAAGCTCCGATTGCCCTCCTCTCCCCAGGAAGCTCTCTCCAGGACTGTGCAAAGAAAAGGCAGGCGGGAAGAGGAAAGGCAGTGAGTGAGAAGCTAAGGAGACTTCTCATTTGCTTTGCTGGCCTAGGAAAACTGAAAAAGAGTCCACCACCAGTGATTCCAGCCCTGAGTGCAAAACCATTCTGTTGTTTAGCTCCGTGGCTGTGGTTCGCAGACTGTCAACCTGGCCTGCACTGCAGCCACAGCCAAAGAGACCAGACATTGCAATTTCCAGGATCGGTTTCAGTTACCTGTTAAAGGCGAAATGACGATGGAAAGAGAGAGCGAAGACCAATGTGAGGGGACAGAAGGAGGAGGCAGAGAGGAATGGAGATAGAACAGGAAGGGGGAAGTTGAGGAATCCGATGCAGGAAATGGAACGTGCACCTTCACACATGTGCGTGTACACACACAGATTGCTGGTCAAGGCGCCTTCCACGACAAAAGGGGAGAGTATGTGAGGAGGTAGACACGATCATTGCGGAGCTCATTTCTGTGCAGGATGTCCACGTTCACTGAGCACAGTAAGTGCAGAGAAGTGACAAGCCCGTGTAGTTCTGTCACCCTGCGCAGACTCCAAGGCTGCAAACTCTTAAGACTTAGAGGAAGGAGCAAGTTTCTTGAGTAAGTTAGTGCAGTGCCTGAGGAGGCCAGAAGAGGGCGTAAGATTCCTGGAACTGGAGTTACAGGTGGTTGTGAGTTTGCCAGTATGGGTACTGGTCCTCTGCCAGAGCAAGTGTTCTTTACTGCTGAGCCGTCGTTCCAGCCCTAACTGCACAATTACAGGTGATAACATCTATCACGATGTCAAAAGGTTGCAGAGCCCTGCTGGGCGTTTTTTTGCTAGGTGTAGATGCACCAGCATCAAGATAACCATGACATTGTCGTGATCTATTTCACACTGAAAAGATGATTATACAAGAAATTAAAAGACAGTGTACAAAATGATCAAACACACCGGCAGATGTGGTTCCTGCTTCATAAGACTGTACAACGGGTAATTAGAAAAACAGAGGAATTTAATAATAGTTCAGAGAAACCACAATGAATCTCAAAACTGAAGGTAAATTTCACATATCCTCAATGCAAAAAAGTAATAAATATGCAGTGACAGATATGTTAATTAGCTTTTAAAATCAAAATACAGTGTATACCTATAACAAAATAACATATGTATCACATAAATATGAACACTTTGTTAATTATTAATAATGATGTTTAAAACTTAAAAAACTAAGTCAAAAATCTCTCACTCATGTGGTGTGTGTGTGTGTGTGTGTGTGTGTGTGTGTGTGTGTGTGTGTGTGTGTGTGTATGTGGTGTATGTGCATGTGAGCCTGAACAGTAAGAGCCAGAGGACATTGAGTCTCCATTTGTCTCTCTCCACCTTGTCTTTTGAGACAGTATTTCACAGAACCTAAGCTGGCTGTTTCTACTGGGCTGATCAGTGGGCTCTCAAAAGTCTCCTGTTTCTGCCTTGTTAACACTGGGGTTACAGACACATGCCACCATGCTGTGTTTTTACGTGGATGCTGAGGGTCTGAACTCAGGTCTCCATGCTTTCATGGTGCTCTAGCCCACTCATCCATCTCCCCAAAGTCTTGGTCAAAGTTAAAGAAGAATTGGCATCATTACCAGAATTGCAGAAAGAGACCTTGGCAGGAAGTGCTCCACCCTCCAACCTTTCTGTCCTGGTGAGGCTTTCTGTAACCCTGGGCTTCTCATCTACTGCCGCACATTGGATATCACTGGAGACTTGGACCAGACAGTGGTACTCTTGCAGTGAGCCCTCTATCAACCCTATGAGTGGGACATCCCAAAGTAGTGACAGCCATCTCTGCCCACAGCCATGCCCTCTGCGTGCTGGATGAGCACCACCAAAGAAGAATGGTGAAATCAAATAGTGCCGCATAGCACAAGTGTCCACGGAGAAAGACTGGTGAGTACAGGTCCAGCTTGTTAGCTGTCTCCCACGGTATTGGCCCCTTACAGGGCTGGAAACCTCCCTCTTTCTCACCACCTTCAGTACTGTTATCCGTTTATTTCCTTGTTGGTTTTTCTATTGATATTTTGATCATACCTGATCACTTTAAATATTTACATATAATTTCATATTTCCTTTTCCTCTTATACTGCTGTTTTATTTCTTCTTTTAATATCAATTTCTTTATCTTGTTTTATACTATTCTGCTTTCTCTTTAGAGACAGGCTTTTTACTGTGAGTCCAAGTAGAGCAGAGTTAGAGACACAGAGAGACAGAGAGACCCTTAGGCCTGGCTTGATTGTATCCTTTCTATTGTGGTTTTGATTACCTTTCCCAAGAGCTTTTCAAGAGGATCATGGAAAGAAATACCATAAAAGGAGATCTGGTTGACCAAGACTTAAGAAGGAAGAGGATCAGCTTATCCTCATGAATGTCTCCTATATCATAAATGTGCATAAAAACCTTAAAAATCCACAACACAGAACTCAGTAGGCCATCACGTATCCCCTTTTGGTCAACCCACTTTAATCTGCCTCTGAATTATGCTTTACTTTGTAACTTTTCTGTCTATATTGTTGTACCTCAAAAAAAAAAAAACCTGGAAAAGTATTGAAAGAAATAAGGGTGTGACGTTTCCACACTGATTTTTAAACTAGAAAGGCACCTACTGAAGGAAGTCAACCAATGCCAACCAAGCCTAAGCTTGTGAACCAACTTCACCAGAAGCACCATAGATAAATTCTTGAGATGACAAACAATAGAAATGCTAAATGTGTAGATAAATGTATTTTAAATTGTGTTTCTGAGATTCTATAAAATGTAGTAAACACCAGAAAAAAGAGAGAAATGTTTAAAGTAAGTATTCTTTTAAAGGAGAATAAACTATAGACACAAACAATAACATGCTTTAGTAAAAAAATAATTATGCCAGCACTAGCAAGATTGCTTAGTGGCAAAAGTACTTGTCAGGCTGGCCTGATGATCAGTGTTCCACATCCAGACCCATGTAAAGGCAGAAGGAGAGAACTGACTCCAGGAAACTGTCCTCTGACCTCCACATGTGTACCACAGCCTCCCTGCACCTATATACACAATAATAACAATAAATATTTTTAATTTAAAATATCATGCTAAGTATAATAATTACCCATCTCCCATTAAAATTGGGCACTATGGTTCCATTTATATAAAATTTTATCTGGATAGTTTAAGAATGTTTCATAAGAGACTAGAGAGATGGCCCAGTGGTAAGAGCACATATCACTCTTCTAAAAGGTCCAAGTTCAGTTCCCGGCACCTACATCAGTCAGCTTGAAACCACATATGACTCCAGCTCTAGGGAACCTGATGTTTCAGGCCTCTGCAGGCACCCATATATATATGACAGCCACTCACATAGACACACAGTCAATACCATTACTTAAAAAAAATAATTTTTAAAATTCTAAGAAGAAAGATTTTTTTCACAAAATATCAGAAAATTGACTTCAATAACATATGGGAATAATTACATACCAAGACAAAGTGGGGTTTATCCCAGGAATACATAACTCAACACTCAAAAATCAATTAATATAATTCACTATGTCAAAAAGCTAGCAAAAAAAAGTCCAAATAAATATAGAAGTATATGTAAAAGAAAATATTTTATGAAATTCAACTATACTCATTAAAACTCTCAGGAAAGTTGGAACATGGGAACATCCCCATCCTGACTGTGATGGTAACATTGTCAACTTGACAGGATCTAGAATCATCTAGGGGACAAAGCTCTAGGCATGTCTGTAAGGAAGTTTCTAGACTAAGCTCACTAAGGAGGGAAGACCCACCCTGAATATGGGCAGCACCATCCCATGGGCTGAGGACCTGGACTGGACAAAATGGAGAAAGTGAGCTGAGCCTCAGCATTTCCCTCTCTCCCTACTTCCCAATTGTGGGTGCAACATGACCAGTCATCTTATGCTTCTCTGCCATGCCTTCTCCATCATGATGGAATGCACTGTCAAATTGTAACAAAAATAAATAGGCAGTGGTGGTGCCTGTCTTTAATCCCAGCACTCAGGAGGCAGAGGCAAATGGATCCCTGATTTTGAGGCCAGCCTGATCTACAGAGAAAGTTCTGGGACAGCCAAGGCTACATGAAGAAACCCTGTCTCAGAAAAAAAACAAAACACAGCAACAACAGAGAGCAAATGTAAGTCCCTTCTCCCTTAAGTTACCTTCATCAGTGATTTTTATCACAGCTGTGAACAAACTAATTAATACACTGACAAAGAACATCTATAAAACTAAAAGCTCCCCAAAGCAAAGGTTAGGCTTAACAGGGAAAAATCAGATTCTTTCTACATTACAAGATTGAAACAAAGGCAAGACTGTCCCCTCTTACCATCCCCACACAACAGTGTGTGGCTATCCTGGCCAATGCAGTGAGACAGAGTAAAAGATATGTGCTAGGAAGGGAGGAATGAGATGATCTTTGTTTCCAGGTGGCATAATTTTCTATGCAGAAAAATCTCAAAGGACTGACAAAGAGAAAAACACCTGGAATTCATGAGCAACAAGGCAAGACTAGAGGAAACAGGTAATATAGGTGTCCCTCACTAACCACCAAGAATTGACAGTAGAACCACACAGATCCCAAACTTATGCATGTTACATCCCTTATGCAAAACACCATGGGATTTTGTGTAGCCTACACACATCCTCCTTTATACATAACTCAACTTTAGATTTTTTGTAACACCTGGTGCAATGTAGTTCAAATCATTGTTATACTGTATTGTTTTGTGAATAAGGACAAGGAAAAGGTTGGATGCTTTCCATGGACACAGTTATTCAAATACTTCCATTACGTGGTGGTTGAATCAATCTTCAACTGGTACAGAGGGCTGCCTGTGTGGGAATAAATGATAACACATGGGAAAGCAGTAACCAATTAAATTTAAAATATTAAAATGCCTTTTATATAAGAATCCAGAAACGAACACTTAGGTACAAATCTGACAACATATACTTAAGAAAACTACAAATTCTGGTGAAATAAAAAAATACAGAGTTTGGGGAGATTGCTCAGTGGTTAAATCACTCACTGTCTTAGTTAGGGTTTCTATTGCTGTAAGGAGACACCACAACCATGGCAACTCTTATAAAGAAAGGTATTTAATTGTGGTGGCTTACAGTTTCAGAGGTTTAGTCCATTATCATCATGGTGGGACCTGGAGGCATTCAGCAGACATGGTGCTAGAGAAGTAGCTGAGAGTTCTACGTCTTGATCTGCAAGCAGCAGAAGGAGACTGTGTGGCACAGTGGGTGTAGCTTGAGCATATGACACCTCAAAGCCCACCTCCACAGTGACACACTTCCTCCAACAAGGCCACACCTAATTAAACAAGGCCACACCTCCTAATGGTGCCATTCCCGATGGACCAAGCAGTCAAATATGTGAGTCTTTGGAGCCCATTCCCATTCAAACCACCACACTCACTGTGCAAATGTGAAGACCCGAATTTGGATCCCCAGAGCCCGAGTGTTCATGGCAGCCCAAGTGTCATTCTAGCCTCTAGAAGTGCAGACAGAGATCTGTAGCAAGTTGTCCATAACAGTGAGCTCTGGGTTTGATTAAGAGACCTTTCTCATAGGTTAATGTGGAAGAGCAGTGGAGGAAGATTCTTGATATCAGCCTCAGGTCTCCACATGTGTGTACACATGTGTGCTCCCCCAACACTTATATATCTACATGCATGTGAACACACACATACATGCACATACTGCTTATGCACAAATACATGAAAAGGAGAAAAAGGGAAAAGATAAAATTACAAATATTTCATGTTCATAGATACAAGTATTAACATTAATATGCTAATTCTACCCAATTTGATGTATAAAATCAATTTATTCAAAATCAGAATCCTGTAAACTTGTTAACTGGATATTAACAAATGGAGGATCTTAACGTTTGTGTGGCAAGGCAGAAGACCCAGAAGAACACAATAGTGGAGGAGAACAATCCTGGGAGTGACTGTGTTGCTGTACAGCCTAGTGGCATGGGCTGCATTACCAGATACCTGCAAGGTTGAGGCAGGAGCATGGAGAACTCAAGCTCTGCCTGAACTGAGAGCAAGTTCAAGGCCAGGCTGGTTAACTTATGAACACAGTCTCAAAACAAAAAGTAAAAAGGAAGTTGGAGAATGTAGCTCAGTGGAAGAGCACTTGACTGGCAAATGTGAGGCCCCAGTTCAAAAGAGAAAAGAAAAAAAGAAAAGGAAAGGAAAGAAAGAAAAATCAACACAGTGATGCTATTGCAGTCAAGAAATGGTATCCACTATCTTGATAGAGGGGGACATCATAAGAATAGGGACCAATTGGGTGCTAGGGAAGTTCCCAGGAATCCACAAGGATGACCCCAGCTTAGACTACTAGCAGCAGTGGAGAGGGTGTCTGAACTGGTAATCAGATTGGTGAACACCCTAACTGTCATCACAGAGCCTCCATCCAGTAACTGATGGAAGCAGATGCAGAAATCCACAGCCAAGCACCAGGCCGAACTCCAGGAGTCCAATTGAAGAGAGGAAAGAGGGATTGCATGAGCAAGGGGCATCAAGATCATGATGGGGAAACCTGCAGAGACAACTGAACCGAGCTCATGGGAACTCACGAACTTTAGACTAGCAGCTGTGGAGCCTGCATGGGACTGGACTAGGCCCTCTGCATAAGCAAGACAGTTGTGTAGCTTGGTCTGATTAAAGGGTCTCTGGCAGTGGGATCAGGATCTATCCCTGGTACATGAGCTGGCTTTTTGGAGTCCATTACCTATGGTGGGATGCCTTGCTCAGCCTTGATGCAGGGGGAGGGGCTTGGACCTGCTTCAACTGAATGTACCAGACTTTGCTGACTCTTCATTGGAGGCCTTACCTTTTTGGAGGAGGGGATAGGATGTGGGTTGTTGGGGAAGGCTGGGAGTGGGAGGAGGGATGAGAGGGGAATCTGTGGTTGATATGTAAAATGAATAAAAATTTTCTTAATAAAGAAAAAAGAAAGAAAGAAGTGGTATCTACATCTTATTTATTTACATATACTGAACCTCGTCAGGCTGGGATGGGAAGATGGCTCAGCCAGAAAAGTGCTCGCTCTACAAGCACGCAGACCTGACCTTCATCCATGAACCCATATGAAAGCTGCAAGGACCCATAACCCTGATACAAAGGAGACAGACTGGAGGATCCCTGGGTCTGGTGGCCAGCTAGTCCAGCTGAATTAGTGAGTTGCGGGTTCAGAGATCTTGTCTCACAAAATAAGTTAGAAAGTGATAGAGGAAAACATCTGATGTCAGCCTCTGACCTCCACATTTGTGTACACCACACACACACACACACACACACACACACACACACACACACACACACTCATTTGTGCACTTCCAGTGTGTGCTGTATCATGTGACTTTTATATTTCAGCCAGAAGTGACATGAGGTGATAGCCAAGGGTACGCAACAAGGACAAGAAGCACTATATGTCCCCTCAGAATTGGAAAAAGGAAGACATTTACCCAAAAGAAATGTAGCCCCATGGGATCTTTGAGTATAGCAATACTTTCATATGTGATGTAGGAAAGAAATGGAGATGAAAAGGAATTGGATGCCGAAGAACCTAAGGAAGAGAGAGCTGCCATGGAAACGCCATTGACAATCCTGTTCCCTTTGTGGTCCAACCCTCCGCATTGGAGCAAAATGCTGGTGCATTTAGTTGATAGAGAAAAAGTGGAACCAGGAGGTCTGTGACCTGAGAGGTTTTTGTTGTTGTTTGTTTTGTTTTGTTTTGGATTTTTATTTTGTTTTGTTTGTTTTGCAAGCCAAATACGCGGTTAGAATGCCCAAAGAAAAGAGGGAAATACCCCTGAGGCAAAGGAAAACTATGCTCTGAAATTTTAAAATATTACACTTTTTTTTTGCAGGGAGGGGTGAGTGCCATGACTCCCCTGTGGAGGTCAGAGGGCAACTTCCACTGTGTGGGTCCTGGGGGGTTGAGCCATCTCATGGTGCCTAAAAAGAATTTCTTTTTCAGAATTGGTATTTTATTTATTTTTGAATAACTTTACTTGCTTTTCTAAGTTTAACTGCATTGCATCTTTTCCCTTTCCTTTCTCCAAGCCCTGCCATGTACCCGATCCTCTCTCTCTCTCTCTCTCTCTCTCTCTCTCTCTCTCTCTCTCTTCCTCTCTCCTCTCTCTCTCTCTCTCTCTCTCTCTCTCTCTCTCTCTCTCTCTCTCTCTCTCTCTAATTCATGGCTTCTTTTTCTTTACTTGTTACTACATAAATATTATATCTTCCTAAATATACAAATAAATCCTGCCCAGTCCACATAATGTTACTTGCATGTATGATTTCAGGGCTGGCTACTGGCACTGAAGTCTAATAAAATCGGATGTGTGCCAACACTGTTTAACAATCAGGTTTTCCCTTCTCCTTTTGCACTGGTACTATCCTTGCACATCCCCGCCAGGCAGGTTCTCAGACAGTCCTGATTAAGGAGTGATTTGCCTGATCTGATGACGTGATGTTAGGCCCACAGTGGTTAAGAGAACATGTCTCCATGTCTATGTGACTTTCCTGTGCTTTTCCTTTGGCTCTTCTTTTCCCTCTTCATTTGTTTGTCCCTAGTCAGGTTTGTTTGTTTTTAGTTTATCATATTCTATTATTTTTTAAGAGTCCTGCTTGCTTTCTAATGAGAGAATGCAATAAAGGTGTGGGTTTGGGTCGGTGGGAAGGTGGGAAGGATCTGAGAGGGGCTGGAGGAGGGGAAACCATAATCAGAATTTATTGTATGAAAAAAATTATTTTCAATTTAAAACGAGAAGGAGAGACCATGTCAAGTGCTAGGGCAATAGCTCAGTTGGTAAAGTACTCATGTTGCAAGAATTAAAAACTTGAGTTCAACTCGCAGAATTCAACTCCCAAAGCTCAGCATGTAATGTGAGTTTGTAATAACAGCATTAGGAAGATGGAAGCAGCTGTGTCCCTGGGGCTCACTGGCCAGCCAACCTAGCCTTCTTGGAAAGTTCCAGGTCCATGAGAGACTGTCTCACAGAGCAAGGTGAATAGTTCCTGAGAATAACACCTGAGGTTTACTTCTGGACTTGACATGCACACACACACACACACACACACACACACACACACACACACACACTAGTACAGACACACACGAGACAGTACATCAGACTGCCTCCAGTAGCCTTGCCTTGGCCTCACTACTCCTGAAGTTACTTCCCATAAGAAGAGAGATTTAAAGAGTACATAGTCAGGAAATAGAGAGTATGTCCAATTCCCTGTACCACCCCATTATACATCAGTTAAGGTCCCAGAAGCAAATAGATTCCATTTCTGCTGCCTCGTGTCAATACAGTATAGCATGTAGAAAGTGGACTAGGGTGAAGGGACTTGGCAGCATGAAAGGATCCAGAGATGATCAACATGTGAAAATCATTACCTTGCCTATAACACAAGGATCACAGAAATGATTGTCATAGCGAGGATCCATTGTTTGTAGGGCTGATGGACAGTCACTAATGTCATGGAGAGTTGCTGCCACACCAGAAATCACTCCAAGAGTGAAAAGGGAGTTTGAATAAGTACCTCAAATTCCTGCCTAGCTTCTAGTCTCCTCCTTCCAGTGTCTCCACTGACTAAGATAACTGAAAACTGGTTGGTTAGTTTAGGAGTCCAGCCATTTAGTCTCCCAAGGTGTACCATGGAGCAGAAAGAGGCAGAAAACCAGGAGAAATGCAAAGCAACAAACATACCTGGAGAAAGCACCTCAATTCTCTCAGCCTCGTTGTCCCATTTGTAAGAAATGTGTCAAAGCATCTTCTTCACAGGCTGTCTAATAATCACATTTGATGTCAAGGCTAGCATTGTACAGGGCATTCCTCTTCAGCTCACAGAATATCAAATGCAAATGGTCACAAAGTCATCAGACTGCACCTACAAAATCAATGAGTAGACAGGCAGAACTGTGCAAGGTTCCAGCCACAAGGTATTTCTTATAAGTGTACATCAGGGATCAGTGTGCAAGTTGATCATTGTAGCCTGTCATCGAGTAGGGAACAGCTCATACCAACAGTAACTGGACATGTGACTTAAAAATTGTAGGAAGCATGAGGTGCCTACACTCAAAATAGCAGTACACTAAGGACAGCTATTTATTAGACAGAGCATCCTTGTGTAGTAGATGGTGGTTAACACTGAGACTCACAACTGGTCCAAGCGCAGAGAATAAGTGTCTGGAAACAGGAACCAACAGCAAATGGGACATCTATATCACATCCCTCCTTCCAAGGTTCAGGGACCATCTTAGAAGACTGAGTGGAAAGATTGCAAAAATTGTAAGAGCAGAGGTTGGCAAGGGCCAAGGCAAAACAATGTCATCTGGATATGACAGGACCACTGTATTTGTGACCTCACAGCAGTTGCGGTTGCCTGCACAAGAGCTGCACAAAATCAAGCCAACCAACATTCTAGCAAGGATGGGGGAGGGACTCCTGAGCCCCCATCCCAGTTGAAAGGCTATTTGAGGTTGTTGACTGCTGAGGGTGGGAGAGCCAGTTTTCTTTAGGGGTGTGGTCTGTGGTAGATTGTCTGTGCTCTGGTGGATGGCCCTAAATCTATGTAAATAGGGGAAACACTAATTAGACGTGTGTGTGTGTGTGTGTGTGTGTGTGTGTGTGTGTGTGTGTGTGTGTGTGTGAGAGAGAGAGAGAGAGAGAGAGAGAGAGAGAGAGAGAGAAATGAGGTTGGGAAGAAGATGTTGAGGGGGGTCTGGGAGGAGTTGGAGAGAGAACTGGGGGTTTAATATGATCAAAATATACTTTATACATATATGAAATTCTCAAAGAAAAGGTAAAATTACTACATTAAAAAGTAGTATGAAATAAATCTTAAGAGGAATGGTTAAGCCAGTCTGAAAATAAGGCTTTTGACAGTGGAGGAGAAGCATCACATGGGATGTCTAGCATGTATTCCAACATAGAATGTCCAAGGAACAGAGGAAGTCCCATAGTTAGTTAGTACAACAGAAGCAGTGTTTCTGGGTGATGAAGAGAGCAGCTTAATGTATCTGCACTTGTAGAAAGCACACAGCCACTGAAGTTTATCATGAAGGACAGGGTGAAGGCATTGCTCACTCAAGTATACCAATAATTTTTTTTTAAAGAGTAATAAAATTGGGAAAGGAATTCTTACCATTTTGGATCCAGATTTCATTGGTGAGACTCCACAGTGCTACCCAAGCCATATGTTGAAGGTTTATCCCATTTTTGCTACAACCTCATGAACTATAACTGAGCCAGGTTGTCAAATGTTGCTACCAAGTAGAATGATATTGTCTTCCTGTTCAGTGGCATTAATTTCCAGGTTCATTCAGTCCAGATTCCTTTGACTAACTTTGCATATGGAGGGTCAACCAAGTTTAGGGACTGTGCTGAAGCAGAGCAGCCATGATAGCATATGCATTTGCAAGATGATGACTGTTCAGAAGATGAGGTTCAGAAGGCTCATGACCTTCATATGACCTTCTGGAGGCTTCTCTTCTCCTCCAGATTACATAAAAGGTAAATAGTTGAGTAGGGTGGGACTCTTCAGTCTATAGATGACCACGAGTCTGATATTCTGGGGGTGGGACTTCCTGGTGTGTAGCTACCAGAGAGTCACTTATGTTTCTTTCAGTAATTCCAATAAACTCATTGGTTCATCAAATGGTCCTGGATCAAGTCTTTCCTTGGCTTTGGTGCCCTCTCTGGGGTAAATACCAGATTTATACCCAGATTCCTAGTCTCATTTCTGTTGCTGTGATAAGACATCCTGACCAAAATCAACTTAGGGAAGGAAAGAGTTTATTTAGTTTATAATTACAGATTACAGTCCATCACTAAGGAAAACAGCTAGTTACATGACATCCACTGTCAGGAGCAGAGTGTAACAAATCCATGTTTGATTGCTCTCAGCCCAGGTAATGGTACCTCCCACATTTAGAGAGGGTCTTTCTACCTCAATTAACAATCAAGATAATTCCCCACAGACATGACCATAGGAAGCCTAATCTAAATAATTCATTACAACTGTTCCCAGGTGATTCTAGGTGGTAGCAAGTTGACAGTTAAAAACTAGCCAACATATACAACATTTGTATACTAGTGGATGACATAACCTAGAGGCAACTTAAAGGATGTGGGAGGGTATGCTTAAGCTATATGCAAATGTCACATCCATTTTACATGACAAGGGTGAGCACACAGATATTTGGTGCCCTAGGAATCTCAGAATTAATCCTTTATGAATACCAATGGATGAATGTGTTGTGGAATATTAATTTAAGATGTGTTACATTTGTTTATGCTGTGAAACTTTTGTTTTAATGATGCAAAGATGTGTTGCATTCCTTTATGTTGCATTTGTTTAACTCTGCAAAGCTGTGTTACTTGCCTGTCTAAAACACTTGATGGTCTAATAAAGAGCTGAAAGGCCAATAGCGAGGCAGGAGAAAGGATAGGCAGGGCTGGCAGGCAGAGAGAATAAATAGAAGGAGAAAACTGGGAGGGGACAGGAGATCAAGGATGGAGAGAAGAAGGAGGACACTAGGGGCCAGCCACCCAGCTACATAACCAGCCAAGGAGTAAGAGTGAAAGTAAGATATACATAAGCAAGAAAATGAAAAAGCCCAGAGGCAAAAGGTAGATGGTGTCCTGGCCAGCGGGATCTTCAGCAGAGACCCTAGAAGAGGGAATTGTGAATGAAGGGACAAGAGACACAAAGAAATGACAGCAAGATAGTATTCTGATCAAGCTGCAAAATTTTATTTTTCTCAGGTGGGTTTTATAGTAAGCAGACCAGGAAACTTTCTTTGGGAAAAGATCAGGGGACTGTTGAGTTGCCAAGCAACCCAACCAAGCAACCTAACCACAAAACATTGTTACTAATGGTCACTGTAGCAGAAAGATAAGGAAATGTTAAGTTATTTTTTAATAACTCAGGACTTGTTCAGGCATGTCAAAAGTTTCTGGTTAGTGGCTCAATTCTGGACAACAGAAACTTAACTCAGGCAGGCAACATGGCATGGCTCTTAAAATTGTCCTCGGCAAGATGGGATAATTTAAAGTTAAGAAAAGCTGGCAAGAAACAAACCAAGCTAAGGCCAGGCATTTACAATAAAAAACAAGCCTCTGTGTATGATTTATTTGGGAGCTGGGTGGCAGGCCCCACAAAAGACTAAAGAGCAAAAGAGTAGAAAAAATAACCAACTACGTGAATGTGTAGTCATTCACTCATAAATATTTATTAGATAAAGTATTTTGCTAACAGAGAGTCAAAGATGGGTATGATATGATCACTTGCCTGAGGGAGTCTTTAGTTGAATGTGTGTTCAGTGGTTGCAACATTTTCAGGGTAGATTTGAACACCAAGAAAACAGTAGTTGATTTTCCCTGGGGAGGAACTGAAAAACTCCACTCCACCTCTGCTCAGCATGCCCATTCATTAGACACCGTGTCTGATCAGCTTCTACATCAGAGACAGAACAAGGCTGGGAACAGAGCCAACAGAAAGAGACTATGGTACCTGCAGTGATTCTACAATAATGAGGATTAAAAGATAAGAAACCAACAACCAGAGACTAGATAGACCTGCCCCCAGAAAATCCAAGAAAACATAGCAATAAAATGACATCTAATACCCTAATGACATTCTGCTATACTCATAGATTGGTGCCTCAATCATCCATCATCAGAGAAGCTTCTTCCTGCAGCAGATGGGAACAAACACAGAGGACCCACAGCCAGAAACTATACAGAGAATGAGAGAACACTCAGGAACACTCAGGCTAAATGGGATGTCTCCATCAGACACTCCTCTCAGGGCTCAGGGAACCCCATAGAAGAGGAGGCAGAAAGTAAGAGCCAGAAAGGATGGAGGACACCAAGAAAACAACGCCCTCTAAATCAATGTGATCAAAGCTCAAAAGAATTCTCAGAGACTGAGGCGGCATGCACAGGGCCTGCACGGGTCTGTATCTGGCTTTTATGGCATCCCTGAGTGTGTGAACAAGTGGGTCTCTGATTCTTGTGCCTTCTCTTGGGCTCTTTTCCTTCTGTTTGTTGTCTTGTCCAACGCTGATGTGATAGTTTAGGTTTTATCTTACTATATTTTATTTTGTTATATTTTATTATCATCCCTTAGAAGCCCGTTTTTTTTCTAATGAAAAAATAGAAATGGAGTGGATCTGGATGAGAGAGGAGGTGAGAGAAGTAACTGGGAGGAGTAGAGGAGAGGGGAACCATAACCAGGGTATATTATGTAAGAAAATAATCTATTTTCAAGGAAAGGGGGGAAATAATAAAGACAAAAAAAAGATTTTCTTCTCTCAATTTATATAACTCTAATCTCTTATATTGTTTGCTGTGTCTTTGACTGCCTCTTCTAATTACTTTAATTGACCCTTCTTCGGCTCTTCAATTATAAATTTAAGGATGATTAAATTATCTTTAGTCTTCCTGGCTAATCTCTGTGTTCATGTTTACAGCTACACATATACATGTGGAAATATGATGTAAAGCATATTATAAAGTAAATATATATATATGTATATTTAGTCTTTACATCTTAAACTCTAGTCCCACTTTTCTCATTATCTACTACTATTTCCATTTCTACATTCTCATTGAAATATTAATTAAACATTTCAAAAATTAGGAAAAAAAGAAAGACCAGGGCTGGTGTTGTGAGGTGAGTCTTCCAGAGAAAACACACAGACACTCTTCAAAGCCAAATAACAAATCTGCATTGCTGGCTGGCAGCTGCACAAAAAACTTGCCTAAATCATGCAGCCCTAATCCTCATAGTTCTTTGTCTTCTGTGCACAAAAAAAAAACCCACACCCTGGTTGACACACTTCAGTTCAAAAGAATAGTTAGCAGGAAGCAGAACTACAGAAGCCAAAAGGCAACGTTAGTCCATTTAAGGACTTCCTTGGACTCTGGAACTATGGACACGGTCTTTGATGGATTAGATGCTTCTTCCTATTTTGGCAGAAGTTGGGGCTCACATGCTGGGTTTTAAGGTCAGAATAGTGCTTCCAAGATGACATCAGTTGTGCTAAAGTCTGGGGGCCTGTTATACTAAAGAAATGGTTCAGTGGTTAAGAGTGAGAAATTTTTTTTTTTTTTTTTGGTTTTTCGAGACAGGGTTTCTCTGTAGTTTTGTGCCTTTCCTGGAACTCACTTTGTAGACCAGGCTGGCCTCGAACTCACAGAGATCCGCCTGGCTCTGCCTCCTGAGTGCTGGGATTAAAGGCGTGCGCCACCACCGCCCGGCAAGAGTGAGAAATTTTGCAGAGGGCCAAAGTTCAATTCTTAACACCCCACAAGACTGCTCAAACAGCCTATAACTCCAATTCCAAGTGATCCAACATCCCCATCTGCTCTCCATGGGTACCTACACTAACATGCACATATTCCTATACACACACACACACACACACACACACACAATTAGGAAACCTCACAAGGACCCATCTGTAGATTGTAGGTGAAGAGCTGTAGGCAATTAATGACTAACAAGAGAGGGAAAATCAGACTTCTCCAGAGACAAGCACCTTGATAGGTTGTCTAATCCCAAATGGCGGGTCCTAAACATATGTACCTACAGGCAACATTAAGAGGATTCAGTAGATTGCATTTATATATAAATATGTACATATATATGTAACAGCAATAATTAGAGAAGGGTCATGAATTTTAGAGGGAGTGCAAAATCCCAGAAGTAGTTGGAAAAGGTAGAACATGAAGCATTAATAATGTAAGTATAGTTCTCAGGGATACAATTTGAAAAAAAATTAAGACAATAGGATCTACTGGCTGAAATTCAGTCAAGTAACCTCTTTTGTTTTTTCTTGTCATATAAGTTCTTCTGACAGTGAAGAGGTATACACTCATCCTCTGTCCCCTGGCATCTTGGAACACCCATGAACTATAAAAAATGCAAATATCAAGCTTCAGTAATCTTCTTTAGAGTTTTTCTTAATTTTGTAGCTATTTTTGACTCATGTGTAATAAATGTTTGACTACCTTAAACAGAAAAAAAATACAAAAGCCAGATCTGGAGCAGATACAGGAGGATGTCTGGAGTTTGCTGGCCAGCTAGTCTAGCCAAATTGGTGAACTCTGGATTCAGTGAGAGACTCTGTCTCAAAAATAAGTGGAGCATGACTAAGGAGGACATTGCATTGATCTCCGGCCTCCACACATGTGTGTGTGCACACACACATGCACACCTAGTCACACACACAATATGAAAACCTCCTGACAGAGGCAGAAAATTATAATGGCAGTCTTCCTAAGGGAAGGGAGAGGATGGTTGGAGAGAGGAAAGGATGAGTGAAATGGTTTTAAACTACTGGCGGGGATGGTGAGAGTGTGTCCTACATGCTAGTCTGGTTCATAGTGACTTCTCTCCACCCAGACTTTCCATATGGTGAGAAAATGGATCTCTCTAAGTATAGTTGGTAAGACAACAGAACTTGAATGACTATGAGGGAGGAACCCATGGTCTCTCACTCAAGGAGCACAGGACATTGTAGGGTCCTCAGTGTGTTCTTGGGCACTTGGTTCTTTGTAGTTTAATGACTTTTTATTCTAAAACTCCTTCTGTTCATATGCCTTTCTGAGAGCTATGGAAATGGTATACATTCAGTTAAGCAGGCATTTCTTTTAGTAACTCATTTATGCCAAATACTGTTTCTAGAAACAGAGTCTGTAGTAAGTGCCAGATGCCCCAGTTAAATGTGATACTTACTCTTCAAGAAGTTTCCCATGTAAGAGAGGAACTGTCACAGCAAATAATGTGTTCTATCATAACTACAATTTGGTAATGAAGTGACATAATTTATTGATAGATGTAGGTAACGGAAAAACAGGGCACATCTGCCCAGAGAGTTGAAGGAGGATTCCAAGTGGAAAAACAAAAACAAAAACCCTACCAGAGTTCTGTTTTGTCTTCTGACAGGGTCTTGTGCAACTCAAGCTGTCATCAAGCAAATTCACAATCCTCCTGCCTCCACCTCCAGAGTGCTGAGATTACTGACGTGTGTGTGCTACCACAGCCAGTGACCTGAGAGGTTTAGAAAGGAATAAGGGGTGAGGTCAACAGGTTTATGACTTACATTGCTCAGTTTAGTGTATGTCTTTCTGTGTCTGGCTTTTCTCAGTCAACATAATAAGCTCCAGTTCTATCTGTGTTGGGAATGACAGGATTTCCTTCTTTTTGACTGCTGAATAAGTATTCCATTGTGTACATTATTTTTTCACATTTATATGTTGTCAGAAACTAATGACATTAGTGGTATTCCTTTCTCCTGGCTATTGTTAACAGTAATACAATGAACATGGGAGGGGAGTTGACTCTTTGGCACACTGATTTCATCTCCTCTGAGTATATGCCTAGCATTGGGGATGCACCCACACGCACATATGAATACACACACAACACATATCTATGCACACACATACATAAACACACACCCCACACACACCTCCACCCTCTGAAAACTCTTCTTCTCTCAGCCATGTTACCAAATCCATCCCCAGAAGGAGCCATTATTTCTGAGTTTACCAGCAGTAAAAAGTCTACTTTTCTTATCATTTAAATACTTGTAACCAATTGTCACTGCAAACAGGTTTATAGCCTTTTGGTTGGATGAAATGACTTCTGTTTCTCAGTGCTTAACATTAGGATATTCCAAAGAAGTGTATAATTATGTTTGATGAATGAGAAGTATTGGGTGGATTACATTCAAATGTGACTGTAGGACTGTGAATCCCAGAGGTAATTTGTAGGGATTTGCTTGATAGGATTCTCAAGCGAGGTGAATGGGACCATGTGCTTCTTAGAAAGCCTGGGTGTACTGCTGTTTATCAAGACCGAATCTGTTTAAAACATGTAAGATGATTCCACAATGAACAGTTCAATGAGTTAGAACCTGGGACATGAAAGTAGCCTTATCAGAGTAACAGTTGGAGCAGGGACAGGTGCCAGGAACTGCACAAACCAAGAGGACCAACTCCAGTGAGTCTGAAAGGTAGGTCAAGAGAAGCGTGGAGACAGCATGGAGTCAGTGACTCACCAGTGTCTAAAAAAGCAAAGGAATGGTACCAGGAAATATTTCAAGCTGAGGCAGCTGTCCATGTGAAGTCATAGACTCAAACAGTATGAGAACTTGGAAGCTGTAGACAGTTCCTTCTGAGGTGGGGTATCCATCAGAGAAGATTGCTCAGACATGGGTTTAAGCCAATAGAAACTCTCTTAGCTAGCTGGTGACGACACTGGATATTCGGGATTCCAGTGTTGCCCCAAGCCTTTCTCAGGGTAAGCTTTTAACCACACACACACAAAAAAAACATATCCTGGGTTGACATACTTCAGCTAACAAGAAAAGTTAGCCAGAAGCAGAACTACAGAAGCCAAAAGGTAAGATTAGTATAATTAGAGACTTTCCTGGAACTATGGACTTTAATGGATTAGGTCTTTATTTTTGTCTTTGGCAGGTGGTGTTGTCTACGTGCTGAGTTTCATGGCCTGAACAGTACTTCCATCATGGAGTCAGTTGTGCCTGGGCCTCAGGGCCCGCTAAGGTCTGAGGCCCTGTTACATTTCCCATTGGTCTTAGTGAATGTGCCAAATCGTGCACTCCTCCTGCTCTGTAGAGGTATAGTTGGTCCTAAGGACCATTAATTTTACTGAATTGACATATAACTGACCATATAGTTTAAGATGCAGGGGCCTGCTGTTAAGCCAATCAGAATGAGAATTAAAGGCCCAGTCAATGCTGACAGCAGAGTAGTTAGCCAGGGGGACCAAGAGAACAGAGACTGGTACCAATCATCTTATTTATGTCTTTGTCTCATTCTCTTTTTGAGGTTTTCCCTAACCATGATGAGATTTTCTCTAATTATTCCTGATCAGTTAGCAAAGAAACAATAGGTTTTTTTTCCAAAGCCATACATAGTCCCTCTTATCTCATGAGAAGTCTAAGCCTCTCTGATTTTGATGACCATTTCTGTAAGGGAATCTAACTGTTGTTTTAATTCAAAAATGGAAACATTTAAAACCTCTAGGTCCTGATCAACCTGTCTGCTTAGTTTGTTACAGTTTTTAGTCCAAGGTACATATTATATAAAACATCAGAAGAATCACAATCATATTTATTTAAACCATTAGTACATGCCTACCAAGTAGTCTCAGGGGCTTGGTAACATTGCTGTCACCCAGATGAATTAACCCAGAAAGCAGAATAACAGGCATCAGAATGAGGGGGAAATGCCTAGGTTAAAGGTTTGGGATATTAGATAAGTTCCAGTCCCTTGTAAGTCCTCTAATGTTAATTTGGACTGGCCCCAGTCACAAAGAGTTTTGTCAGTCAATTGGCTGACAATCTGGTTAGTTTCCATCTCTATATAGTACAGGGGATGGGGGACCAAGCATAACCAGAAATCCTGACTGATTTCTGGCTGGGAATGGTTATTTATATCTCAAAAGAGAAACTCCTGTATCTTTCTTTTGTCTAATACAACCAGATATTTAAAGTAGGCATTGAGGAACAAAGGTCAAGATGAATATGGGTTGCTGGTCTATAGTCATACTAGTAATACCTTCCCTGTGTCTGTCTTCCTCGGTTTCCAGGTCCAGACCTGATGGTAAAGGGGGTTGAACCATAACCCTATATTCATGCCAAGCATAGACTCAGGAGGAGGTAGAAGTGTAGAAAGTGGAAGGTCACAGGGACCTGAGGAAATCTTATTTATTGGGTCCACAGTCCGGGAGACAGTCCATTTGGCAGCATCCATGGCTTCTGCTTTCTTGACTTGGGTATGGTGAATTATAATGCCAGACACCTCCACTGCCTCTGGAATGCAGAGAATCATTGTGTAGGGTTCTTTCCAAGTTGGCTCCAGTGCCCTCTTGGCTACCTGCTCGGTCCAAATAGCATCCCTGGACTTGAACATGGTGAAACTGTTGGTGGACTCAGTGGGTAGCTGGGTCTTTCAAATAGTCCAACAACTAGCCTTTATGGAGAACTTGAGTGAAGCAGTGACTTGAGGAAGGAATGGTTAGAGAGTTCTGCCAACTGCTGGTCTCTGAGCCTGGAAAGCAGCTGGGAGCATTTCAAACATAATCTCATAGGGGGTAAATCCCTCCCTATGTGGGGGGCATCGGGCCTGAAGCAAAGCAAATGAAGGAAGTCCTTCCACCCTTCACTGGACTCTAGTGAGAGTTTTGTTAGAGTTTCCTTTAGCATCCTGTTTATTCTTCACACCTAGCTGTCCAGAACTCTGAGGTCTATATGCACGATGAAGTTTCCAATCTCTCCCTAAGGCTTTTGCGGGTAATTGAGAGGTTTGAGCTATGAAAGCCAGACCACTAGAGGAAGCCAAATCAGGGGACCAGTCCCTGGAGGAGCCTTTAAGTCACTACTTGAGCAGTTTCAGTCTTGGTAGGAAACACTTCTATCTGTCTGGAAAAGGTATCTATAAAAACTAGCAAGTACTTTTATCCTCCCCAGGCAGACCAGATCTTGGTGAAGTTGGTTTCCCAGAGTCCACCGGGGTGTTGGCCCTTCATTCAGACCCGTTCCTGGGTAAGGGATCTCTGTTTTAGATTATCTGAGCACAAATCTGGCATCTGGCTGAGACATCCCACGCTAGTCTATCCAGTCTAGATATAAAATACCTTGGTCTGAGCGACTTAGAAGATTTTGTGAATCCCAGATAACCAGTCTGGTGGAGGTCAGTTACCAGAATCCTGCCAATTGTTCCTGGGAGAATGATCTTTCCCTCTGGTGTCCTCTACCAACCATGCATTTCTTCTTTACCATGGAGTCCTGGGCAGCACTGGGTCAGAATATGTCACCAGAGTGTCAATAGACCCCACTGGTCCTATGATATTAGGGCCATTTGTCAGGCAGCCAGGTCAGCAGCCAGGTTACCTCTTGACTCAGGAGAGTTATCTTTTTGATGTCCTCAGCAGGGAGTATTGGTGAAATTATTAAGGCCACTCCACGTAGTTAAAAGGAGATTTATTTAATGGCATAACTTACAAATGAAGGGATAGGTAGGTTGCGGGGTCTGGGGAAGGTGTATGGCAGTCCAGCGGTGTTCTCTGGAGCTCTGCTTGACCCACCTCCACCGTCCAGGGTCCCGGACCAGAGAGCGCTGGCCCATCCAGATCTCAGGTCTCCAGGTGCCTCCCTTGGCCCCGCCTTGTAGGCGTGACAGTTGCCGAAGTCTCAATGGGGGTTGGAACTTCCAGATCAAAGCTGGAATGGCTACCCACTACAGGGAAGATAGCAAATAACCTCTATGAGGGCCAGGATTTTCTCTTTGCTTTAAATGTCCTTTCTTTCCAGTGGTGAGAAGCCCTCTTTCTTTACAGATCGCACTGTGGACATACACCGTAGTAAAAGCATGACTACAGTCTGTGTATATGGTGGTGCACTTTCCTTTCCCCTGGCTGAGAGCCTGGGTCAGAATGATCAATTCTGCTCTCTGGGTCAAAAATGTTTCCCTTCAAGTAACTACTGTAGCTTTCTCACTTATCTGGTTCCATCTTTCTTCTCATGACAGCCATGAATGAGCACCCATGAGTCATATTTAGGCAAGAGGGTAGCAGGATGGATGGTGGTGAGTTTTTTAAACTGGACTCAAGGGTGAGTCACAAGTAAGGCCTGGTACTGGGTCATAGGCATTAGACAGCCAGCATTCTGGTGTTCCTCTGAGGAGTGCCTCAAAGGCATGGGTGCTGTAAGTATAAGATCTTGACCCAGAAATAACTTTTTTTTCATTAGATTATCAGAAGCCACCACAGCTTTTGGATAGGTAGGCCATCCTGCGGCTACAGGGTCCTATCATTTGGACAAGTATATCACAGGGTATTTTCATGGTGTGGTGGTTTGAAAGAAAATGGCGCCCAGAGAGAGTGGCACTATTAGGAGGTGTGGCCTCGTTGGAGTAGGTATGGTCTTATTGGAGGAAGTATGTCACTATGGAGGCAGGTTTTGAGGTCTTGTATATGTTCAAGGCACACCCAGTGTCTCAGTTCACTTCCTATTGCCTATGTAAGATGTAGAACTGTCAGCTACCTCTCCAGCACCATGTCCACCTTCCCACGGCAATATCTCACTATGATGATAATGAATCTCTAAACTGTAAATCACCCAATTAAATGGTTTCCTTTATAAGGGTTACAGTAGTCATGGTGTCTCTTCACAGCAATAGAAACCCTAGTAACTAAGACAGAAGTTGGTACTAGGGACTGGGGTATTGCTGTGATAGTCTGGACCATGTTATTGTTTGGAATAATATGGACTTTGAGAGTTTGGGCTAGGAAAGCAGTGGAATGCTTTAAGCACTGCTTAATGGACCATACTAGTAGAAGCACAAAGACAGTCAGTGGTGCTGAGTGATTTGAACTGTGGGGGCATGGCACAAGAGGTTTCAGAGGATAAGAATATTAATATGTGGCCTAGAGATCATTCTTGTGATATTTTGGTGAAGAAATCAGTTGCCTTTTGCCCTTGTCTGAAGAGTCTGCCTGAGGCTAAAGTGAAGAGTTACAGGTCTTGGGTGAAAGAATGTCACTTAAGAAAGCCCAACTTTGTACAACAGAGGCTACCTATGTCGGCTAGAGGTTTTAACCTAAACTTTGGGACCATGTATCTTAGTTAGGTTTCTATTGCTGTGAAGAGACAGCATGACCACAGCAACTCTTACAAAGGAAAACATCGAATTAGGTAACTTACAGTTCAGAGGTTCAGTCCATTATCATCACAGGGGGACATGGCAGTGTGCAGGCAGACATGGCGCAGGGGAGGTAGCTGAGAGTTCTACATCTCACACAGGCAACAGAAAGTTAACTAAGACACTTGGTTAGTACTGGACAGAAGGGAAAATCCATTCTATCCAGGCTGCATTGTCCAGCAGCGATCCCTCATCCAAGCCCAGCGGTGGTTTCTCTACTTTTTTCAGAAAATAGCAGGTTTTGAGTTTTCCAATTATACAGATCATTGGTTGAAAAGAGACATAAATCATGGAAGAGAAGGAAGTGGAACTTCCCATTTTCCCCATTCCCTGGGGCTACTTAGAGCAGGCGGAGGAGCACCAGAAATATACACCTCAGGGAACTATTTCTCCTTTACTGTGCATTCTGCTTAGATGGCAGGGGGTCCTCAATGAGAGGCCTGCCCCCCGCTACACAGGGACCAAGACCAAACCAGAATGACCCAGGACCGTGAAGGGGAGTCAAGGGACAAAATGAGTGAGTACTCCGGGAGTGGAACAGGCAGAGGTTTTTGGTGGTGTTTTTTTAGTTTTGTTTTTGTTTAGTTTTGGTTTCTCTGGGTGACCTTGTAGAGCCAAACAGATTCAGATCTCAAACAAGAGGACACAAGTCTTAAGCCAGGGGGATCTCACACCAGAGAAAGCCACTGGTCATTACCAGGAAACAAAACTGACAGAAACACATAGAAAGACACACGCAGGGACATAGTAAAGACAACCAGAAGTGATCACCACACATTCATACACTTAAACAGACAGAGGGATCCAGTGATGTCTGACATGGATCCCAGACACTGGAGCAGCAGCAGCACCCAACCTCTCCTGTGTGTCCAAACAGAAGGCCCCTTAATCAGACTTACCTCTGGAGGTGACAGACCAGGTGATTTTCTATGTGTTTACTGTTGGGGTGGATGTGGCAGACCCTTCTGAAGCATTAGGCAGTGATTGATCATAGGGAGTCCTGAGGACCTGAAACATCTCAGGTTATGTACCCCCAGCACTCCCTTGACCACCACACTCTTCCCTACTTTAAGAGACTCCCGGTTCTTGAGGTCTTATCTCTAGGGATCTTGGTGGGACCTCCAGAAATGTGAGTTATCCACCAGAAAAGACTGCTCAGACATGGGATTAAACCAATACAAAGTCTCAACAAACAGGAAAACTGAAATACTCCCCTGCATCCCATCTAACTACCATGGATTAAAGCTGGATATTAACAACGGAAAGCCTACAAACTCATGAGAAATGTACTGAATAAAAAAATCGGTCAAGATAGAAATTAAGAAAGAAATGAAAAACTGTTTAAAGTTGAATGAAAATGAAAACACAGCGTCCTCACACCTACGAGGCACAGTAAAGGCAGTGCTAAGAGGCAAGTTCCCAGCACTCACTGCCTACATTAAAAAAAAATTGGACAGATCTCATGTTAACAACTGACCAGCATACCTGAAAGATTTAGAACAAAAAGAAGAAACCACACCCAAAGGAGTAGATGGCAAGATATAATCAAACACAGGGCTGAAATCAATAAAATAGAAATAAATAGAAAACAATGAATCAATAAAATGAAGAGTTGATTCTTTGAGAAAATTATTAAGATTGATGAACTCCAAGACAAATTATACAGAGAGAAGGTCCAAATTAACAAAATTAGAGATGAAAGGGGAAACATCACAACAGACAATGAGGAAATGAGAATTATAAAAACATACTTTAAAAATCTTGCCAAACTGAAAAAAACTAAATAAAATGAATAAATTTCTTGTTATATGTGACCTACCCAAGTTAAATCAAGATCAGAGAAGCAACTGAAACAGCTTATAAGCCCTAGGGAAATCAGAGCAGTAATTAAAAAATTTCCCAACATGACAAAAGCCCAGGATCAGATGATTTTAGCACAGAATGCTACCAGACTTTCAAAGAAGAATTAATGCCAATATTCCTCAAATTATGTCACAAAATAGAAACAGAAGGAACATTGCCTAATCATTTTTATAAAGCCACAATTTTATGATACTTAAAATACACAAAGACTCAACAAAGAAAGAGAATTATACATCAATTTCCTTTATGAACATAGATGTAAAAATTCTCAATAAAGTACTTGCAAACCAAATCCAATAACACATCAAAAAGATTATCTACCATAATCAAGTTGGTTTCATTCCAAAGATGCAGGGATAGTTCAACCTGTATAAACTGATAAATGTAATCCACCATATTAACAGACTGAAAGACAAAAGTCACATGGTTATCTAATTATATGCAGAAAAGGCCTTTGATAAAATCCAACATCCCTTTATGATAAAAGTCCTGCAGAGACTGTGGGTACAAAGGACATAGTTCAACATAATAAAAGTTAAGTACATCAAGCTTATAGCCAACATCAACCTAAGTGGAGAGAAACTCAAAGTATTTCCACTAAACCCAAGAGCAAGACATGAGTTTCCACTCTCTCCATGACTACTCAATATAGGACTTGAAGTCTTAGCTAAAGCAATAAGACAACCAAATGAGCTCAAGGGGATACAACGGGAAGAGAAGACATCAAAATATCTTCATTTACAGATGATATCATTGCATATATAAGTGACCCAAAAAACTCCGCCAGGAAACTCTTACAGCTGATAAACACTTTCATCAAAGTAAGAAGATACAAAATTAACACAAAAAGTAGCCTTCCTAAGTACAACTGACAAATGAACTGAGAAAGAAATCTGGGAAACAATACCTGTCACAACAGCCTCAAAGAAAAAAATCTTGCAGAAACTCTAACCAAGCAAGTGAGAGGTTTATATGATAAAAACTTTAAGACACTGAAGAAAGAAATTGAAGAAGATACCAGAAGATAGAAAGATTTCCCATGTTCATAGATTGGTAGGGTTCATATAATGCCCATCCTGCCAAAGGCAATTTACAGATTCAATGCAATCCTCATCAAAGTTCCAACACAAATCTTCACAGAACTTGAAAGGGCAATTTTCAGCTTCATATGGAAACATACACACACACACACACACACACACACACACACACACACACACACACACACACACATCCAGGATAAGTAAAATAATCCTGAAAGATTAAAAAAGACTGCTGGAGGCATCACCATTCCCAACTCAAGCTTTACTACAGAGCTATAGTAATAAGAATATCATGGAGTTGGCACAAATGCAGACACATCCATGCATCGGAAGAAACAGCTCAGAACTACCACCAGCAGCCTAAAGAGTTCACTTACCCTACAGAGACATCTAATGAGGTAAGGCCAGGTCCTTTACTTTATCACAGAAAAGAATTTCTGCCCACACCAGTATGAAGCACAACTGGAATTTATTAGAAAGACATTTAAAAACAGATCTTAAGTGCCAGTGTTAATACAAAAACCGGCACTCGGGCGGGATGGCAATCAAGGCACAATTCTTCCTTGAGAACCACGCCTAAGCCCTTGGGTCCAAGAGTTACCTTGCAGGCAGTCCTAGCGATGATAGTCAATAGGTTTTGGGAGCTTTGGCATTTCATTGCTCCATGGTTTGTAAAGGACTATCCCTTCCTCTATCTCTATCCACCTCTTTGATAACTGAGACAATACGGTGGCTCCAGAGATCTGTTGTGTAGAATACAGTTAGATAAAATGAAAACCAGTATGTGCACAAGGACCATGAGAAAATGTCCTTTTACTGTACATGAGGTTTCTGGTGAGGTTCCTAGAAATTACAGGTTTATACCTGGGAAGGGAGAAGAGCCTTGGGCCAAGGTTAACTATGGTACAGATCTTGACTTTCATCTGGTAAAATGCATGTTCCAATCAGACGTCAGAGTGAGAACCCCCTTTCTCTTCCCACGCCCCCATAGTTTCACTTTCTTTTTATCCTGCCTCAGAACAACAGTGGACATAATCCACCCCTGCAAAAAATATCCAACAGAAAGAAACCAGCATTTCCCCTGTGCAACTGGTCGAATCCACAATAAGAGTATGATTTAGTCAGCTGTCTGAAGAAAACCACCTTCCAAGTCAGAATCCACCCCACTAGGAAAGAGGCATCAGAGAGTTGGAAGCAGTGGATGCTGAACTAGTGGATGGGGGAATCACACTTTCCTCCCTCATGAGCACTTAACAAAAGATTCAGGCAAACAGGTGAGGGTGGCAGGCAAGTTTAGGGGGAGTGGTCCCCCAAGGATGAAAGATAGAAGAGCTTAAAAAACAGATCTATCACTGACCTGACTCTAACGTTTTATATTTTAATCTTAAATTCAATAAAAATACAAAATTGTTTGTAGACAGAGTGCTATGCAGGCAAGAGGGAGGAGCAGAGGGGCAGGAAGGAACAGAGGGAGAGCATTGAGGGAGTCAGGACGGGAGCTTTTGTGCTACTGGTCTAGGTTATACGCGTGTACTACCCTAGCTTTATGTCTGTCATTCTGATAAGGCCCCTTCTCTACATTTACACAGCCCAGGACCCAAACGCAGACAATGGTGCCACTCACAATGGGTGGATTTTCCCATTTCAACTAACACAGTCAAGAGACTCTCCCACAGATAGGCCCATGAGCCAATCCTATCTAGACTCCCGTTAGTGAGACTCTCTTCCCAGGTGATTGTAGATTGTGTCAAGTTGACACTGGAGGAGAGATGGCTCACTGGATAAGAACCCTGGTTGCTCTTCCAGAAGACCCAGGTTTGGCACCCAGAACACACAAAGAGTGAACAGGTATCTGTAAATTCCAGTTCCAGAGGATCTGATGCCCTCTTCTGACCTCCACGGGCACTGCATGCATTTGAGGCACAGACACAGATGCAGGCAAAATATTCATGAACGTAAAATAAAAGTAAATAAAATCTTAAAAATTAAAAAAAAAACTAAACATTATTATTCAGACTTTACTGCTGTTATTTAAAGGATAGGTAAAGAATAACTTACAGAAGCATGGATGACAGGAAGACAGCTGTGTCACTAAACATTTTACCCCAGCAAGGGTGATGATGCATGGAAGCTGCATGCCCGGAGTTCCCTGCACAACTTGCAGGCAGCTGGCCTAGCAGGATATCCTATTCCCAGCCATAGTTTATAATTTTATTACCTTGGGGAGAGGACTTGTGGACCTTGTAAGTTTCAGGAGCTTTCTGACCTTGTGAGTTTTGTTTACTTTCTTAGTCTTATGACTTCCTCCTCCTTTAAATAACAGCAATAAACTCATGGTTCATCAAGTTAGATTTAATGGAATCGTCTCTGATTTGCCATCAGTGTCCTATCTGGACAGACTGACATTTCTTCATGGCCAACCTATACAAGCTGATACTATAAAAAAGGGATTTATTTTAGAAAGAATTTAGGAACTTGGGTGAACTCTTAGTCAGTAAAATGCTTACCTTGCAGGCATGAGAACCTGAGTTCAACCCTCAAAACCTGTGCTAAAAGTAAAAACCCAGGAATGGTGGTTTGCCCTTATAATCCCGCTGATGGGAAGCTGAGCCCTGACACTCACTGGCCAGTGTAGACTACTTGGAGAATTCCAGGTTAGTGGGAGACTCTGCCTTATAGAGTAAGATGGATGGCATGTGAGGAATAACTATTGGTCCTTTGGCCTACACACACACACACACACGAATTTAGCCTTTACAAAAAAAAATGAATTGGAAATGGATGTAAAGTTCGTAATCAAATCAAACAAAGCATTTAATTCCTAATGTCTATGGTTGTTAGAATGACTGGATTGCTCTTTTAAAAAATTGTAATAGGGATGTTGTGGTTTGGATAAGAAGGTTCCCCACGAGCTCATGTATCTGAACACTTGGTCCCAGCTGGAGGTGTTGGGGGAGGTTATTGAACCTTTAGAAGGTGGAACCTTGCTGGAGGACGGAAGTACGTCACTGGGTGAGGGTTTTAAGCATTTATGGTCTCACCTCACTTCCTGTTCTCTCTGCTTCCTGTGTGTGAGTGAAAAGGTGACTAGCCAGCTTCCTGCTCTGCTCCATGTCTGGCTTTGCCTGCTGCTGTGCCTTTCTCTCCATGGTGGACTCTCAGTCTTCTGGCCGTCAGTAGAAATAACCCTTTCTTCTTTAAGTGACTTTTCGTCCTGGGATTTCATCCTAGCAACAGAAAAGGAAGTTTGTAAAACTGGGCTGGAAAAACAGTCCAGCAGTTATGAATGCTTGCTACCTTGTAGCTAGAGTTTTCCTGCCTGGCCCACAGTCAGGACAAATCTCTCTCACCTGCCAGTCCCACAGCTGCTCAGACCCAACCGAGTAAACTCAGAGACTTATATATATAAATTTTTTTTTATTTTTATTTTTTTTTGGTTTTTCGAGACAGGGTTTCTCTGTGTAGCTTTGCGCCTTTTCCTGGAACTCACTTGGTAGCCCAGGCTGGCCTTGAACTCACAGAGATCCGCCTGGCTCTGCCTCCCAAGTGCTGGGATTAAAGGCATGCGCCACCACCGCCTGGCCAGAGATTTATATTGGTTACAAACTGTATGGCCGTGGCAGGCTTCTTGCTAACTGTTCTTACAGCTTAAATTAATCCATTTCTATAAATCTTGCCACGTGGCTCATGGTTTACTGGCATCTTCACATGCTGTTTGTCATCGTGGCGGCTGGCAGTGTCTCTCTGACTCAGCCTTCCACTTCCCAGCTTTATTCTCCTCCTTGTCCCGCCTATACTTCCTGCCTAGCCAATGGCCAATCAGTATTTTATTTATTGACCAATCAGAGCAATTTGACATACAGAACATCCCACAGCACTACCCTTCCAGAGAACCTACACCAAGCCGCTTACACCAGCCTGGAACCGCAGCTTCAGAGGCTCCAATTCCCTTTTGTGGCCTCCAAGGATACACATACACACATAGTGGTGAGCGCGCTCGCCCGCGCGCGCGTGTACACACACACACACACACACACACTTATAAAAAAAACTTTTTTTAAAAATTGAACAAAAGTTTTAAATAAAAAGAGCTGATAAGACTGTTTCTTTTACCGTTTGCGCATTATTATTCATGACAGGTGGACAGGGTTGAAGACAAGGCCTTCTACAGTTGGCGTTAGTCAGAATGAGGTAAAATCCAAGTTTTATCATTCACTAACAGGAGAAGCCTTCAAATCTTTCCAGAATAAGACATAGAATTAAAAAGCATTAATATTAATAATATGGACTGAAGAGACAACATTTGATTAAGGCTGGCCTTGCAGGCACAAGAACCTGACTATGATCCCCAGATACCACATAAAAAGCACATGCTTCTAATCCCAGCGCTAGAGAGGCAGAGATGGACAGATTGCTGGGGATCCCTGGTTAGCTAAGTGGTGAGCTCCAGGCCAATGAAAAGTCCTGTTTCAAAGGAAGTGGCCACTTCTGAGGATGATACCCAGGGCTGGCCTCTAGCTTCCTCATGCAGACAGGTATGGATCTGCAACGCTGCCCCCGCCACACACACACTAGGAAAAAAATCTAGTATATGGCTTCATTAGCATCAGCAAATGTAGGAAGATGGAACACTGCTTTCTTGAGGGTCGCTGTGAAAGGCAAGAGTCTGTCTTCTCACTCAGACCAGGGTTTCAAAGGCATGTATGTGTCTGGAGTCTGTGAATCCGCTGCTGTTTTTCACCTTATTCATGGTTTCATGGGGTCCTCAGCTTCTTTATAGCCTGAGGTTACAGTGAGCTGTCACAGTCCACAAAGAATCCACTCCCGGCTTTTAAAATGTGGGTTCTGGGAAACTGACTCAGGTCCTCATGCCTTTAAGGCAAGCACTTAGCCGCCTGAACCACCACCTTAGTTCCCCATGCCCCGCTGCATGCCCCGCTGCATGCCCCGCTGCATGCCCTGCACCAAGGCACCGTTCCCTGCTTCCCTTCGCAGCACATTCCTGTGAAATGCTTCCAACCTCTTATGTCCATGCAGCGTGAGTGCAAATGGTCTGCATGGGCCCCTGCAAACACACCCAAGTTCCTTCTCCACATAGGCATCGGGCTTGTGTGGACATGGGGTTTCAGTGTGCTCTATCCACACACCTCTCCACACCTCTTAAGCACAGAAGTGACAAGACTTATTATTATTATTGTTACTGCTGTTCACTGTCAAGCACCGATGAGTAATGGACCACAGATAAATCCCCTTGATCCCCAAACAAGAGAATTGTGAGGCCCAGAAGAACAGCTTCTTTTTATCAGGCAGAGGAATCTCCTCTGATCCTTACTAAGAAATGACAGGTTACTCACGATATACTTAACAGCCACAAAGATTACAACTCCGTGTTTTAAAAACCAGATGAACAATATGTAATTTCTGCCATATTTACGACCGGGAAAATATGTCATCCATTCACCTATTAGGTATGTTATTTCTCAACACCAGATCCTTTTGGCACATGATATTCAAGTGCAGATTAAAAGGAATGTACAAGTTTCTTTTATTCCAAAAGGTATAAAAATTTTACATGACTCCATTGGGTAAAATGAGCCTCTCTGACTGAATGGAGTGTTTTTGCTGGCTTCTCTCAATAAACTTTTCAGAAACAGGTATGAACTTCCAAATATCCTTTAACCCTTACCCACCTTGAAATAAAGATCCCCAAGGAGTCTTCCTGTTTTCTACTTCTTTGTCCCTAGTCACACCAGAGTTACCTCAGAGGCTGGTAAGTGAGCGTGGTGATGGCGTGATGGTCTATGAAACTGAAGTGTGATGGTTATGATTGATTGGCAACTGGACAGGGTCTAAAGTCACCAAGGAGAGAGGCCTCTGGGCACGTCTGTGAGAGTCTATAGGTTAGGTTAACTGAGGTGGAAGACTCACCTTAAATGTCCACAGCACTACTCTATGAGCTGGAGTCCTGGACCGAACGAGAAGGACAAAGTGAACGGGCCACCAGCAGTCATTGCTCTCTTCTTCCTAAATGCTGCTGTGATGTGGTCAGCTGCCTCATGCTCCTGGCACCTTGCCTTTCCCACCGTGATGAGCTGGACTCTCAAACTGTGGGGCCACGTGAACCCTTCCTTCCTTAAGTTATGATTGTCAAGGATTGCGTCACAACAGTGAGAAAAGTAACTTACCGGTTTATTAGCTACTAAGGGGTCCCACACATCCCCAAGGATGACACACACTGTGCGTGCTGAATGTGAGCCAGGAATAGGTGACTACCCACCCTGAGCATCCCATGACACAAAGTTCCATGAACCAGCTGAGTAACAGCAAATGCCAACAGCCAACTCAATGACCGAAGAGACAGCTAGCACAGACGTAATAGTACATGATCCCCAAGGAGTCCAGGCACGGTGGTTCAGATCTGTAATCCTAGCCCTTGAGAAGCTGAATCGGGGGAATGCCATGAGTTAGAGGCCAGTCTGGACCGCACCATGAGGACACACTAGGCTCACTCCACACCTAAGTCCCACCTCAGGGGAGAAAGGGGGTAGAATTTATTAGTAGTCTGAAGGAATACAGTTGGAGCCCAAAACCCTCAACCAAACAGACGTCCCTGTGGATTGCTGCTTCTTTCATAATAGCAAGGAAGTGTAATCAGCCAAGGTCAACTTTTAATTGAAAACTGTTCATTTTCTCTCCACCAGGCCAAGGATATTCAAGGGAAAGAGATAGGTTGTAAAGAGACATTTGCTTTGTTCATCTTAACAGTGGCATGACTGACTAGCAGCCACGCTGAATGACGATGTGTCCATTTATGTGCTGACAGATGTGTGCACTGCCACCACAGTGGTTATTTAATGCACAGCAGATTAGATGATCTCACTCCTCCCTTTTTCAAGCTCCCACATGGATCAGAGACTCTCTGCTGCTGCCTGTTCTGTGCAGTGTCACCAGACTGCAAGCTGATGAGGCTACCCTGTGGTACAGAGGGAAGGCTGAGACCGGAATAGGAAATGTTACACACATGTTGCTCATCTGTGAACTAACAAAGTCAAGATTCCAAACTATGTCTGTCAGGCTAGAAAATGGGACCCCATGTAGGAAGTCACGCAGTGGAAAGAAAAGAGGGCAAAGACAGAGGAAAGCAGAGAGATGCTTCTGCTTTAGGAAAGGTAAAAAGTGAATAGCACAGCAATGACTGGAGTGATTTTAGAGAAGGAAAATGTCCAGAAGATACGACTTGGGGCATTTCAGGGGATGAGGCTACCAAAGGAGGCCTGATCTTGCTGCCTGCCCAGCAGGTGGATTATATAGGCAGAGGGGAGCCATTGAAGTCCTTTTCCTGTGGGCAAGTGCAGTTCCCTGCGTTATCGGATGACTGAGGCTATGTCGATATCAGTCTCTGTCTATCTATCTGTCTATGTATCTATCTATGTATCTATCTATCTATCTATGTATCTATCTATCTGTCTATCTGTATATATATATATATATATGTCTATTATCTAGCCTATATATCTCTATCTATTCTATCTATCTATCTATCTATCTATCTATCTATTTATCTATCTATCTATCTATCTTCTATCCCTCTATCTATTTCTGCCCACATTCCACCCATATACCTGTCTAATCCACAGAGATCATAAAGATTACAAAGGCACACAGGGAACAGAGGACACTGTCTCTGAAAGGAGCTGCCTTGTGCTTCCCCACACTGGTAATAGTACATGGGTGAGTTAGAGTGTCCGTCTTTTCTTAGCCAGTGCTTCTCACAATGGTTAGACTTAAGCAAGGCAGTAATCAGAACACATTTCCCTGAAATCTCATCCATACTAGCAGACACCCTAACTAGTGCTGTTGTCCCGGTTAGTTTTCTGTTAACTTGACATAAGCTAGAATTCTTTGGAAAGAGGACATCAGTTGAGAAAATGCCTCCATAAGATTGGTCTGTAGGCAAGTCTGTGAAGGCACTTTCTTGATTATTGATTGACATGGGAAGGACATCCCACTATGGGTGGTGCTAAACTTAGGCAGGTGGTCCTGAGTTGTATATGAAAGCAGACTGGTCATCCATGAGGAGCAATACAGTAAGCAACATTTCTCTGTGGTTTCTGCTTCAGTTCCTGCCTTGAGGTCCTCTGACTTTCCTTCATGATGGACTGTGATCATGACATGTAAGCTGAAATAAATGCTTTCCTCCAGGTTACTTTTTGTCATGATATTTTATCACAGCAATAGAAATCCTAACTAAGATAAGTATTTGTAAGTCTGTAATGGGCCCCATCCAAGAAAGACATATTAAACTTCAACAATGTATAAAGCAGCCTTCACTATTTCTGTTGGTCCAGTCCTCATAGTTGATTCTAGGGTTTCTCAACTACTGCAGGAGAAAAAATTATGTGTATTATGCTCCTCTAGATCATCTTCCTGGATCCTAAGGATGGATTATCTATACTTTCCTTTTATTTCCACTGCACTGTTAGCATACTAATGCCACTCCAGTCTAATTATCCCTTAATTAATAGGATTACATACTTAAGTAATATCCCTTATTAATATCCCTTAATTAGTGGGATTAATAATCCCTTAAAGTAGGGACTCACAATTAGAGAAAACCAATAATTGGAGGAGAAAATTTTTCATCAACAGCAACAGACCCAGAAGTGACAGACAATGTAATTAGTTGTTAAGGATATTGTCATTTATTGCATTGGGTTCCATATGTTTGAGAAGGAAAGAAAAGTGAGGCTGCTTAACAGAGATGCTGAACATCTACAAAAGTCCAAATTGAACTCTCAGATATAAAATGTAATGTTAGAGTTAGCATACATCCATGTTAGGATTGCATCATCATGTGACAGGATGAAAAGAAGACTACCCAATACAAAATGTTTCAAAACCAGAAACCAATGAGAATGATGGAAATAACTGGTTAAAATGGAACAACTTCAGGCAAACTAATTTATAAGTGGTTAGAACACCAGAAGGAGGGAGAGGATGAAAACAAAAAATACATATTTGAAAAAAAATGCCTAAAATATGCAAATTGAATGTGAACAATAGATACACAAATTCTAGCAGTTCAAAGAATAGCCAAGAAGAATGGACAACAATGTACATCATAACTGAAAATCATAAAACCAGTAGTAGAGGAGAAAAGTCTCATTTCATCCAAGGAATGAAATCCCACTACAACAAAGAAAAGAATTACAGGTGTCTCCTGGTGTGATAATGGCATGACTGCTATGAGGTAACCAACGATCTTCTGATTAGATACGAGGCATATTCACTAGAAAGAGCTCATGCCTAGTACAGTAAACGGATCTAAAGACCACTGCTGAGAAGGTCATAGGTCACAGGGAGACGCCTACTACTACCGTTTGCTAAGCAGTTGCCAAACTACCTGGTAAATATTGATGTTTGTACATAAAGATATATTTTATAAAATATGCAATTATATATATACATATATACATATATATGTGTGTATATATGTATATATGTGTGTGTATGTATATATATGTGTGTGTGTGTGTGTATATGTATATATATATGCAAAGCTGCTCTCAGCCTTGATCAGAGAAGCGTCTTTGTGTAGTGGTCAATGGTTAATGCAGTGACTCACAACTGGTCAAAGTACTGAGAGTGACTGTTGAGTGTTCATCTCTAAACAGAACATACACATACTCCAAGACTCAAGAAATATCATGGAAGATGGAGCAGAAAGAATGTAGAAGCTGGAAGATGACAGAATTGTAAAATGCTACAAAAAATTTAAAAGAAAAAAGTAATGGTAAATGTCTCCTTGTTAGTAAAAATGGGCACCCACTGACAGTAGATCAAGGTCCTCAAAGTGCTAAAAAGAAAAAGAATGCTAATGTACTCTACTTTAAAAAATTTAGCATATATATATATATATATATATATATATATATATATATAATATATATTTCCAAAAAGGTGAAATAGTAATTCTAAAAGACACACAAAAGCAAAAGGAAGTCATAATCAACTTCCCTGTACTATCAAAAAATAAGCAGTATAGTTGTTTGGGGGATGAAGGGAAATCATGACAGAAAACATGACCCTATGAGACCTTCAGAAATTATGAATGTGAAGAGTTTTTGTTGTTGTTGCTTGTTTTTTAAAGAAACTTGGGATGTTGGGATGGCTCGGGGTAAAGGCACCTGCTACCAAGACTGGTGACCTGACCTGAATTTAGCCCCCAGGACAACCTACATGGTGGAAAGAGAGAATCAAATTCCACAGGTTATCCTCTGACCTCCACCCAACGATGTGGCATGTACATGCATATACACATACACATACACACACACACACACACACACACACACACACACACACACACACACACACACCACATTAATAAATAAAAATGTAAATGAAAATTAAATTAAAAAATGAAACCTTATTTATTATTAAAACACCTTTGAAAAGTACCCCGTCACTTGAACTCAAAATGAGCACACACACTGTGTTATTTAAAAACTGTGTAGAAATAGAATGTATGACAATACAGCATTGGAAGTATATACAGTTACAGAAGTATAATCATACATGAGCATTGCACATTTGTCTTACACAGTGAATAAAGTACAACACCACTCATAGGTAGAAGGTAGCAAGCAGAAGATGCCAACTCCAAAGAGCAGGATACATGTGAGTATGTTCTAGAACACTGGCGGACTCCCAAGAGCAGGATACATGTGTGTATGTTCTAGAACACTGGTAAACTCAATTTGCTACAGTCCTTTTCTTGATGTGAATGTTTCCTGTGATGGAGGTGGCAATATCTCTTCTTTTTTTGTTTGTTTGTTTGTTTTGGCTTTTTTGTTTTTGTTTTGTTATTGTTGTTGTTTTTCGAGACAGGGTTTCTCTGTGTAGTTTTGATTCCTGTCCTGGGTCTCTCTCTGTAGACCAGGCTGGCCTCAAACTCACAGAGATCTGCCTGGCTCTGCCTCCCGAGTGCTGGGATTAAAGGTGTGCGCCATGGCTTCCCGGCTAGTTTTTTTTTTTTTTTTTTAAGATTTGCTTATTTACATACTTATAGTGCTGGAGATTGAATCCAGGACCCCTCACATGTCAGGGAAGCACTCTGCCACTAAGCTACACCACAGCCCATGGACAGCCTTATTATTATTATCATCATTGTTGTTGTTGTTACAAACGGTGCTAGAACAATTAAACCTGAAAACAATACAGATCAGTGTAGCTAGAGTTTTTCTGCCTGGCCCACAGTCAGGACAAATCTCTCTCACCCGCCAGTCCCAAGCCGCTTAAACCCGATCAAATAATCACAGAGACTTATATTGGTTACAAACTGTATGGCCGTGGCAGGCTTCTTGCTAACTGTTCTTATAGCTTAAATTAATCCATTTCTATTAATCTATACCTTGCCACGTGGCTTGTGGCTTACCGGTACTTTACATCTTTCTTATCCTGATGGCGGCTGGCAGTGTCTCTCCCACTCAGCCTTCCACTTCCCAGCTCTATTCTCCTCCTTGTCCCGCCTACACTTCCTGCCTAGCCAATGGCCAATCAGTGATTTATTTATTGACCAATCAGCAACACATTTGACATACAGACCATCCCACAGCACTTCCCCTTTTTTTTTGTTTTAGCATATCCTTTAGAGCTAATAAGATGGATCCGTGGGTAAAAGTACTTGCTTCCAAGCCTGAGGACCTTGTTCCATCCCCAGAAGACACATGGCAGAAGGAAACAACTGTGAACAAAATCCCTGGAAAGAAGCGTATGTAAAGGCTGACTTAAGGTGTGTCTGCAGGCAGGCTGGTTAGAACGTCAGTAATGTGGAGAGGTTGGGATGTTGCAGGTCTACAACAGTCTAACTACAGTTAATCTCTGGCTGCCTTGAGCCATCTCGATTCCAATTCCTTGCCTACCCTGGTATAGGACTTAACATCCTGCAACTAACAGATAAAAACTCTTGGAATGTAGTAAGTCAACAAAACCGTATTCTCCACTAGTCAAAGGGAAGCCTGTAGTTGAGATTTCTCCACTTGACTGTAGTCCTCTTCTCTGATGTTTGCCAACAATACAGTTGTTTTGATATATGACTTTCTTTGTTCTGTTACTATAAAAACTCCATGAAACTGCCTCCACATTGGAACATGGAATTTGAAGTAACCCAAATCCAGGTTCTCCAGCCATGTCACTCATATTTGGTTCTAGAAGAAACTATCTCTTCTCCCCTTTGATCTGAGAGCTGTTTTTACATCAACATTGCTAGCCATACAACAAGAGTGCTCCGAAAATGTTCTGCTTTTCACTGGAGGAGTCACCATGAGAAAGCAACGTATTGACTGGATGGACTGAGTCTGAGCTTTTTGGTGTGTGCTCAGTGGATGTGGTGAGTTCTTGATGCTTTCTCAGACACCCTGGATTTGGTCAATGGTCCATTTGTTTATTCCTGATCTGGTTATTAAGGAACTGATTTGGTTTAGGTTTGCTTTCAAACTATTTGGTTTAAGGCATCTATTTTGTTTGCTTGCTTTGGAAGCATTTTGGTCTAGGCCTTTGGTTTGGTATTTTGTCTCTTTGCCTGCTTTCAGTTCTATTAGAGACACTGAATTTCCTGACTGTTTGGCTTGTTTTCAGCATTTGTTGGCTTTTAGTCTTTTGAAGGCATTTGGTTGCTGTTTTGGTTTTCTTTGCCTTTAGAGAATTTTGATTTGGTTGGTATCCAATACTTCATTCTGCATTTTTCTATGGCCTCTGTTTATAGCAACCTTGGAAGCCTTTGGCTTAAGAATTTTATGAGCACCAAAGATAAGAGGCCTTTGATCCCTCCAGCTCGATGGAGTGGAGATGTCAGGAGGCATTGCACATAGTGTGCAGTGGCCTTATATTAAGACTCAACAAACACACCCCCTTCTTGGGTCAGAAGGAAGTTTATCAGCTTGTCTAGGCAGACATATATACAGGTTTGATCATCCAGTGTCTGAAGCACCCTCAGGTTTTTATAAATGTGAAATATAATCCAGTGGAAGATGACAGTCTCAAGGTGAAGTTTAAAGTCAACCCCAGAACAGCACATTAGCCTGAACGGCACATACCCTCTAACTGCAGAGGGAGGCTTGCGGTTTTCAAGGGAAAGAAAATAGGAAACAAGGTTTCCAAGAAGGACGTGTTTGGAAATAAAATGCCATCTGGTACTCCAACTGGCTTTATGTGAGATAATTACAAACTTTCAACTTTCAAGTATTTGGAAAAATGGGGAAATCTAACCACAGATGACTTAGTTCTATGGTTTGTCAATGGAAAACATTTGGTGTACCAAAATTGATATTTTTGCACACAAAACTAGAAGTCCTAGACAATAAAAACAAGAGATAGTGAATGGACAGTCTGCTTTAATTGTATGTAAAATCATCTTTAGAAAAAGAAAGAATGAAATGGAAATTATAAAATTAGTAATTTACAGAAATTAGTAAGACAGAGTGATATACTTGCAATAGCATCACTGGGAAGGCAGAAAGAAACAGGCAGATTTTTGGAGTTTGCTGGTCAGCCATTCTTGCCTACTTGGTAAAAGTGAGAGGCCCTATCTCAGAAAACAAGATGGAGAATGACTAAGAAAGGTACCAGAGCTTGATCAACCTCCACAGGTATGCACACACACATGTACACATGCACCTACACACAGACATGAACATATGCACACAATGTCGACTCCACCTCCATTTATCAAAACAATGGCAGTAGGTCCCACTCTTGGCTCTGGATAAGGTTTATAGTACCAGACAAGAGTTTCATCATGTGGATCACGGCTCAGAGCCAATTAGAAAGAGTTGGCTACCACCATAACATTCATGCCACTATTGTAGCAATGGGTACATCTTGCCTGGCAGGTGACTGTTATCTCAGTGTTCACAGCTGGAGAAGAACATTGATGATTCCTCTCCATTAGCAGCCCGCATCACACCTACCAGGCCCATGAAAGCCAGCAGGGGTAAGCTCAGCTCCAGCTCCATTTTTCCGTGTCTTGGATGAAAGCATGTGGTATCATTAGCAACAGGGTCTTACCATCAAGTTATGATGTACAACCAAGAGCAGTGACAGTAGCCTTCTAAGGCCTCCTTAACGAGCAACTCATAGGGAGCAGTATTCTGCACCTGGCACTGGGACTTTTGTTTAGTAACACATGACTTCTAGGAGGAACATTACCTACCCACTCGGGGCACCTACATTCAAATATTTCTTTATTAATTATATTTTTAAATAATCTCATAAACATGTGTTCCACCCTGCCGTTTCAGACAGCAGAGTTTGGAAGACATTAGAAGAAAACACTGTATTTGCCTGGCTGTGTCACCAGTTCCCAGATCCCACACAATTACTGCCCAATAAACTTCCTGTGTGGTCAGACACACTGGTGAGCATGGAGAAGGCTGTAGCACTTGGCCTTTGCCACAGTGCTCTCTCAATGGCAGAGACCAGCAGCATTTTCAGTGCACAGGAAACATCTCCTCATTAAACTATGTCAGATGCGGAGTTTCAAAAGATCAGAGTCTTACAGAATGAGCTTTCTAACAAGGAGAAGCATAACAAATAGAAATACCATAACTATAAAATTATTAGGCAATAAGCAATAATAACAAATAATTTAGAGAAACAGGATCAAAGTGTACCTTCAAATTAATCATTACAACATATCATATCTTTGTTTGTTTGTTTGTTTTCAAGACAGGGTTTCTCTGTGTTGTTTTGGTACCTGTCCTGGAACTCACTCTGTAGGCCAGGCTGGCCTCAAACTCACAGAGCTCTGCCTGCCTCTGCCTCCAGAGTGCTGGGATTAAAGGTGTGCACCACCACCACCAGGCCCCATATTATATCTTATAGTGTACTATTTAAGCAGTATATATAAAGAAAATAATATCTCTAAATAATTTTATTCTAAAATAAAAATAACAAAAATACAAGTTACTTTAATATAAATTACTAAAAAAAAAAAAATTCCCAGTAAGTTAAATTCAAATTAAATCAAAGGAAGGAAATACCAGAGAGAATACAAAAGTCAATAAATGAAAAAGTAAACCAGGAGAAAAATGGGCTTAATATGAAAAAGATTGATTAAAATTATAAAATTGATCAACCTCTTAAAAAGGAAAACCACAAATTACAAGTTGCAAGAATGAAAGTGGGTGCTGTCCCATATCCTGAACCATTTAAGAGCAGATCTGATCAAATGATGTTGACAGTCTTTAAGGGAACTTAACTTGCCTAAGATAATTCACTTAAATATTTCTAACATGTTAAGCTGTTTAATAAAATATGAGTAGTGATAGATGAGTGACGATAGGTAGTAGGTAGTTGGATGGATAGATAGATAGATAGATAGATAGATAGATAGATAGATAGATAGATAGGTAGGTAGGTAGGTAGGTAGATAGGAAGGTAGATAGGGAGGGAGGGAGGTAGATAGATAGATAGGTAGATAGATGGGTAGGTAAGTAGGTAGGTCAATAGATTAGATAGATTATTTCACCAATAAACTGGATCAAACTTTTAAAGAAAAGAAAAGGATTTTTCACAGACACTTTCTGAAGTAAAGGACAAAAGCACATGTCTGAAATCTATTCCATCATAAGCCCCAGAAAAGACTGTAAAAAAAAAATCATGTTCACACACATGAATGTAAAACTCTGAACAAAATAACAAATGAGATCCAAGAGCACAGTGTGACAAGTTTGAAGTGAAATTATCCTAGGAGTGCAATAATCATAAAATTTACTTAGCATACAAAAATTAATCAGTGTGAAACCTTATATTAGCAAAGTAAGTTACATAAATGTAGCTGTTTTCACAAGTGAAAAATCATTTGATGAAATTCAATAAGCCCTCATGATAAGCAAACTATAAGCAAAGTACAACAGAAAATAATTTCCTTGATCAAATAATGTATAAAAATATAGCTAACATTAAAGTTGATGACAAAGAACCAAATGATGCCCCTGTAGAGGTGGAGCAAATAAACATATCAAGGCCCTTCATTTCCACTCCCATTGCACTAGATGTCTTCACTTGTTTAATATGACAAGAAGAAAACAAAAAGCAATCATACTGATTGAAAATGATTTTTAAAAATGTTTATTAACAGAGAAAATGGCCGTGCACATATGTCTTAGGATTTCTATTGCAACTATTAAAAAGGAAAACATTCAATTGGGCTGGCTTACAGTTCAGAGGTTTAGTCCATTATCATTATGGCAGGACATGGCAGTGTGCAGGCAGACATAGTGTTAGAGAAGGAGCTGAGAGTCCTACATCTTGATCCACAGCAACAGGAAGTAAACTGTGACACTGGGTGTAGCTTGAGCATAGAAGACCTCAAAGTCCACCTCCACAGGACATACTTCCTCTAACAAAGCTATACCTACTCCAACAAGGCCATCCCTCTGAATACTGTCGCTCACTTTGGGTGCCATTTTCTTTCAAACCACCACAAATACAGAAGTCCCAAAATTTATCATATCCTGGACCATAACCCAAGTGGAAGCCCCCTGCTCCACCAGAGGTCATGCCTGTGGTCAGAATTCCAGTAGGCTGGTTGCCCACAAACCACCCCCATTCTCTCAGTGCTTGCACAACCCACCCACAACCAGCCCTCTCCTCTTTGTCAGCATATCCTACTGGATGAGAGGACACAACAGCCACCAAAACCACGGATAGCTGTCTGCCCCAGCACTGTCCCTATTCACTACCCTCCCAGCCCAATTGCCCTGCCCTTCCCTATCACCATATCCCAGTACCCAACTCCTGTGGAGGACCCTGCTAGAACAGAGGCCACACTAGCCACCAAAACTCCAGCCCCTAACTCAGGTAGAAACCCTCTACCCAACCACAGGCCACTCATGCCATAAGACCAGAAAGGAAACAGAAACCAAGGAAAGAAACACCTATCCAACAAAGGCAAACTCAGAATTGGCACCTAGACTTATAATTGCCCCAAATCCTGATGCCTAGAACCAGTATAAGGACACAATCAACAACAGCCAAAACAATATGTCACCCAGTTATCCTACTACAGCAAGCCCTGAATATTCCAACTCAGTTGAAGCATATACACATGAAAACCCTTAAAACCAACTGTATGAAGATGATAGACACATACTAGCATAATGAATGTGAAAACAGGATTCATCCTTGTGCTGCATACAAAAAACACACCTCAACATCAAAAACAGACATTACATCAGAGTAATAGGTTAGGAAAAGATTTACCAATTAAACTGACACAAGAAAAAAAATCTAGTTTAGTTATTCTAATATCTAGCAAAATGGACTTCCAACCAAAATTAATCAAAAGAGATAAGGAAGAACATGTCATACTCATCAAAGCAAAGATCCAACAAGATAATCTTTCAATGCTTAACATCTATACCCCAAATACAAGGGCACCCACATTTGTAAAGGAAACACCACTAAAGCTTAAATCATACATGAACCATCCCATATTGATAGTGGGAGACTCCAATACCCCACTCTCACCAATGGACAGGTCATCCAGACAAAAACTAAACAGAGAAATACTGGAGTTAACAGATGTTATGAACCAAATGGACCTAACAGACATCTACAGAACATTTCATCCAAACACAAAAGAATATACCTTCTTCTCAGCACCTCACAGAACATTCTACAAAATTGACCACATACTCAGTCACAAAGCAAGTCCCAACAGATACAAGAAAACTGAATTAACCCCCTGCAACCTATCAGACCACCACAGATTAAAACTGGATTTCAACAGCAACAGAAAGTCTACAAACTCATGGAAACTGAATAGCTCTCTACTGAATGACTGTTGTGTCAAGGCAGAAATAAAGAAATTAAAGATTCCCTATAATTCAGTGAAAATGAATGTACAGCATACCCAAACTTATGAGAAACAATGAAAGCGGTGCTGAGAGGAAAGTTCATAGCACTGAGTGCCTACAGCACACCAGAAGGCTCTAGAACAAAAAGAAGAAAGCTCACCCAAGATGGGTAGAAGACAGGAAATAATCAAACTAAGGGCTGGAATCGATAAAATAGAAACCAAGAGAACAATACAAGGAATCAATGAACAAAGATTTGGTTCTTTGAGAAAATCAACAAGATAGACAAACCCTTATCAAAACTAACTAAACAGCAGAGAGAATATGCAAATTAACAAAATCACAAATGAAAAGGGCTACGTAACATCAGACACTGAGGAAATCCAAAGAAAAATTAGGTCATACTTTAAAAGCCTACTCCAAAAAAATTGGAAAATCTAAAAGAAAAGGATAATTTTCTCAATAGACACCACTTACCAAAGTTAAATCAAGACCAGATAGACAATTTAAATAGACCAATAACCCCTTTGGAAATAGAAGCAGTCATTAAATGTCTCACAACCAAAAAAAGACCAGGGACATATGGTTTGAGAGCAAAATTCTACCAGACTTTCAAAGAAGAGCTAATACCAATATTCCTCAAATTGTTTCACACAATAGGAACAGAAGGAACATTGCCAAACTCTTTTTATGAGGCCACAGCCTTATATCCAAACCACACAAAGAATCAACAAAGAAAGATTTATAGATAAATTTGCCTTGTAAACATAGATTCAAAAATACTCAATAAAATACTTGCAAACTGAATCCAAGAACAGATCAAAAAGATTATCTACCATGATCAAGTAAGCTTCATCCCAGAGATGTAGGGATGGCTCAACATACAAAAATCAATCAATGCAATCCACCATATAAACAAACTGAAAGAAAAAACCCACATGTTCATTTCATTAGATGCTGAAAAAGCCTTTGACAATATCCAACATCTTTTAATGATAAAAGTCTTCGAGAGATTAGGGATGTAAAGGACATACCAAAACATAATAAAGGTAATTTATAGCAAACATAGAGCCAACATCAAATTAAATGGAGAGAAACTCAAAGCAATTCCATTAAAATCAGGAACAAGACAAGGCATCCATTCTTCCCATATCTATTCAATATAGTAACTGAAGTTCTAGCTAGAGCAATAAGACAACTGATGGAGATCAAGGGGATACAAATTGGAAAGGAAGAAGTCAAAGTATTGTTATTTGCAGATGATATGATAGTATATGTAAGCAACAAGTATTCTACCAGGGAACTCCTACAGCTGATAAACAACTTCAGTAACTTGGCTGGATACAAGATTACCTCAAAAAAAAAATCAGTAGCCCTCCTGTATACAAATGACAAATGGGCTGAGAAAGAAATCAAGGAAACAACACCCTTCACAATAGCCATAAATAATATAAAATATCTTTGGGTGACTCTAACCAGGCAAATGAAAAAGTTATATGACAAAACCTTCAAGTCTTTGAAGAAAGAAATTGAAGAAGATATCAGAAGTTTGAAAGATCTCCCATGCTTATGGATCAGTAGGATTAACATAGTAAAAATGGCAATGTTACCAAAAGCAATCTACAGATCCAGTGCAATCCCCATCAAAATCCTAACACAATTCTTTACAGACCAGACCTTGAAAGGACAATAATCAACTTCATATGGAAAAACAAAACTCAGGATAGCTAAAACCATCCTGTACAATAAAATAACTTCTGGATGCATCACCATCTCTGATTTCAAGCTCTACTACAGAGCTATAGCAATAAAAACCACATGGTATTGACATAAAATCAGACTTGTTGATTAATGGAATTAACCTAGATTTTTATAAAGAAGCCAGAAATAAACAATGGGGAAACAAAGAAAACTTCTTCAACAAATGGTGCTGGACTAACTCTATGTCAGCTTGTACAAAAATGTAAATAGATCCATATCTATTACCCTGCACAAAACTCAAGTCCAAGTGGATCAAAGACCTCAACATAAAACCAGATACACTGAACCTGATAGAAGAGAAAGTAAAGGACAACCTTGAATGAATTAGCACAGGAGACAATTTCCTGAACAGAACACCAATAGTGCAGGCACTAAGATTAACAATCAACACCAATAATGCAGGCACTAAGATTAACAATCAATAAATGGGACCTCATAAAACTGAAAAGTTTCTGTAAAACAAAGGACACTGTCAATAGGACAAAACAGCAGCCTACATGGGAAAATATTTTCACCAAGTCCACATCTGACAGAGGGCTAATATCCAAAATATATAAAGAACTCAAGAAACTAGATATCAACAAACCAAATAATCCCATTTAAAAATGGGGTACAGATCTAAACAAAGAATTCTCGACAGAGTCATCTCAAATAACTGAGAAACGTTTAAAGAAATATTCAACATCCTTGGCCATTAGGGAAATGCATCAAAACTACTTTGAGATTCCATCTTACACCTGTCAGAATGGTTAAGATAAAAAATACAAGTGACAGCTCATGCTGGAGAGGATGTAAAGCAAGGGGAACACTCCTCCACTGCTGGTGGAAGAGCAAACTTGTACAGTCACTATGGAAATCAATATCACTGTTCCTCAGAAAATTGGGAATTGATCTACCTCAAAACCCAGCTATGACACTCTTGGGCATATACCCAAAAGACACTCCATCCTACCATAAGGACACTTGCTGAACCATGTTCATTGCAGCTTTATTCACAATAGCCAGAAACTGGAAGTAGCCTAGATGTCCCTCAGCTGAAGAATGGATAAAGAAAATGTGATACATTTACACAATGGAGTATTACTCAGCTGTTAAAAATAATGACATCATGAAATCTGCAGGCAAATGGATGGAACTACAAAAGACCATCCTGAGTGAGGTAACCCAAACCCAGAAAAATAAGCATGGTTTGTATTCACTTATAAGTGGCCATTAACTGTTAAGTAAAGGATAATTATGCTACAATCCACAGACCCAGAGAGGCTAAATAACAAGGAGGGCTTAAAGGGGGATGCATGGATCTCCCTGGAAAGGGGAAATAGAATAGATTTTTGTGAGTGAGCTGGGGGTGGGTGGAGATAAGAACAAGAAGGATCAGGTGGGATGTGGAAGGAACAGAGGGAGAGAGTACTAGGAGAGATAACTGGAATTGGGGGGACAACATATAAACCTAGTACAGTGGGAGCTGCCTGGAATCTATGAGAATGACCCTAGCAAAGTAATGGGGCTTATGGAGCCAGAACTGACCATCTTCTATAACTAGGCAAGGCTCCTGGGACATTGACCCAGCCACAAAACCTTTGACCTACAATCTTTCCTGCCTACAAGATGTGCTAGAGTAATGGTGGCACAGAACTTGTGGGCATGGCCAACCAAAGACTAGTCCAGCTTGAGGCTCATGCCACAGAAGAAGCCCAGGCCTGACACTTACTGGATTGCCAGGAACCAGGAGCAAGATGGCCCAGAGACTCAGGATAGAACAAACAAGATTAGCTGAAAGAAGGAAAGAAAGAAAGAAAGAGAGAGGGGGGGTGAGGGAGGGAGGGAGGGAGGGAGAGAGAGAGAGAGAGAGAGAGAGAGAGAGAGAGAGAGAGAGAGAGAAAGAAGAGAAAGAAAGAAAGAAAGAAAGAAAGAAAGAAAGAAAGAAAGAAAGAAAGAAAGAAAGAAAGAAAGAAAGAAAGAAAGAAAGAAAGGAAAGGAAGGAAGGAAGGAAGGAAGGAAGGAAGGAAGGAAGGGAGGAAGGAAGGAAGGAAGTCAATGAAATGATTCCTAATGATATTGTTATAACTCATAGATTGGTTCTTAGCCCAATTGTCATCAGAGAGGCTTCATCCAGCAACCAATGGGAACAGATGCAGAGACCCACAGTCAAACACTAGGTGGAGCCAAGAGAACCCTGCAGAAGACAGGGAGGAAGGATTGTAGGAGTCAGAGTGGTCAAGGACACCTAGAGAACACAGTCCACAGAATCAACTAAGCAGGGCTCCTAGGGACTCACAGAGACTGAAGCAACAATTACGGACTCTGTATGGGTCTGAGCTAGGTCCTCTGCATATACCTTATGATGATGTAGCTTGGTGTTCTTGTGGGACTCCCAATAGTGAGAGTGTGTGGGAGTGTATGGGAGGGGTATCTCTGATTCTTTTGCCTGCATTTGAGACCCTTTTCCTCCTACTAGGTTTTCTCAATGAGCCCTGATAAAAGGGTTTGTGCCTAGTCTTATTGTAGCTTGTTAAGCCATGTTTGCTGAATATCCCTGGGAGTCCTGCTCTTTTTTTGTTTGTTTGTTTTTGTTTTTGTTTTAAAGATTTATTTATTTATTATGTATACAGTATTCTGCCTGCATGTGTCCCTGCAGGCCAGAAGAGCACACCAGATCCCATTACAAGTGGTTGGGAGCCACCATGTGGTTGCTGGGAATTGAACTCAGGACCTTTGGAAGAGCAGTCGGTGCTCTTAACCACTGAGCCATCTCTCCAGCAGCCTTGTTTTTGTTTTTTTTGGTGGGGAGGATGAGGAATGGATCTGGAGGAGAGGGGAGGTGGGGGAAGGGACTGGGAGGAGTGGAGGGTGGGAAACTGTGGTCTGGATGCAATGTCTGAGAGAAAAATAATTTTTTTTAATTTTTAAAAAGGAAGTTTAAAGAAAAAAGAAGTCTAAAAATTTACCAAAATTTAAATAAGCCGATTTACAAAATACACATCATAAGGGTTCAATGTAAAAACATAAATTATATTTCTACCTTTCTGTCGCAATGTGTATTGTCTTTATATTGTATGATAGCTGAGTTGATTAGCCTTCTGCAAGTACAAGGTTCTCAGTTCCATCCCCAGAAGCCACAGTTTTTTTGTTTGTTTGTTTGTTTTAAGGAAAAGCCAGACACGGCAGTGAGCATTTGTAACCCTAGAAGAAATAGCTGCATCCCTGGCATTTATTAGCCAGCCAGTCCAGCCTATTCAGCAATTTCCAGGCAAGTGAGAGACCCTGTCTCAAAAACAGGTGAACAGCACCTGAGGAACACAAGTCTTTGGCCTCCACATGTACATACACACATGTGAACCTGCATACTCATGAACATGCACGTGTGCTACTCACACACACACACGCACAGAGAGGTGCATAAGAGCATTTTGTATGTTTTGAAGATGAAGGTGAAAGTGTGTTGCCTACACACTCAGCATCTCCTGGGGTTGTTAGAACTGGCATTTACTGTGGACCCAATGATGCTCTCGCTGGAGAGAGCAGCAGCCAGGCCTGGAGCTTGTCCAGCCCGTGCCCAGGGTCTTCTCATCTGCTGTCAATCCTAGGCCATGTGGTCATGCAGTCACACGGTGAGGTAAATCAGCCTGACCTGACAGTCACTTACATTGTAAAGGTCACTGTGTGTTCTAATCATTTCTGGCTGCCATACCAAAATGTTATCAACTGGGTGGCTGAAGTGACTGTAATGATTTCTCTGTTCTGGAAGCTGGGCATCCAGGGTCAGAGAGTTAGCATGTTCAGTTGCTGATGAGATCTCTCCTGGCTTACAGACAGCAGCTGTCTCCTGTTGTCCTGACATAACAGAAAAAGGTATAACTTCATTTCTCTTCTTTTTATGCAGCTATCACACCTAAGACCTTACCCTAATGACAGGACCTCTCTCAACCTCACTCACCTTCTCCAAAGGCAATTGCATTAGTCAGTGCTTTGAATCAACTGCTCTTCTGGTCGCTGTGGTAAAATACCTGAAAAACGCAGCTGAAGGAAGGAAGGAATTATTTTAGCTCACAGTTTAAGAATCCAGTCCATCCATTGTGGAAGGAAATGCAGGGCAACAGGGAGCTTGTCACATAGCCTCCACAATCAAGAATCAGAGAGAGAGATATCGCTTACTTTCCCCTCTTTATTCAATCCAGAACCCTGGTTTCATTCCCTGTTGCTGAAACAAAATATCTTGACAGGAGCAACTTAAGGAAGATGTGGTTTCTTTTAGCTCACAACTCCAGGCCACAGTTCATCATGGTGGGGAAACTGAGATAACAGGAACTTGAAAGATGTGGTCACATCATAGACATGCCCAGAGGGTTGTCCCTTAGGTGAGTCTGGATCCTGTCAAGTTGGCAATAGCTCTTCACTGTCACAGGCTTCATCGAGTGAATGTGCAGGATGTTGTGGGGGAGGGTGACAGTCTAGTCACTGTCATGTGTTCAAGAAGGCAGATACAGTTCTGCTTTGTGAGTATGGGGTCTGGTTTGCCCTTGACTCTTTTCATTCCTGCCCTTTTCTGAAGAATAGTTTATCTTGGGGTCATGTGAAATAATAATGCCTGAGAAATTTTAAAAATATGGACTGGCACCAAGCCATTGGTCTAGTAAAGTGAGAGAACACCAAGAAGGATAGATACATTACATACAGATAAAGGTCTATAAAAGTCAATCTACATTAAAGCCAAGATAAACTACTGAGACTGAATCTGAGGTATTCTGCATCACCAAGCTACATCCCCAGTCCTCTTTTTATTTTTATTTTGAGATAGATTTTGCTAAATGGCTTGAACTGCCCTTAAACTCTCCCCTTGCAGCTCAGAGTTACCCTGTCTCAGGCTCCAGAGTAGATGAGATTTCTGGCCAGGTTATGAACTCTTCAAAGAGGAGGACACAGGAGAAAACCTTGTCTGGACAGGAACAAAGATCAGAATAATATAGGCTTCTGTCTAGGAATGAAATGATCTAGGGGGTGTGAGGTAAGAGTTAAGATGCTAAGCCAGCTGAAGCGACTCTTCCATCTGATGAGACCATCTTACAAATGCAAAGCAGTAAAGGATATCTTTCACATAAACAAAGACTGAAGGAAAGCATCACAGAAAAACATGAGAAAATTTTTAAGCTATTCAGAATAAGGAAAATTAGATCAGAAATTTGGTAGAGTGTAGCCAGGATTCTAATTGGTCTTAACAATAAAAACCCACAGTCAGATATCAGGGTGAATGCTGAAAGATCAGAGAAGTAAAGAAGCCAGCCACTAGAGAGATTTCTTACCTCTACCTATCCTCAGACTGAAGGGGTGACCTCCTGTCTCCTCCAGGCTTACATTACTGTCTCCACCTCCCTGGTGCTGGGATTAAAGGTATGAGCTTCCACCACCTGGTTCTGTTTCTCTTTTAGACTGGATCAATCTCATGTAGCCCAGGGTGCCCTTAAACTCCTGATCTTCCTGCTTCCTCCTTCCAAGTGCTGGGATTAAAGGTGTGTGCCACTGCTTGGCCTCTATGGTTAACTAGTGGATAGCTCTGTACTCTGATCTCCAAACAAAGTATCACCACAGTAGTGTCATAGATTAAAAAGATGTCTCAGAGGTCAAGAGCACTGGCTATTCAGTTCCCAGTACCCACAGGGTGTATAACAACTACCTTTAACTCCCGCTGCAGGAGACTTTCTTCTGGCCCCCATGAGCCATGTACATACACATCAACACATAAATAAATTGAAAACAAAAATATTTTTGGAAGAGTGTTAGAGAAGGGAATTTAGAATGAAAAGGGTGTTTTCTTTATACTCACATTCAACACAGAAACAAGTAATTCTCCAACTTCCTGCAGACTACAGCTAGTTGTCCCAAATTTGGCTTGATTCTGCTACTTCCTGGTTAGTACAGATCCCACAGCAGCATCACAGGATGTATCCATTTCAGATACTGATCTTAGGAGGTCTGGAGATTACCCACCATTTCTATCCAAACTACTTGTGAATCAGAGGTTTTCATAATTCTCTCTTGGGTTCAATTATTTGTTAAAGTAGCTTGCAGACATTCAGACATTGTCATAACACTCAGCAATCAGCCGTCCAGGCACGTTGGTACAGTACTGTAACCCTAGCATGGGAAGGTTGAAAAAAAAGAAGATAGGGAATTTGGAGACAGCCTGGGCTTTGCGCAAAGTTCCACGTTATCCTTAGCCTCACAGTGGGACTCTATCTCAATTACAGAAATGCTGGGAATGTCTTTCTGTATGCTGTGAATGTGTTGTTCTGATTGGTTGATAAATAAAACACTGATTGGCCAGTAGTCAAGCAGGAAGTATAGTATAGGTGGGATAAACAGAGAGGAGAATTCTGGGAAATGGAAGGCTGAGTCAGGAGATGCTGCCAGCTGCTGCTGCCAGCTGCTGCTGCCATGAGAAGTAAGATGTAAAGATACCGGTAAGCCACGAGCCATGCGACAAGGTATAGATTTATAGAAATGGGTTAATTTAAGATGTAAGATCTAGCTAGCAAGAAGCCTGCCGTGGCCATACAGTTTATAAGTAATATAAGTTTCTGTGTGTTTACTTGGGTCTGAGCGGCTGTAGGAGCTGGGTGGACACAAGAAAACTCCAGCTACACAGAAAGTAAAAGAACAGGAGAAAAATAAGTGACTGCTAACAGCTCCTAAAGAGGGAGGAACAGGTAAAAAAAAAAATGGCAGGCCCATGGCAGTGAGACTATTGTCATCAGAGATACATGACACTGTATTCATCAAAACCTGTAGAACCTCATGACACAAGTTGGTGGTTCACCTTCCCTTACCATTTACCTTCAAGAAAACTATACTTTAGCTAATAACAATGCATTTATGCTGGGTATGCCTTAGTCAGTAAAGCATTTGTCTAGTAAACATAAGGACCTCAGGTTGATCCCCAGAACATACATCTTAAAAGACCTGGTGTGGTGGGACACATCTGTAATGCCAAGTTCTGGGGAGGTGGGCAGGCAGATCCCTAGGACTGGCTAGTCACCCAGTCAAGCCTACTTGATGCGTTTAAGGTCAGTAAAAGACCTTGTCGCAAAACACAGGTGGACAGAAGCTGAAGAATGTCAGCTGAAGTTGTCCTCTGGTCTCCACAAACATGTCCATATGGACCTGGACACCAACAAACACACACATGCACAGGCATGTACACAGAGAAAAATAACTAACAAGTCAGCACACGATCCAGTCTGAAAGCACACACAGCACACTAATGCACACTAACCAGTCAGAGAGCCCACACGGCACACTAATGCACACTAACCAGTCAGAGAGCACACACGGCACACTAATGCACACTAACCAGTCAGAGAGCACACACGGCACACTAATGCACACTAACCAGTCAGAGAGCACACACAGCACACTAATGCACACTAACAAGTCAGAGAGCACACACAGCACACTAATGCACACTAACCAGTCAGAGAGCACACATGTCACACTAATGCACACTAACAAGTCAGAGAGCACACACAGCACACTAATGCACACTAACCAGTCAGAGAGCACACACGGCACACTAATGCACACTAACAAGTCAGAGAGCACACACAGCACACTAATGCACACCACAGGTATGAAAGCACACACACAGACTGGAGTCTTACCAGAGTCCCTACCCCCGCCCCAGGCCCTGAATTCCATTTCCTCTTCAGCCTCAAAAGAACGCTGTTAACTCTTTTCAGGCCCCTCAGCTGTGACTGTCCACAAGCAAAAGCCTCAGCAGAAAAATGGATGCTAAATGTCAGCTCTCCCCTCGTCTGTCCTTTCTTTCTCCAGAACTGGGCCCCTCAAATTTTCCTGCTTTAATAATTCTCCATAACGTCAAGCCAGTTTTCTTAATGCTGTGTCTGAATGCCATAATTTTGTACACTTCACGTATGTGTGTGTATGTGGCGTATGCATATGCTGTGCACGCTTGTATGTGCGCAGGCATGTGCATACCACAGCACATGTGTAGAGGTCAGAGGACAACCTCAGGTATAGGTCTTCACTTTCTACCTCCTTTGAGACAAGTTCCAATACCCCAGGCTAACTGGCCCACAAGCTCCTGAGGCGTCTCCTGAGGCCTTCCTCCTCCCCACAGAAGCCCCCCGATTCCGTGTGCACTTGCTGCTGCATCTGGCTTTGTGTGACTTCTGAGACTATGAACACAAGTCCTCACACTGAGCGACTGTTTTACTCACAGAGCCATCTCCCCAGTCCCTCAAACTGGGAATTCCATGTGCTAGAAAAGCCCACATGAAAATTACCAGTTGTCCGATAGCTCTCAGCTATTTCAAAATTATCTACCCTTTCCCCTAGCAATTCCATGTTCAACTGCCTTCCTGAAGTCTTCACAGAAGTACGTGAAGATGTGCCGCTACTGAAAACATTGTTGAGATTCCCTTATTTGCCAGATATCTTTCTTAGTATTTTGTATGCATTACCTCGTTCATTCTCACGGTGACATGGAGACAATAGACATATTCATGGTGGACTGCACTGAAGGTAGGAGGCAAATCCAGAAGAGGACTAGGTTTAGGGGACAATCTGCTATTGCCTCAGATACTCATTAGCAGAGACAGCTTTCAGGTTTTTTGTTTTTAACAGTTCAGAGGATCGGTGGCTTAGTTAATTCTGTTGTCGCTGTAACTAAATACCAACAAAAACAACATAAGGGAGAGGCGTATTTTGGCTTACACTCCAGGGCGCACACAGTCTGCCAAGGCAAGGAAGGCATGACAGCCCGAAGGCAGTGGCTGGTCACACTGTATCAACACCCAGAAGCAGAAAAGATGGATGCTAGTGGTCAGCTATGTATTCTACACCCCAACCCATGGGATCATACAGCCCACATTAGGGCGGATACCCCCATTTCAAACACTCTACAGCCCCAACCCATGGGATCATACAGCCCACATTAGGACGGATACCCCCACATCAAACACTCTACAGCCCCAACCCATGGGATCATACAGCCCACATTAGAGTGGCTATTCTCACTTCAATTAGTATAATCAAGATAATCTCTCTTTTCTGAGAAGTCGTTATCTCCAATGCTGACTCTGTTCTTGTTCAAAGCACAACTCTATATTATTCATCTGTGTCCCCACAATGAGTCCCCTGGGTCATCTATGAATAGCTATTGAATAAATGACGGGTTGGATAAGTGTTGGATACATGAAGGAATAGGTGAGTGGGAGGGTGAGTGGGAGGAACAAAAACGGAATTCTTCATAGCTACTATAAACCTTTTCCTTATATGTACTAAGAATGCGGTCTATAGTTTACTGTTTTGCAAATATTTCTATATTCACATCCAGCTTGCTCCCATCCTCCAAGAGTCTAGTCTAGTTTTCACATTTCAAGTGCGCCAGTAGCCAGAAAATGATGACTTTTACACAGTCTGTTTCCTTTAAGTACCAAGTTCTCTCTTCAGAGCAGAAAGACCTTCTGTATTAATTGTTGCGTGCTTCAGAGAAAACAAGCCCTGCGTGACTATAGGGATGCGTGCCTGAGCACCTGTCCACTGTCATATCCATTGTTACCCGAACAGAAAATCCACTTCATATTCATTAGTTTTTACTATTGCCGTAGACAATAAAATTATGATATGTTTCAGAGTGTCATTTCTAGCAGGTTCTGACCGAGCTATACACAAATCAGAACAATGTAGTAAGAGCCATCCACACTCCAAAGTGCTAGGGAAACAGTGGCCACCTGAGTGTGCTCTGCACATGGGGGAGGGCTGAAGCAGAAGGTCAAGATCCCCTCCACTCCAGTAAGAACATTCCAGGCCTCTGCTGGATGCAGCAGAGGGAGCTCCTCTAACATTCCTCCCAGCAGAGCAGATTTCAGGCAGGCCTGGCTGGCTGACTGCAGGGCTCACTCTGAGGGCAGGAAGAGCACATATTTGTTAGATGATATAACAAACCACTATGGGGGTTCATCCAGCAGTTAACTCTCCATTAGGCCAGATACTCGCTGCTCCCTAGAACTCTGCCTTTTTACCCTCATGAGTAACAATACCAAGCAAAAGTAAAGACAACAGTCAGCCCCCACTTATTGAGTACCTACGGTTTCCAAGCCACCTTCTATGTGATACATTTCAAAAAAGAAAACTGTGTACAGAAGAGAGAAAAACAAATCCAGTATTACCACGTAAGTCCATTCCTGTTCTGGTTTCATTTCCTGGGCTGTGATTAAAACAACCTGACAAAAATCAACTTAAATTTGGATCACAGTTACAGTTCATCATTGTAGGGAAGTCAAGGCAGGAATTTAAAAAAAACTAGTCATATTGCATCCAAGAACAGAGAGAGGGTGAATGTATGCATGCTCGGTACTAAGCTAGACTATGCTACTCTTACACTGTTCAGGTCCCCAAGTTAGGGAATGATACTACCTGTGTCAATTAATCAAGACAATTCCCTACAGATGTGTGTACAAGACAACCTGATCCAGATAATTGCTCATTGAGACTTGCTTCCCATTTGATTCTAGGTTCTGTCAAGTTGACAATTGAACTAGCCACCACAATGCCAAAGCCCAGATTTCCCAGTCCATCTAATTGCCCAGCATCCCATTTTGATTTCAAGTACTTCATTCACCTCATTGGCCATGCTTCCTAACATGTATCAATTGGTGCCAAGTTAAGACCACAGTGAGATGCTCCGACACCCAACACAGTCGGGAAATGTAAAAGAACCCAAGTACCAAATATTTGGAAGGTGACACTGAGAACCCCCAAGCACGTCTGATGGCAACAGAAACATACATTTTGGAAGACAGTCTGATATTATCTAATAAATCCCAGTGGCCTCGGCTGTATCCATAGCAACAACTCTGATCTGGAATTACCCTAATGAACTCACTAATCAAAACAGGATTGAACTTAGGATTTCTGCCCAGCCAATCCACTGCTTCCAAAAATAACAATAATGGAAATCCCCTTCAGAAAGCCTCTCCTGGGGCCGGGGAGATGCATCAGTGGGTAAGGTGCTTTCCTTGCCAAGCAGGCACCCACACAACAGCAGGGTGCTGTGCCACATGCTGGTGATCCAACACCAGAGGAT